>NC_089251.1:151008444-151371564 GCF_963930625.1 Muntiacus reevesi | reverse complement strand
TCCACAGCAGAATGTGGGTCATCCTCTCAGAAGGCAAGAAGCCTTGGAAGATGCACATTCCATAAACAGGGACCCTGAAATATGGGGTGGTTAGTTTTGTTATTGTTGTTCAGTTGCTAAGTTGTGTCTGGTCTTTGAGATCCCATGGACTGCAGCACGCCAGGCTTCCCTGTCCTCCTCTATCTCCTGGGGCTTTGCTCACATTCATGTCCATTGAGTCAGTGATGCTAGTTCATTTTTATGAGCTGGGTAATTTCAGAGTGAGAGGATTATTCCAACTATTTGGGGGGAAGGGGTGGGGATTTCCAGGAATTGACCACTGCCCACTTTTTGGCCTTTTATGGTTGGCCTTGGAGCTATCATGGACAGAGGAACCTGAAGTGCTAAAGTTCCTGGGATCACAAGTGGGACGTGACTGAGTGACTGAACTGAACTGAACTTGGAGCTATCACAGCGCCTGTGGGGGTGTCACTTAGCGTGTGCTAGTGTTTTACAGTGAAAGTATAGTCATGATCAAGGTCTACTCAAAGTCAAACCTTCTGTCATCTTGGGTCTAATCGGTCTCAACCTCAAACAGTTATATTATTCTTTTAAAGATTGTGCCCCTGCACCCTTCCCTCCTGTCTCTCAAGATTTCCTTCAGTTCTGAGACTCTAGGATGATGTAGAAGATTGGATGTATAACACAGTTATCAGGCAATATCATATAATGTATTACGCAAAGTGCAGAAGAATTCATGTGTGTGTGTATGTGTACTTTGCTTCATCTGGGAGGAAAGTTTCTTCTTTTACCGTCTTAGTTCTGTGGCTGGCCTAAGAATTAAACTGACATAAGACAGATTAACAGAAGAAAAACATACACATTTATTTAATATTTTTTTTTACATTTATAGGAGTCTTCAGATGGAAAATAAAGACCTGAAAAAGCCATCAGGCCCCAAAGCTTATATGCCTTTTAATACAAAAAACAGTAAATTATGGGGCTTGATCTAGGGGCAGTAACTTGTGGGACAGTGACTAGAAATTAAATGAAATTAGTGAAAGATAAAGGTTATTAGGAAGCTTGTACAGGTCCAATTCAGCCATAACTCCCAGTCCGGTGATAAAAATGTTCTCTTCCTGATACACAGAAGGCTCCTTTCTCATTGGAAATTTTGCAAACTGCTTTTAGGTAGAAAGGGGGAGGTCCAATAGTCTTCATACATCTGCTGTTTCTCAAGTACTTTCAGCTCAAAATAATCAATATGCCAAAGTGGCATATTTGGGGCTGGATGTTCTGAATCCCTTCACCTGATAAACTTCTTAAATCAAGAAAAAGGAAACAACAACAAAATCTTTTAAATTCTTACTATGAAATAATTTTGAATCCACAGATAGTGGTGCATATGTATGCTGATTGCTCAGAACATCATGGTAATTTGCACAGCAAACACACCACAATCCTTCAGTTAATAGTCGGATAAATAGATTGAAGCTTGTGCGTAATTTAGTCAGCAAATAAGCAATTTGATCAGCAAAGGTTTTCAGACTGATCAGAAAATTGTTAAATCAGTGAGATACATAAAATTGTAATGAAAAAGATGTACTGCTGGCATGACTTACTCTTTGAATTGATCATTAATCCCAAAATACTTAAATAATGTGATGAGGGAATATATTCAGAAAAATCAAGGGACAAAACTAAACAGTAAAAAATTTTCCTGTTCTAAGCCTATCAATTAGAAGGTGTGATTTGATTTGCCAAACACTTATGAACTAATGAAATGGAATAGTAAATGAACATCAAGTTTGGAAAGAATAGACAATGGAAAAAATGCAGATAAATTTCCATATAATGTAAAATATACACATTAAAATATTTTCAAAGCATGTGCAATTTTTATGATGCTGACATTAAAAGTGGAATAATCAAAAATAACACAAATACAAATTGTATAATACAAAGACTATGATAAGGTTATTACAATTTTTGTGTTTCCTGGGATCTAATATTGAATTCAGAAGATGTGTGACAGTTTTTCAATTTCTGCCTTATATAAATATTTTTTGCTAGAATTGCTTTGTGCTCTTCAGATTATTTTTTGTATGTTGCACCTTCAGATTAGCTGTGCCAAGGGTACAATTTTAAAAATAAAAGAAAATTACTTTCAGGCCCAGACAGATCTGTGGGCATTTTGGGTCAATGCCAACTGCAAAGTGTATGGAGGTGTCTCCTCCCTGAGATGGAAGCTCAGACTCCAGGCTCCTGGAAAGGTCAAAGTGTGAATTAACTCATGTGGATGCAAACCCTTTGTCAACCTGAAACATCCTCAGCTCCCAAATGTAGGAGGCCAATCCCAAGTTTAGATTTTTGAAAACTTCTCTCTTAGAAAATATGTGATTTAGAAGGTTAAAACCTTGGGACTTCCCTGGTGGCCCAGTGGCTAGGACTCTATTCCTAGCGCAGGGGGGCCTGGGTTTGATCCCTGGTCAGGAAACTGGATCCTTCATGCCACAACTAAGACCTGGCACAGATAGGTAAATAAATTAAGTAAATAAAAATAAAATATATTTTTAAAAGTAGAGTAAAATATTAAGGAGAAATAGTGTCCAGGAAATAGAGGTCAGGAAGAGCCTTACAGAAGCCCTGAGGGTTACTCTACTATCCACAGAAGCAAAGCAGACTAAATAAACCTAGTATCTGTGCCACATCAACAACGATGGATACTTATAGGGTTTCAGAGTCTCAGTTCTACCAAGATTCAGTGAGGTTGTCTTGTTCCAGATAATGTGAATCTTGAGTTTTGTTTTCTTCTATTGGCATGAGTGGTGGTGGCTTGTTTTAGCATCTTTGGTCCCTGATCACAATCCTCCAGTTGCTTTGTCATAAAATAATTTTAAGAATTAAAAAATATTAGGTTCTAGATTGTTCTTAGTTAACCTACTCAATATAGCCAAGTAGGCTATTTCTTCAGTCAGTCAGTTCAGTCATTCAATTTTATCTAACTCTTTGAGACCCCATGGACTGTAGCACGCCAGGCCTCCCTGTCCATTACCAGCTCCCAGAGCTTGCTCAAACTCATATCCATTGAATCAGTGATACCATCAAGCCATCTCATCCTCTGTCGTCCCCTTCTTCTCCCACATTCAATCTTTCCCAGCATCAGATTCTTTTCTAACCAGTCAGTTCTTCACAACAGGTGGCCGATCAGCATCAGTGTTTCCAATGAATATTCAGGACTGATTTCCTTTAGGATGGACTAGTTTGATCCTCTTGCAATCCAAGGGAGTCTCAAGAGTTTTCTCCAACACCACATTTCAAAGCCACCAATTCATTGGCGCTCAACTTTATTTATGGTCCAAATCTCACACTCTTACATGACTACTGGAAAAACCATAGCTTTGACTAGATGGACCTTTCTTGGCAAAGTAATGTCCCTGCCTTTTAGTATGTTGTGTAGCTTGGTCATAGCCTTTCTTCAAAGGAGCAAGGGTCTTGTAATTTCAAGGCTGTAGTCACCATCTGCAGTGATTTTGGAGCCCTCCAAAATAAAGTCTCTCATTGTTTCCATTGTTTCCCCATCTATTTGTCATGAAGTGATGGGACCAGATGCCATGATCTTCTTTTTTTGAATGTTGAGGTTTAAGCTAGCTTTTTCACTCTCCTCTTTCACTTTCATCAAGAAGATCTTCAGTTCCTGTTTGCTTTATGTCATAAGGATGGTGTCATCTGCATACCTGAGGTTATTGATATTTTTCCTGGCAATCTTGATTCCAGCTTGTGCTTCATCCAGCCCGGCATTTCTCATGATGTACTCTGCATGTAAGTTAAATAAGTAGAGTGACAATATACAGCCTTGATATACTCCTGTCCCAATTTGGACCCAGTCTGTTATTCCATGTTCAATTCTAACTGTTGCTTCTTGACCTCCCTACAGATTTCTCAGGAGGCAGGTAAGGTGTCTGGTATTCCCATCTCTTTAAGAATTTTCCGCAGTTTGTTGTGATCCACAAAAAGGCATTGGCGTAGTCAATGAGACAGAAGTTTTTCTGGAACTCTTGCTTTTTCTATGATCCAGTGGATGTTGGCAATTTGATTTCTGGTTCCTCTCCTTTTTTAAATCCAGCTTGAACATCTGGAAGTTCTCGGTCCACAAACTGTTGAAGCCTCACTTGGAGAATTTTGAGCATTACTTAGCTAGTGTGTGAGATGAGTGCAATTGTGCAGTAGTTTGAACATTCTTTGGGATTGCCTTTCTTTGGGATTGGAATGAAAACTGACCTTTTTTCAGTCCTGTGGCCATTGCTGAGTTTTCCAAATTTGCTGGCATATTGAGTGCAGCACTTTAACAGCATCATCTTTTAGGACATGAAATAGTTCAGCTGGAATTTCATCACCTCCACTAGCTTTGTAGTGATGCTTCCTAAGGCCCACTTGACTTTGGACTCCAGTACATCTGTCTGGCTCTAGGTGAGTGATCACTCTATCATGGTCGTTAAGATCTTTTTTGTATAATTCTTCTGTGTATTCTTGCCACCTCCTCTTAATATCTTCTGCTTCTCTTAGGTCCATACCTTTTCTGTCTTTTCTTGTGTCCATCTTTTCATGAAATGTTCCCTTGGTGGGCAAAGGAACACTAGTCTTTCCTATTCTATTGTTTTCCTCTATTTCTTTGCATTGATCACTTAGGAAGGCTTTCTTATCCCTCCTTGCTATTCTCTGGAACTCTGCATTCAAATGGTTATATCTTTCCTTTTCTCCTTTGCCTTTAGCTTCTCTTCCTTTCTCAGCTATTTGTAAGGCCTCCTCAGACAACCATTTTGCATTTTTGCCTTTCTTTTTCTTAGGGATGGTCTTGGTCATTGCCTCCTGTACAATGTCATGAACCTGCATCCATAGTTCATCAGGCACTCCATCTATCTAATCTAATCCCTTGAATCTGTTTGTTACTTTCACTGTATAATCACTGTAAGGGATTTGATTTAGTTCATACCTGAAGGGTCTAGTGGTATTCACTGCTTTCTTCAATTTCAGTCTGAATTTGGCAATAAGGAGTTCATAATCTGAGTGCCACAGTCAGCTCCCGGCCTCATTTTTGCTGACTGTATAGAGCTTCTCTATCTTCAGCTACAAAGCATATAATCAATCTGATTTCAGTGTTGGCCATCTGGTGATGTCCAAGTGTAGAGTCCTCTTGTGTTGTTGGAAGAGGGCATTTGCTGTGACCAGTGCATTCTCTTGGCAAAACTCTGTTAGCCTTTGCTCTGCTTCATTCTATGCTCCAAGGCCAAATTTGCCTGTTACTCCAAGTATCTCTTGACTTCCTACTTTTGCATTCCTGTTCCCTATGATGAAAAGGACATTTTTTTTTTGGTATTAGTTCTAGAAGGTCTTGTAGCTCATCATAGAACCGTTCAACTTCAACTTTTTCAGCTTTACTGGCTGGGGCATAGACTTGGATTACTGTGATATTGGAAGGTTTGCCTTAGAGATGAACAGAGATCATTGTTATTTTTGAGATTGCACCCAAGTACTGCATTTCAGACTCTTTTGTTGACTATGAGGGTTACTCCATTTCTTCTAAAGGATTCTTGCCCACAGTAATAGATATAAAGATCATCTGAATTAAATTCACCTATTCCAACCCATTTTAATTCACTGATTCCTAAAATGTCAATGTTCACTCTTGCCATCTCCTGTTTGACCACATTCAATTTACCTTGATTCATTGACCTAACATTCCAGGTTCCTGTGCAATATTGTTTTTACAGCATTGGACTTTACTTCCATCACAGGTCACGTCCACAACTGGGCGTTGTTTTCACTTTGACTCTGTTTCTTCATCCTTTCTGGAGTTAGTTTTCCACTCTTCTCCAGTAGCATATTGGGCATCTACCAACCTGGGAAGTTCATCTATCAGTGTCCTATCTTTTTGCCTTTTCAAACGGTTAATGGGGCTCTCAAGGCAAGGATACTGAAGTGATTTGCCATTCCCTTCTCCAGTGGACCATGTTTTGTCAGATATCTCCACCATCTGTCCGTCTTGGGTGAACCTACACAGCATGGTTCATGGTTTCATTGAGTTAGACAAGGCTGTGGTCCGTGTGATCAGTTTGGCTAGTTTTCTGTGACTGTGGTTTTCATTCTGTCTGCCCCTGATGAATAAGGATAAGAGGCTTATGAAAGCTTCCTGATGGCAGAGACGGACTGTGGGGAAAACTGGGTCTTGCTCTGATGGGCGGGGCCATGCTCAGTAAATCTTTAATCCAGTTTTCTGTTGATGGGTGGGGCTGTGTTCCCTCTCTGTTGTTTGACCTGAGGCCGAGACTCCTGGACTAGGCAAGTCTGGCTCAGTCTCCCATTGGCCTCCAAAGTCAAATTCCCTGGGGTTTCTCAGTCCCTCTGCTGGATCCCCAGGTTGGAAAATCTGTTGTGGGTCCTAGAACTTTCTATTTCTTAATCCTCTCTAAACCCTATGGTGATCTAGTCTCCTCTTGCAGCTTCACACTGATTACACAGTCTCAGTGGTTTCTCTCAAGACACATCCAAATTCTGCCCAGAGGCCTGGAATTTCTTCTACCTCTTAAGTTTCCTTTCTTTTTACTAACATGCTTTCTCTTCAACTCAGGTTTCAATTCTCAAACCCCTTTTCCCTCTTTTAATATTACCATAAACAGGAGTACTTTTCAGTTTGCAATGGCTAATACTAAAATATTCAGGTTTCAGGAAATAGAGTTGAGCAATAAAGCTGTACATCATGGAAGTTCCCATAGAATTTCTCAGGTAGGAGAAGCGGTACCCATCAATAAGAAAACAGCCCACGTTTACTGTGAAACGCAAACAATTGAGGTTTCAAGGACTGCAGGGCAGATATGTAAGAAGTGTGCCACAGACACAATACTCACTGAATGCAGAGCCTGAAGGATGACATGGAGGGAAATGTTAGGGCCACTTGTCAGTAGGTCCCTGGTTCCTGCAATATTTCAGTGGACCAGGATGCTTTAAATCCCTAAATTCACTGTTTAGGAATTCACTGTTTGAAGCCCTAATTTTCAACACCTCTCTAGAGCTCTAAGACCCACTCCAGTACTCTTGCCTGGAAAATCCCATGGACGGAGGAGTCTGGTAGGCTGCAGTCCATGGGGTCGCTAAGGGTCGGACACAATTGAGCGACTTCACTTTTTTCACTTTCATGCATTGTAGAAGAAAATGGCAACCCACTCCAGTGTTCTTGCCTGGAGAATCCCAGGGACGGGGGTGCCTGGTGGCTGCCATCTATGGGGTCGTACAGAGTCGGACACGACTGAAGCAGCAGAGCTCTGAAATGAAATGTGTGCAGGCTGCCCAGGGCTTCCTAGGTTGCGCTAGTGGTAAAGGAAACCGCCTGCCAATGCAGGAGATGGGAGAGACGCAGGTTTCATCCCTGGTTTGGGATCAACTGCTTGGGAAGATCCCCTGGAGTAGTTCCAGTATTCTTGCTTGGAAAATTCCATGGACAGAGGAGCCTGGTGGGCTACAGTCCTTGAGACCCCAAAGATTTGGACGTGACTGAGCCCAAGACTTACAGTATTTAGTACTTCATTCTAAAGGCCTTCTAAAAGAGCTTAGGTTAGCATTTCATTCTTGGTTTTTTTTTTAAATAATAAATTAAACATGAACACTGGCCTAGAAATCAACTGTTTCTGGCTTATCATCTTATTGGCCAAATGCTTTGACTTCTTAGTTACCAGATGTTTCTAGATGTGCTAACTGAAGATTTGAAGTTCAAGGGGACAGGAGAAGGGCAATGTATTGTTTTTGACTGAAAATCTGATTTGTATTCTTTTCTTTTTTGGAGAGGACAACCAGTTGTTAAAACATCATTTCCCCAAGGATAAAAAACTAATATATGTTGTGTTGTTTAGTCACTCAAGACTCTCAAGACTCTTGAGAGTCGCTTGGACTGCAAGGAGATCCAACCAGTCCATCCTAAAGGAGATTAGTCCTGGGTGTTCATTGGAGGGACTAATGTTGAAGCTGAAACTCCAATATTTAGGCCACCTGATGCAGAGAGCTGACTCATTTGAAAAGACCCTGATGCTGGGAAAGATTGAGGGCAGGAAGAGAAGGGGCTGACAGAGGGTGAGATAGTTGGATGGCATCATCGACTCAATGGACATGGGTTTGGGTGGACTCCGGGAGTTGGTGATGGACAGGGAGGGCTGGTGTGCTGAGGTTCATGGGGTCGCAAAGAGTCGGACACGACTGAGCGACTGAACTGAACTGTTTATTCACTCAGTTGTATCTGACTCTTTGCCACCCCATGGACTGTAGCCCTCCTATCTCCTCTGGCCATGGGATTTCCCAGGCAAGAGTACTGGAGTGGGTTGCCATATCCTTCTCCAGGGTAACAATCTGGTTGGTATACAAATAAAACCAAAACTTGGAGCTGCTGTAATGAGTCAGTTTCCAGACTCTTCTCAAGGTAAAACAACAACCTTCCAAAGTGGGTCCTTGGTGGGTTTTGTAAAGCTGTGAGGTGAGGTGTTCCATTTTATAAAACATAACTCCTCTAGGTGTGTAACCATACTCATCACATTAAAAAGAGGAAAAGGTTAAAAAAAAAAAAAAAAAAAACCAAAAAGCAAATCAAAACTACCTTCCAAAGCAAATTGTTGATGCCAGGATTTTGGCAGGGCTTCCTTACTTGGCTGCAATCATTCAAGGAAAGTATAGCCTCTTCCCCCACTCTCATCTCTTCGAAGAAGCCACTTGAAGCAGGAGAATTAGCACTGATCTTCTCCTTATAGGACCCAAAGGGTAGGATGGAGCTGTATAATACAGTGATGGAAATAGGGTGGAACTCTTGTTTCTGTTTTTCAGAAGCTAATCTGAGGGTTGTCATGGTAACTCACCAGGATATAAGACTATTGTCAGCTTCAGGGTACAATTTTGGGCTATATTCTTAAAAGAGGATATGAAGTGCCTACATTAAAAGAGTCAGAAAAAAGTCTTTTAGAAGTGTATCAAAACTGATTTCAGATTTTAGTTTGGACTTTTAAGACAGCAGTTACCTTGGGAGAAAACAACATAAATATGTCAATTGGTAAATCTTACTAAATCTTTGGTGGGGCAGGAGGAGGGTAGCAGAGGAGAAGAGAAGATTCACACGAGGGTAGCAGGATGTAAAAGAAAGAATATGAAAGCCAAAAATTTCCAGAGGCACTTGCTAATTTAAATATGCATGTTCTCATAAGAATTGAAGATATGAAGAGGAATTGTGTTCTGCTTTTACCTTCTCTGTTGTCATCCTGGTGTCACATGTGTGTGTGTGTGTGTGTTCAGTTGCTAAGTCGTATCTGACTCTTTGTGACCCCATGGACTGCAGCATGCCAGGCTTCCCTGTCCTTCACTCTCTCCAGGAATTTGCTCAAATTCGTGTTCATTGAGTCAGTGATGCTATTGAACCATCTCATCACCTGCCGTCCCCTTCTCCTCCTGCCCTCAATCTTTCCCAGCATCAGGTCTTTTCCAATGAGTCGGCTCTTTGCATCAGGTGGCTAAAGTATTGGAGCTTCAGCTTCAGCAGCAGTCCTTCCAATGAACATTCAGGGTGGATTTTCATTAGGATTAACTGTTTTGATATCCTTGCAGCCCAAGGGATTCTCAAGAGTGTTCTCCAGCACCACAATTTGAAAGCAACACTGTGATGTTGAATGGTTTGTCTTGGAAATGAACCAAGATCATTCGGTCATTTTTGAGATTGCACCTAATACTGCACGTGCATTTTGGACACTTTTGTTGTACTATGAGGGCTACTCCATTTCATTCTAAGGGATTCTTGACCTCAATAGAAGGTATAATGATCATCTGAATTAAATTTGCCTATTCCTTTCCATTTTAGTTCACTGATTCCTAAAATGTCAATGTTCTCTCTTGCCATCTCCTATTTGACCACATCCAATTTACCTTGATTCATGGACCTAACATTCCAAGTTCCTTATTCCGTATTGTTCTTTACAGCATCAGATTTCACTTTCACCAGCAGACACCTGCACACTTGAGCATTGTTTCTGCTTTGGCCCAGCCACTTCATTCTTTCTGGAGCTATTAATAATAGCCCTCTGCTCTCCCTCAGTAGTATATTGGACACCTTCCAACCTAGGGAGCTCGTCTTCCAGTGTCATATCTTTTTGCCTTTTCATACTGTTCATGTTCACAGGATTCTCAAGCTAAGAATTCTGCAGTAATTTGCCATTCCCTCCTCCAGTGGAACATGTTTTGTCAGAACTCTCCACTATAATTTGTCCCTCTTGGGATGGCCCTGCAGGGCATGGCTCATAGCTTCATTGATTTAGCAAACTCCTTCACCACAACAAGACTGTGGTCCATGAAGGGGGTTGTCACTTAAGGAAGACTCCATTTCAGTGGATTTGATATCGCTATTTTCCTATATTCTTTTCATTCTGAAACCTTGCTTTTATGTATTAAAAACTTTATTCAGCTTTTCCCCTTTTCACAGAAAATCATAAATGAAACAAGTTCATATTGCAGCAGTGTACTTTTATAACAATTATTCCTGGTGAAACTATTTAACTATATGGAATTCTGCAACCAATTTTTTTTTTTTTAGTCTCAGTTCAATTCAGTCGCTCAGTTGTGTCTGACTCTTTGCGACCTCATGGACTGCAGCACTCCAGGCTTCCCTGTCCATCATCAGCTCCCAGAGCCTACTCAAACTCATGCCCATTGTGTCAGTAATGCCATCCAACCATCTCATCCTCTGTCATCCCCTTCTCCTCCTGCCTTCAATCTTTCACAGCATCAGAGTCTTTTCAAATGAGTCGGTTCTTCACATCAGGTGGCCAAAGTATTGGAGTTTCAGCTTCAGCATCAATCCTTCCAATGAATATTCAGGGCTGATTTCCTTGAGGATTGACTGGTTGGAGCTCTTTGCAGTTCAAGGGACTCTCAAAAGTCTGCTCCAACACCATAGTTCTAAAACATCAATTCAATTCTTCAGCACTCAGCTTTCTTCATAGTCCAACTCTCATATCCATACATGACTACTGGAAAAACCATAGCTTTGACTAGACAGACCTTTGTTGGCAAAGTAATGTCTCTGCTTTTTAATATGCTGTCTAGGTTGGTCATAGCTTTTCTTCCAAGGAGCAAGTGTCCTTTAATTTCATGGCTGCGGTCACCATCTGCAGTGATCTTGGAGCCCCCCAAAAATAGTCTCTCACTGTTTTCATTGTTTCCCCATCTGTTTGCCATGAAATAATGGGACTTTTTTCTAGTATGGTAGTGCTAAAACCTGCCTCTTCGGTTTCTCAGATTCAACTACCATATCCTTGGAAGAACAGGGTTTTGTGTAAACAGACATTGCCTGTTAGCTTTACTGGAGCATTAGCCTTACTTTTAGAAAATTGAGGGGAAAACAGATTATGAATAGAATGCCAAATTCACAACAGCATCTAAGACAAAAGACAGAACTAGAAAAAAATTTCCTTTTTGAGGCTGGACAGCTTCACACAACCTGTACCTCCCAGACCTCTCCTGTGATTCTCACTGTTAGTACTTTTGGGAAAACTTTGAGAAGCCACCATTCAGTCAGTCAGTCTTTTGAGGATTCCCAAGGACAAATATAAGCAGTGCAATGTGCCAGTAGCCCCAAATTGCTATGTAACTATTTACATCTGGTTTGGGGCCTTCTGGTTTGTTTTTTTATAGCAGCTCCAGGGCAGACTGTGGCTTGGTGTGACTTTTAAGCCAGAGGTCAACAAGCTACTCCCCAAATGCTGAATCAGGTCCACCACCTGTTTTTCTACAGTCTCCAGGCTCAGAATGATTTTTACATTTTTCCGTGGTTAAAAAAATTAAAAGAATATTTTATGACATGTGAACATTTTATGAAATTCAAATTTCAGGCTTACAGTATTTTGGAACACAGCCACATTCCTTCATTTATGCATTGTCTGGGGCTGCTTTCTTGCCATAAAAGCAAAGTTGAGTAGGTGCCACAGAACCCATATGGCCTCAAAGCCTGCAATATTCACTGTGGGTCCTTTCAGAAAATCTTAGCCAACCTCTAATCCAAGTCGTGATCTTTAACACTGCCAAGTTGAAACCTGGCTGATTTAAACATAAAACATCAAGCAAATTATATTAATACACTCCACTAATGAGAGTTGTTCTGATAAGAGTTGCTTATCCTGATATTGAAGCCTAAAAGTACAGAAACCAGATTTCTCAATGGTACTCAAGAAGAAAAGCTACACAAAGAGAAAACAAGAGATATTGTGACACTTCTAAGTGATCTCTTCCAAAGGAAATGAAAAGCTTTCAATGCTATTTGCTGAGGTTTCCTTTTTCATTTCATATCAGAAACCAAAATGCCCTAGTTTCAACCCCATGGAAACTGTAGAGACACTCCCACTTGATCAGCAATTTTCTTTCTGAGGAATTAATGATCAGCATGCACAAGTTCAAACTCTGACCTTATTTGTCAAACTGTCTGAGACTGAATGTGCTGGGAAAATGACAAAAGGAAGGAAGCATTTAGATATATGTCTTCTGAGACTTCATCTTTGATTAGCTGAAGAAGCCACAAGAAAAGCTTTCTGGGCAGATAACCAGCTTGAAGAAAGGTATTCTTTTGAATTAAAAATCTAGTTTTGATTCTATTTTAGCCAAGTCTCTTGTCTAACTCTAAATTCTGGAGACTGTATTCCTTTTTCATGGGTCCTATCCAATCTTTTTTTAAAAATGAAGAATTGAATACATAATAGTATCATTTGCCTTATTGGAGTGCTTCTCAATTTTCCTGCCAATGTACATATTGGCTGATGTTCATGTGGGGTATGCTCAAGGTGATACATAATCCCAGGATCTAACACATGCAGACCCTCTTTTTACATTCAGGCTTGAAGAATACAAGAAAATATAAAGAAAGTTATCAATCCACTCTTGTATTTTTTAAATAAATCTCAGAACATTTACTGCAATTTTAGGACTTGTGAACAACAAATTAATTGAGACACATCTCACACAAATCAGTCACAACACCTCAGTGGAATTGAAACCATTTGGCATCACTTCAGGGGCTCCAAAGAGCTCCAGTATCATAGTCCTCTATGTCTCAGCACAATACTTTGCCAACAAAGGTCCATCCAGTCAAAGCTATGGTTTTTCCAGTAGTCATGTATGGATGTGAGAGATGGACCATAAAGAAGGCTGAGCACCAAAGAACTGATGCTTCTGAACTGTGGTGTTGGAGAAGACTCTTGAGAGTCCCTTGGATGGCAAGGAAATCAAGCCAGTTAATCCTAAAGGAAATCAATCCTGAATATTCATTGGAAAGATTGATGCTGAAGCTGAAGCTCCAATACTTTGGCCACTTGATGCGAAGAACCAACTCATTAGAAAAGACCGCGATGCTTGGAAAGATTGAAGGCAGGAGAAGAAGGGGATGACAGAGGACGAAATGGTTGGAAGCCATCGCCAACTCAATGGACATAAGTTTGAGCAAGCTCTGGGAGTTGGTAAAGGACAGGGAAGCCTGTCATGCTGCAGTCCATGGGGTCGTAAAGAGTCAGACATGACTGGGCAACAACAGTAACAGTGTCTCAGCACAGAAAAGAATTCATAGAAAGGAAAAGTGATAAGAAGTGATCTATTAGAATAGGACACTTTTGAGGCTTACAAGCCAGCAGGTGAAGGGGTGCCATACCCCAAGAACTTACTGGAATACAGTTTTACAACCAAAGGAAAGTGGGGAGGGGAGAGAAGAACTTCTTTGACTTTCTTGAATAGACATCATGTCTCATCACTAGGTCCTCTTCCAGGTTGGGCAGGGGAGTTTTTTTGTCCCTACATGGTCAAGCTAGGTCCACAAATTATTGTTTCTTCTGTGTGCAGAGAGCATGTCCTAGGGATCATTACCTTACTGAGCTCACTGGGTGGGATGTGAGGCTCATGCCACCATTTGTGTGACTGTTTGGGGTCACGTCTCATGCTCCTGTTGCATGGTTTTGTTGTTAAGCAAGCCTGCTTGTTTTTGTAGTTAAGCAAGCCTGCTATCTTGAGTACCCATTGACTTACAGGGGTCTCTCATATTTTTTCTACTTATAATTGGGATTAACTATATTAGCTATTTATAAGTGGGATTAATTATCTAATTACCTACTTTATCTCTTTGCTCTGTCTTTATCAGAATGAGAACTATGTTTAGGCAATATACCCAAAACATGGGATGCCTTGGACCTTTAGCCTCAGAGAGCATTCTCAGGGCGGCAGTGGAGCTGGGCTCAGCATCGGTGTCACGGTACTTGTGTGAGATGAGGCTCCAGGAAGTCGAGCTTGAACAGTCTAGTCGAGCCCACACTTGATTTCACCGCTGGCACACTTTGCCTCTCAAGCTCATTGCTCATCAGCACAGTGGGCTATTCAGTCCCACTGGGCGTGTAACAAATGAGGGATCAACCTTCATCTCCATGCCATCTCCCACGAGCTGTCAAGGGTTCTCAAAATCCTCACAAACCGTTGGAAAAAAGGTTTGGTGACATCAGAATTATTTATTTCTGTGCCTGCTTGCAGTATTTCAAGCATTATTTCATTGGACATAAAGGACACTATTCAAGGTCATGGCATCTCAGAATCAGTTGTCCTGAAGTATTTAGGACAGCAGGCACATCAGGAATGAGCAGCCCCCAAAATGACTGGGTGTGAAAAAAAAAATCATCTGGCACATAGTCCCTTCCTTTAATGAGTTTAAGAAATAGAGAGGAAAGTTCTGCTACAGTGGATTTAGGTTAAAAGGATTCCTACTTTTAAGAAGAAAATGAAATATCTTCAATCAATACACTGGCTTTAGATGTCCTCTGTTTTGGGCTTCATCAGATGTGAGTAGCAGGACGAATCCGGCAGATCAGCGAGGGGAGTGCCAGGCAGCAGTAATATGGCAGGATGCATTAGGATAATTGTGAATCTGAGGGGAATTTTCACTCCTTAAAGAGTTGCAGGTCTAATTGCCAAAAGCAGGGACACAACACTGGTCCTGAAGTAGAAGAAACAAATCTTTTGAATATGAATATAGTGGCTGCAGTGTGTTCTGCAGAAACAAGATGTCTGCTCTGAATATAAGGTTTATTGTATTAAAGCTCAAGATTTAGTTAATATCAGCTCTCTAAATAATATATTCATACAATATATGTACAACCTAATTTCTGGAAATGGCCTACACTACTTGGCTGCCACAAACTGAACTCTAAGGCTGCCCACTGAGTCCTGTCCATCTGCTTAGACTTTTCTACTTATGCCCCCTTTCTAGAAACAAACAGTCCTTACTTTCCAACTTTGAACAATATCCTTTCTATTTTTTCTTTTAACTGTCTTAAATATTTTCTATCAAAGTCATTTTTCTCATTTTTTCATTTTTTGTTTGCTTTCCCTATATTACTCAATAATTATATTACTTCAATTTAAAAGATAAATATGCTGGTGCTTTTAAATATCCTCTTTCAAAAGAAGAAAGAGATTTGACAGATTTTCCTAGTTTAAAAATCAATTTAGCAATATGTTGGGGAAATAAAAGCATGTACCATTGATTATACTGGAATTTTCAAATCATAGTTTCTTTTCTTTCTTTTTTTTTTGCAACTTTATTGAAGTACAAACTACATACAATGAAGTCTAATAATTTTAAGTGTATGTTTAGAGGGGTTTCAATTAATGTATGAAGCCTTGTAACCACTACAGAAATCAATATACAGAACACTTTCATCACTCCCAAAGACTTCCTTCCTGGCCCTCTGAAGTAAATTTCTGAGATTTCTGGATTGGAATCGTAACTGCTTTGTAATTGCAAAACCTATAAACGAGAGCTATAATTGTGTAGTCTCCAAAAATGGTAAGAGAGTTATATTTCTCTTCACTAATGAATCTAAATTAATCTACATAAAATTTGTGCATTATTAATGTCCAGCTCTGCTTTCTGTCACTTCAGTTCTCTAAGAGACTAATACCTTTTTCTTCTTTTTTTATTTTAACTCCCTCCAAGGGAACCTTGATAGAAAATCAGGTCTGGCCAGTTTTGTTAGTTCTTGCCTTAAGTATAAGTGCTATCTGTTAAAATCATAGAGTCCTGCTTGCTAGTCTGAGGTACTGCTAATTAGGCCAAAACATGTCTTAGCCTGAGAATTTGTCTGCATAATTTTAAGTTTTAATAGGTAAGAAAGCTAGCCAAGAGAATACTCTGTGTAGATTTTTTTCTCCCTTTGGTTATACCTCTTGAAAGTAATTTAACACAATTCTTTGTAAAAAACTTTCCTCTACCTCCCTGAAATATTTTACTTAGACACTGCTGTAAGTGTACAAACATAAACCTAACATTCTCTTGTCTTTAGCTCATGGTCTCCTACAATTTTCCGCTCACTGCTGCTGCTGCTAAGTCGCTTCAGTCGTGTCTGACTCTGTGTGACCGCATAGACAGCAGCCCGCCAGGCTCCTCTGTCCCTGGGATTCTCCAGGCAGGAATACTGGAGTGGGTTGCCATTTCCTTCTCCATTCCCCTCACTATTTCTTCTTTATTACTTCCACAGATTACTACAACCCAGGTGGGTTTCTTTGTGGCTTGTTTTATAGATAATCAGGAAGAGTGATTCTGGTTTGGAATGAAGGAAAATTATTCCAAATCCAAAAACAACTGCTGTTTTAAGAGCCTGAGAGGGATGCCACCCGTCACAGCTCTGGGGACTGGAGCTGGCCCACGGAGGCCGGCTGTGGGGATAGTTACTGGAAGAAGTGGGTTTTGTGGGGACTTGAGCAGCAGGGGCCCCAGCTAACATTCCCCAGGCTGCTACAGCACCCAGGGCTCCATTCAGCCAGGAAGCCAGCGAGGACCCTGATCCCTCTGACATCAAGAGGAAGAAACACATCCTTCCCCTGATAGGTGGGTTACAAATCATGGTGCATGTCTACAGTCACATGGGTCCTCTATGTCACCTATACTTAGAAATTCGATTGGGATATTCTGGGATGGTACCTTGAGTCCCTAGTGCCAGCCTGCTTTTGAAAAACCTTTCACTTTGAGTGTGCTTTCATTTTGAGGCTGCAGAGGACCACTAACATGTTCTGCCTTGAAGCTGAAAAGTCATCCCTTCCTAAAAGGCAGGTGAATGTGGTCTGTGCAGGGCACTCTGCTGGACTAGCATCCTCAGGTGGTAATGGCCTGTGCAAGTGTGTGTGTGACTGCTCTGTAGCTACATCTGTGACCACAACCCTAGGGTCATTTTTGGCAGGAAATAATCTGTCCTGGATGTCTCTTGAGATCAGCTCTGAATGATGATAGCAGATACAGGGAAGTTATAGGATGGATAAGTCTGGCAATTATCACAAGCTCCATAGAGAAAGGCCATAAGCTGTGGAAACCATGCCTGCTCTTTCTTTGGCCTTTAGCCTAAACTTCCCTTCCTTAGAGAGGTCTTCCTTTGTCAACACATCTAAAATAGAGTCCCATGTCTTTTCTTCTTACAAGTGACAATGACAGGATTTGTGTGTTTGTCTTAAGAATGTTTTCACCTATCTCTGTGAGGTGTTCACAATCTCCAAAAACAAAGCCACTACTTGATACAGAGCTGGCATTTAATAAATACTACTTGAATGAATGAATGAATGTCTTTGGCAGCCTCTGCCAGTGGCAAGGATGGGAAGCATAATGTCGATCTAAAATAACAAGAGGACAGAGAGTAAACAGCATCTGGATTGTATCAGAGGTTTGAATCTGTTTGATATCCTGGACTTCAGGGCTTTCCTTGACTCTGCCACCTTTTTATAGACATGAGATGCTGAGCAGTTACTGTTCCATTGTTTGTTTTTAGCTGACATCCACTGAGAATGCCAGGCATTTAAGTGCTTTATTTACATATATTATGTCATCTGACCTGCACAACAAATACCCAGCAAATATGTAGAAGGTATAATTATTATTTCATTTTACATATAAGGAAACTGAGACTTGAATGTTGGGAAGGAGGTGGTGGCCACATAGCTAACATAATAAACAACATAATAAATTACCTGAGTCAAACCCATATCTTTGTTGTTTAGTCAGTAAGTCATGTCTGCCTCTTTTGCGACCCTGTGGCCTATAGCCCACTAGGTTCCTCCGTCCATGGGATTTTCCAGGCAAGAGTTCTGGAGTGGGTTGCCATTTCCTTCTCTAAGGGATATTCCTCACCCAGGGATCGAACCCATGTCTCTTGCATTGGCTGGTGGGTTCTTTACCACTGAGTCATCAGGGAGGTCTGAACCCAGGTCTATCTGACCCCAATCATCACACTCTTAAACATTATTAATTGTACCTTTATCTTGAACACAGTGAGATGGAGCAAGAGATGCAAAATGCAAGCTTCTATTACGAATTCATTTAGTCTGAGTCTAATAACCCAGTCAACATTTAGTCTTTCCGGACAGTGGAGAATTTCTGGTTCTGCCTATGTCCTAATCTAGCAAAATCACTGCCTCCCTGGCCATTATCTTATTTTGCTTCCTTGTTGGTATTTACTCTTCGCACTATGGGAAGAGCTATCTACCACATGGCATCCACATCCTGGGGCCAGATCAAGCTTTTGTCACCCTCAGCAAGGCACAAGGGGTATGATTATACAGTTTAACTCCAAACAATCTTCAGTGTCTGGTCAGATGTTTTTTCCTAAAATTTTAATGATCCCTTAAAATTACCACCTTCTTTGCCTTTCAGTTTTGAAACCACTGTTATGGTGGCCCAGGGCCCTTGGCAGCCTGGAAATGTCAGCCACTTCCATGGTAGCATAGGCAATTCCTCCTTCAACCTATTATCAGAGAAGTTTACTAAATTTTCTCATTAAAAATGATCAAAAAGTTTTTCATAGCCAATTTCATACATATCTGCGCTTCATATTTACTTGCTAGGTAGAATATTATGATAATTAAGATATATATAACTTTTCAATATATGCAAATGACACTGTAACCTTTAAAATTCATTATTTAAACATGTGTGAAGGCCTAGGTGACAGGGAAGAAATAGAGGTAAACCAGTCAACTCAAAGAGGTTAAAATCTAATTGCGATTATTCATGACAAGACCCAGCTACAAGGGAATATTTTGACTTCCTGTTTCAAATCCTAATACCTTGCCTCCCTTCATAAGCCAGTCAGACACACGGACTGGACGTTTGATTTATCCTCCGTGTCCTCGTGATGGTTTGGTAACGTAGCTTGCACACAAGAGAGCGCAGGCAAAAGCGGGGGACAGAGGGGCGCTGCAGACTGGTCCACTCCCTTCTCTGTCTCTGTCTTCCTGGATCCATAAATGAGGAAATTCAGGCCACGCAGTCTGACTTTTACAGATCTGAATGTGGGGTACCTTGGAAACATACAATCCAATGATTCACCAAATTTTTTATGATTATGTGTACTACAAAGATATGGCTAAAGATGAACTCAAGTTTAAGCTGCATTTTATTTAGTAGACTTTTTGTGACATTGGACTTAATATTTTTTGTGGGTTTTTTTTGTTGTTGGTGGTGTTGTTGTTTGTTTGCTTTTGGCCTCATTGTGTGATTTTGGGGATTAGTTCCCAGCCTGCAGAAGTGAAAACACAGAGTTCTAACCACTGGACTGCCAGGTAATTCCTGTGCTTCATATATTTAAATCCTCTTGGTTATTATCCATGCTAGGCAGAAAGTATTTCAAATCACAAAAACATTTCTGTCTGCACCTTGAGGCCTATACCACCAAACATTAAGAGTGGCTCATCTTTTAGGAAAAATAGAAAAAAATTAGTTTTTTTCAGGAAGAAAATACTAAAGTTTCTTACACTGCAATTTGAAGTCAACCATGCTTCTCTTCTTTAGGTTCTTTTTGGTCACTATGCAGTCACTGTGTAGAGTCAAGATGAAGATGTCACCTGAGATAAATGTTTTCTATGTGATCCTAAGCAAGGCCAACCTATTTATTTCAGTTCAGCAAAAATTTATCTTAAGCCTAGGACTGGGCTAGGTGCTATAGGCAGAGTAGTAAAAAGCACAGTAGACACTTAATGGGGAGCTGAGATTTCATATAGAAATGACTATATTATAGAGTAGATCAATTATTTAAATGAGAGAGGAAGACTTTCCTGTTGGTCCAGTGGTTAAGAATCCACCCACCAAGTTCAGGAGGATCTCACACGCCACAGAGCAGCTAAGCCCATCACCACAACTACTCGGCCTGTGCTCCAGAGCCCGAGAACCATGACACCTGAGCCCACGCCAGGACCACTGAAGTCTGTGGACGCCGAGTCCGTGCTCCCTAACAAGAGAAGCCACTACAGTGAGAAGCCTGTGCGCACTGCATCTAGAGAGTAGGCCCTTCTCGGTGAAACTAGAGAAAGCTCTCACACAGCAACGAAGACCCAATGCAGCCAAACATTTAAATAAACAAATAATAAATAGATAGATAATCACCCAATCAAGGTGATGGGGCAGTGGGAGGAGAGTATGATGGAGTTGGTGATAGAAGGCAGTTATGATACCATTTCAGTTAAGAATTCCTCCAGGGGACTTCCCTGGTGGTCTAAGTGGCTAAAGACTCTGAGCTCCCAATGCAGGGGGCCCTGGTTTGATCCCTGGTTGGGGAACAAGATCCCACAAGCTGCAACTAAGACTCGGCGCAGACAAATAAATAAGTAAATAGAAGTCCTCTGGACCATGACGTCCTTGAAAGCCACGCACAACAAGGTGTCAAGAGCCCTGGTTTTCGTTTGGGGCATTGCTGCTGCTATCCCACGCATGCTTTCTCCTTCCAGGTCCTGCTTCCCTCACCAAAACCTTAATTGAAGGGAAAATTCTTTCTCTTCAAATGCAAAATGTATTATTTGGTTAAGGGCCAGTAAGGTAGACAAACTATTCACAGAATACAGTTGAGGTAAGGGCATAGTTTAGGTTATGAGAAAGGATACAAATCTTTTGAGATTTCAAAGGATCACTCACAGAATAAAACAGGAAGGAGAGCAAGTAAAGCAGAAAAGCTAGCGCGTGTGTTGCCAGTTTAGTTTAGTCATGGTGTTAGAAAAGGATCCATCCAAAAGACCTTGTTTTATTTATTTAATCAAGTAATCACACTCTTTCTGAAACCTTTGGATGCAAGCACAGAAATAAAGGTATTCATGAAGTCAGACTTGTACTTGCCAGAAAATCGTAAGGAATGCCAATTTAATCTTCTGCTACCTGAGTGAGTCCTAAGGGGAAGATGAGCTCATGAATGCATATACAGATCATTACAAAGCTGAATTAAAATATATTAAATACGGAAGTTGGATATGAACCCCTAAGGGCTATACAACGTAAAAAGGATAGTTGAAGAACAACCTGAAGCTTTAAAAGCGGGTAACCTAGATCCTCGCTGGTTGGGAAAACAGTTACTACTCACTCTTTAAGGAAACACATATAAAGCTTGGGATTTGAAAGCCCTAGAACTCCAACTGATCTAAATGGATGTAAATTTGGGGGGAGGGCCTTCCCTTATCCTTCCTTTTGTGGTCTCCACAGCCTCTGGACCCGACAGGACCCTATAACTCTTATTAACTAAATTGGATGGAGCCAAAATAAAGATGTAAACATCCTAAATCATCCACTGAAATCTTCTTAAAAGGGTAAGTTTCATTTATTTTCCAATTTAAAAAAAATTATATACTTATTTAGCAAAATATGTGCATAAGCTAAAATGTTGAATATTTATTTTAGTATTTTATTTTTGGGTGACACTGTCTTGAGCATGCCCACTCCGCCACCCCACATGCACCAGAAGTGTCACTGATCACATTCAGGGAGTGTGCTGTGCTAGAAAATTTTGACGAATTATTGAATTGCCATCACTAGGGGACTCAATGGGAATCAAAATTTTAAAGACTTGAAAATAGAATGAAGTGACCACCAGTCAAAGTGAAGAAATATATAAATTCATACAAAAGAATAGGAAAAAATGTGAATTAAAGTTAAGACAATGCTGAGACTATGGAAAGCATTAAAAATTTAGGAATAGAAAGGAAATTTATGTGCCAAGACAGATTAAAGAACCATAATGTGGAAAAGGGTTTTTTATTTTTTAATTTTTTATGCAGGAGATAGTTGAAGATTCTCAAAAATAATCCAAAATGATTGGAACCCCTCCCAAAAAATGAACTAATATTCATTGGTCCAACTAATACAAATAATGAACCAATATAGACTTTTTTAAAAAGTATATTTGATTCACAATGTTGGTTGATTTCTGCTGTACAGGAGAGTGGCTCAGTTATACATGTATGTGTATATATATATTCTTTTTTCCTATTCTTCTCCATTGTGGTTTATCACAGGATATTGAGTACAGTTTCTGTGCTATACAGTAGGACCTGTGGTTTATCCATTCTCTAACCCCAAAGTCCTACTCCACCCCCCACACCCCCTCCCTCTTGACAACCACAAGTTTGTTCTCAATGGACATCGTTTTTGACAGGTAATGACTATTCTAAACGTTGTGGAGAACCACAAACGTAAACATGGAGAAGAAACATTTTGGAATAATGAAGAAAACATTTACACTGCGTAGATATACATTATTAAAATTTCAGGAATATCTACTTACTGTTTTAACTAACGTGAAAAAAAATCAGGAAGACAACATGGAAGAAAGAAATACTGATTTGTTTCTTATACTCTCAGAAATGGACCTAACCAGACATGTTTTTAGTTAGTGGAGATTAAATGATTATTTAAGAGTGGGTTTAGGGTCACAAGCAAATTTATCCTAGAGAATTCTGAAGCAAAAATTCAGCAGTCACAAATCTGAAAGAAAACCTGGATGATTCTACCTGAAGGACAAATGAGCCTCCAATGTTGAAGGAAGTTCTTTTATTCTATAATTTCAAATTCTTATTTACTCTAAATTCAGCAAACCGAAAATCCTACCAGTAAAAAGTAAATAACAAAGCACATCACCTTGGAATTCTGCATGTCTTTAACTGAAAAGAATCATTAGCAATACTGCAACTAAAGACCCAGGTACAATTCTTTCAGTAACAAATTCTGACTTAATTTGAAAGTAAATAAACTAATTTCAGACTGTAAGTTTCAGAAGGGATAAGGCGCTAAGAATTTCAATCTTGTTCAGTGCTTTTCTTCCACAGAGACAAATTAAAATGAAATGGGGGAGAAAAGTCCTGGAAAGAAAAAGTATTTAGTACATTTTTTAATTCTTTGGTGTAAAGAACCGGTCATCACAGTGGTATTTTACTAATCATTGGATTCTAGTCTGCTCATTTAGGTTCCATCTTGTATAAGCAGAACATCCCATATTTGTATGTTCTTTTCTTTGAAGTGATTCCACGTTTAGGGTCAGTTATCCTTTGAAAGGCTTTGTGCTTGCTTGTTATTCCTGGTATAACAGAAATGTTAGCCAATGTACCTTTAAAGCTTAAAAGACCAGCAAATGTAATTCAATATGTGAGCTTTAAAGTTCTTTTTGTTGATAATGTTCTTACTTGGCATTTAACCATCCTTTTTACTAGCTTCACTTTTTACTTAAATGAGTACATTTTATTTTTTATGCAAGTATTTGAATCCATAATAACAGTTTTGTAGATGCTTACACGTGTGTGTGCGTGTGTAACAGAAAATCAACATCTACCTCATGTGCATCTACTTAGAAGTATTCACCTAACACATTGAGGTATTATTCTATGTCACAGTAAAGATGAGTCATCAGCCTTTGCCCTCAAGGGGATTACCATCTATTTTAGCTGATTTAATTTACAATTTATATTCTTTTCATAGGATGAAAGATTAATTAAGCTCTGCATGTATTGAGTAAGCCACCTCTCCTGAGCGGTCAGGAGATAAAAGGATTTTGAAGTCTGATGGACCTGGGCTTGCACCTCAGCTATGCACACTTAGGACTTTTGTTTATTGAAGGTTGAGATTTCCACTTATAAAATGGGGATGCTAATTTTTAGCTTGCAGAGGTGTCAAGAACGTTGTATAATAATAATGCACATAAAACACCTATCACCATAGATGTGCTTAGTCACTAAGTCATGTGCAACTCTTTGTGACCCCCAAAATCACCAGGCTCCGCTGTTCATGGGATTCCTCAGGCAAGAATACTGGAGTGATTTGCCCTTTCCTCCTCCAGGGGATCTTCCCCACCCAGGGATCTAACCCACATCTCCTTCCTGCATTGGCAGGTGAATTCTTTACCACTGAGCCACCTGGGAATCCCATCACCATAGATAAGCCCTACATTTTTAGCCTCCCCCACCCCCATACATGTTATTTAAATGCTCAGTTTGATCATTGTCCGCAATTTCCTCCATTAATTTTGGTCCAGGATTTTTAAATAATTTCACAAATGCAGCCAGGTTGTAACTGGCTGTACTTTGGGTAGTGAATGAGGCAGCAATCCAGTTATTTCCAATTCGAAGACCATATCGGAATGCAAGAACCTGAAGCTCAAGAGCACCACCACAACCCTTACACACCATCACCCCAGTCACAGCCTCCACTGTTAGAAATGGTCTGCCAGGGTTGGGAGTGCCCCCAGGGAGAAGACCAGGAGAAAAGGATTCTGTGTTTCTAAAAATCCTGGGGAAATGTGGCTAAGGAGATATGGATTCGTTTTCCCAGTGTTCTATTTAGAAAAAAAGGGGGGTCCTGAGGGGCACATAAATTATGTCAATAGAGTTTGACTAGAAATAAATATTGTGGCTGCTCACGCTTCTGGCCCCAACATACCAGATCCATTGTGTAGCTTTTCACAGAACTCAAAGAGAAGTCTCCATTCCTGGACAACTCTCCTGCCCATAGTTCTCCCTCCTTTCCCATGTTATTGAACTCTACTGAACCACAAGGGAAGTAAACTTAAGGCCCAACTTTAATTGTGTATCTGAAAGCCAGATAGTCGACTTCTTTTTTGTCCTCCCAGTCACTCTTCGTGACGGTCTCCCTCAGAAGAGAATCAGGATACTTGCCATAATGATTGAGAAGACAGAAAGGTGTCCCTAATCAAGACATCCTGAAACTTAACCAAAGCCCTCAAACCGCACTAGTCTAGGGGGAAGACGTTGTCATTCTTTAATTCTCCTCCTTTTACATCCGCCTGCAATGTGGGAGACCTGGGTTCGATCCATGGGTTGGGAAGAGCCCTGAAGGAGGGCATGGGAACCCACCCCAGCATTCTTGCCTGGAGAATCCCGTGCACAGAGGAGCCTGGTGGGCTATAGTCCGTGGGTTGCCACGAGTCAGACAGACTGACAGACACAGCAGGGCGCACAGCAGGGAAGAACTGTGAAGTCCTGGGGTAGTTGGGGGTACTGCGGAAAGGTGCAGTGAGAATCACTGTGGTTGTCAAGTCCAGACACTCTGGGGCTTCCCTGGTGGCTCAGATGGTAAAGAATCTGCCTGCAATGCAGGAGACCTAGGTTCAGTCCTGGGTGGGAAGATCCCCTGGAGAAGGAAATGGAGACCCAGGAATACTTAATATTCTTGCCTGGAAAATCCCATGGACAGAGGAGCTTGATGGGTTATAGTCCGTGGGGTGGCGAAGAGTCGTTTACGACAGAGCCACTGACACACACAATGATTTTAGGGAATGTTAAAAAAGAAAATTCCATGGATGGAGGAGCCTCGTAGGCTATAGTGCATGGGATCACAAAGAGTCGGACATGACTGAGTGACTTCACTTTCAGTTTTGAAAAGGAAAACCCTGGGTGAAAGGAAATTTTTATATATTTTTCAAAATGAGACTATCTCTCACTTTTGTTGAATCTGTTGGTATTTTGGTGGAGGCTTTCTAGCTTGTTTTTCCTTTCTGCATTGTGAAGTTTCTTTAAATTTCATTTAAGAAAATTTAAATGCAAATAACATACATAAAGTGTACAAATCTTAAATGTATAACTCAGTGAATTTTTATACATTGCTGTATCTGGATACTTCAAGCAGAACAGGACCTTAGGATGTTTTTATCACTCATGGAAGTCTCCCTGAGTCACTTCCCAATCAATAACCCCTCCATGATAAATATTCTTTGAACTTCTAAATTTTGCCTGATTTTGAATTTCCTAGGAATGAAACCATAACTGTACTTTCTTGGTATATGGTTTATTTTGAGCAAAATTAAGTCAATGAGGTTCATACATCTTGTTTTATGTATCAATAAGTTGTTCTTTTGCTTTATAGTATTCCATTATGTGAATATACAATTTACCCTTCCCTGTTGATGAACACTTGTGTTGTTTCCTTTATTTGACTGTTTTTAGTAAAGTTGCCTTGAGCAACTCCACTGTGGATTCTTAATTTTCTCCAGGCCCCTTCTTTGTAGGATAGTGTTGAGTAGAATTGTGGAGAGGATTTACAGGCACCAGTTACTCTTGTTCCAGTTTTATTCTTTGGGTTACTTTGGTACCAGAATTCAAATTAAAGAGAAAAAAAAAATAGGGAGGAAGGGAGGAAGAAAGAAAGAAAAGGAGGAAGGAAGGAAATGTGTAGGCATGTCAGTATAAAACTTAAACTCATAATTCCCACTTTATAGAGGTATTTGATCATCTTAATTTGCAGTGGCCAAATAAGTAATGCTTACATGATTACAGACATCTTTACCTCACTCTTGGAAATAATCCATGCCCTCTGGAAATGATTTAAAGAGCTTTGACATTTCCCTTTAAGATGTGATAAAGTCACAGTGTCAAGTGCAATTTCCAGAGCCAGGTTCACTAAGAAGGTTAGATGACTTTGAGTATTTTTCCTAAAAGGTTTTTGTATATTTTTTAACTGCAAGAAGAGTCCAAACATTTAAACAAACAAAATCCCAGGGAGACTGTGAAAAACAGTGAAATGTAGTTAGTCACTGTTTTATGAAGATTTAGTGCTGACTTTTTATCTTTTGATTCCTTATTCCACTTCCCCCCAGATATTTCCACTTTTCTTGTTGCTTAATCTTGCTTCCTCAAATGTGAAAAGTCATCAGATGTTCAACTTGGTTCCTTTGAGCCCTAGAATCTACTACCTTAATAAGTTATCTAAACAATTACCTAAACACCACCCTTTTTTAAATTTTATATATAGATCATCTTAGAAACTGGTCAGTTAATCAGTGCATGGTAATTAGCAAATTAATTTTCAACAGTTTTTTCTTATTACAGAGAATTTCCTATCATTAAGCATAGTTTTTAATTGTGTCTTCATTTGGGGAATGTTGGCTTATTTTTAATCGTATTCTTGTTCAGTTATGAGGAAATATACACATCCTACGTAACATCATCGCTCAGTGTTTGAAAGCAGATTATAGTCATTTTCAGTGAAGTTCATGCCAAATGAAGCTTAAGAGTTTTCATGAGAAATTGAATTATATTAAGCCATAGAACCTCTTAAGAGAGCTACTTGGTACTGTAAATTGCAAATGATATGAAAACAGTGACAAATGGCTGTGCAAACATGGCAAGCCAAATTCTGGACACCAACTCTTTAATCAAAAAGAGTTAATCTAAAAAAAAAGACAAAAACTAAACAACAACAAGAAAAACTTGTTAATCTCAGGGTTTAGCAATCATGGGTAAAAGTTTAAAATGTGCTTAGAATTTGTCTATGACATTGGCCACCAGTATGTAGGGCTGGATGAGTGAAACTGAGTGTTTTGCCTCACCTTTGGAAACAGTCTTATTTAAAGACAGAAAGTATACAGGCCAAAGTTAAGAGAGAAGTATTTGGGTGAAAGGCAATGGACATAGAACTGCCTTAGATAAATATGTAAAAAGCTTGGCAATTTTTGCATTGCTTCGAAGGACATTTTTTAGTCTCCTGTGTCTTCTTTAAAAACCACAATAGCAAAAAATAAAATTAAAAAAAAACACATTAGCAGAACTCTTTCCATTTGGGAAAGAGTTCTCTGTCCTAACTGACACAGCAAGGCCAGCTTTCAGGCTTCCCTTTGTATTAAGCTGTCAGGAAATAGTCCCTTTGTTAGTTCTATAGTTCTGGATCCAAAAAGGCTGAAGTGATAAAAATATAAATTGTGATTCTATTTAAAAAAAAAAACACTTTGGCAAGAGAGCTGGTTTTAAATTCCTGTGATAGTGTTCAGCTTGTTCAAGTTTCCCATTCAACATTTACAATTGACTCAGTGTTAAGGAGGAAAAACCTGTTGATACAGCTCCTTTAAGAGCTATGGGTTTCAAAACCACCATGCAGATAGCACACATTCCTGTGGTGGGAGGCCGAAGGCAAAACGGAAGCCTTCCCGGTTCATTCAAAGAAGGAGAAAGAAACTGAACTTACCTCCCAACAGGTGAGGTTCAGCATGCCCTGTAAGTGGATGCGTTTATTCTTTACAGTGAAGTTCTGTTCCCAGGGGCTTTGAGGAGTGTGCTTTCTCGCCCAATACCCTTCTATTCTGCTACCGCACTCGACAGCCCCCAGCTCACTGCTGGGAAGATGTTTATTCCTTCTTCAGAGATGCCTTTCTTCTGCCTTAATGATAGTGCTTTTTTCTCTTTCTATTTAGCTCAGAAGGAGAATTTTTTTCCCCTTTTCCTTCTGTTTTTAGTGGCTTGTCTGATACATTGCATTCTTTCTCTCTCTCTCTTTTTTTTGGCTTTTTTGTTACTATGCTCAGTGTACATCTTAAAAACAAATGAGGTCAGTATCAAAGTAATACAAAATAAATGCATGCTCTAAAATAATAATGGGTTCGATCCCTGAGTTGGAAAGATTCCCTGGAGAAGGGAATGGCTACCCACTCCAGTATTCTTGCCTGGAGAATCCCATGGACAGAGGAGCCTGGTGGGCTACTGTCCATGGGGCTGCAAAGAGACGGACACGACTGAGCGACTAACACTTAAAATAATAAAGGGATAATATAACTGTTCTCAGTGATTATATTCTTTGAGCATTTAAAGTTTTGAAAGTGCTGAGAAATTTCTTAAAAAAAAAACTGGAAAACTTCTAACAGAAACTCATTTCGTGAAGCTTTTTATTTTTGTTCTTATGAATTGTTTATAAAAATACCTACTGTTTCAGAAATATGCATGTTTTAGCGTAGTGGAGGTTCAATAGATTAAGGCTTTGACTGATTTTTCATTTGCAATTACTCTGTACATTTATCTATGGAGTGACTTTTATATATTTCAGCAGAGGTAGATAAAAATGTTACACAATGCAACAACTTAAAAAAAAAAAATAAAAGAATAACATAAGAGTTGCTGAGGAACTTTCCTGATAATCCAGTGGTTAAGACTCAGTGCTCCCAACACAGGGGGCGCAGGTTTGGTCTCTGGTCATGGAACTAAGAAAGGAAGGAACAGGGCTCAGTCTTGCCTGACTCTGCAACCCTGTGAACGCTAGCCTGTCAGGCTCCTCTGTCCTTGGGATCTCCCAGGCAAGAATACTGGAGTGGGTTGCCATTTCCTTCTCCAGAGGGTCTTCCCGCCACAGGGATTGAACCATTGTCTCTCTTGTGTCTCCTGCACTGGCAGGCAGATTCTTTACCGCTGGGTCACCTGGGAAACCCCAGGGGACTAAAATCCCACAGAAGAAAAAAAGAAAAAAAGAGTTGCTGATATTATTCTTTGAAAGTCATGTCCTTCCATGGCTGATTCATGTCAATGTATGGCAAAAACCACTACAATATTGTAAAGTAATTGGCCTCCAACTAATAAAAATAAATGGAAAAAAAAAAGAAAGTCATGTCTCAGTATTGCTATTTAAAATTTTAAAACTGTTGTGAAACTCCGCATGACAGTTGAGACCTGAGGTGTGTGGTAACCAGTTCTGAGTTACTCCCCAGCCTCAGTGGTTCTTGATATTCAAAGACAGGCTCCTGAGCTGCTCACATCAGCTGGGGCCATGGGCTGATCTGACTCATCCACACTTTTATCTTCTGAGATCATTCATTTTAGGAACAGTGACATCAGTATTCCAGGAGGCAGGCTGACTAGGATTACCACCAAAGAATGAAATTAAAGGACTTGGAATAGCACTTGATTCATAGTAGGAGCTTGATAAGCATTTGTTGGATAAAAGTTTTCAACTTTCTTTTATGCCAGTTATATTCCTAACCAGATCATGAGGGAGTAAGTTTTCTTTTTTGTTTGTATTGAAGTTATAAGCCTCGCTTAAAAAATATGGTGACTTGACATTATTCAAATTAAGTAAATAAATTTTACTCTAGCATTCCAAGCCCTCCAAACCTTCCTCGCTCTATTTTCATCTTATCCTTAAAATTTTGCTTCAGGGAGATGGGGAAGGAAAGTTGCTGAGCTGGTGGTACTCCAAAATCCTGCCCACCTAAATGAGAGCAGAGTATCATATTGAACTTTGTAGAGCACACAATGCTCTTGGCTGGGAAGGGTTAACTGCTCAAAAAAAAATTTAAGTAACTACCAAAAATCGACATTAAAAAAACTTCTGCCTTAGGATAATATAAGCCTTAGACAGACCCTGCTAATTCACTATCCCCTCTCTAGCAACTTGGTAGGATCCAGTCACCTTTTGACGGCTTCCACCAGTTATTTGCGTTGTTGCCAGCAGTAACAGTATAATTGGCAAAATTAGAACGTTGACAACTAGAACATGCATGCCCTCTGGGAAATGCTGATACTACTTAATGAATGGTCATTCCCTTGGAAAAGGACAAATTTGTTTACAGCAGAGCTTCTTGAACTTGCCAGAGTGTACCAGAAGCACTGGAGCTATCGTCACAATTCGGATTCAGATTCTGTAAATCCAGGGTGAGACTGGAATTCTGCATTCTTAACGAGTCACTGGTAATGAGACCTGTCCTGGTCCACATTATTGTTACCTGGGCAGTTTCTTAAAACTGCCGATGACTGGGTTCCTCCTCCATTTTTATCTTCCTATCCACTTCCTTACCCCTGATGAACTGACCTGCATTATGGTCTTAGCATAAGGATTTTTTTTTTTAATCTCCCAAGTGGTGTTAGTATCCAGCCAAGCTAGTATACCTCTAGATCTTGTTTTTAATCAGTTTCCACTTGGCAATCTATTCACTGACATGCTTCAGCTGCCTGACCCCTGTACATATTTGATTTTCTGCATTAAATAGCCCACCCTTTCTTGAAGAAATCACATGGGGTTTTCAAAACCCCTTTGCAAATATTACTACATTTTTCAGATATATAACACGTTAAAAAAAATTATTCTTGCAATCACCTTGCTCTAAGTCTCATATAACTAAATTTGGAGATCCTAAGGCAATGACCACTTTCTGCCTTATAATTATATGGATGTTTATCCACCTCCCTAGTTGATAAGCTACCTAAAGGCAGACATTGTCTCACCACTTTTATCTTTCCCTGTGGTTTCCCAAGCAGGACCCCTCCACCCTCATCCCCACACAGTGCCTTGAGCACATATGTCTTCACTCAACAAACATTCATGAGCTGATGTGCCAAGCAGCCCAGGCTTTGGTGAGACAAACTGAAGCCGATGCATTCCTCCCTGCTTCTAGAGCTTCACAGTCAAATGAGGAAGACAGATATCCACAAGTAATTTGCAAAAACTAACATAAAGTTCAACTGAGACTTGAGGGACTCTGAACTTTTCCAGATTAGAAAGAATGTCTTCTGGAGGAAGTGATTAAGGCCTGATACATGTCCAGGTAGATGTGGGGAACGAGAGTAAATGACATTTCAGAGAGAGAAAACTAGCATTTCTTTGATTTTTTTAAAGTAAATTACATTTTTTTAACTGAAAAATCTTAACTACCCCTATCCTTTGCCCACTCAAGTCCCCAGAGAGGCGCCAACTATTATTAGTGTCCAGTGAATCTTTTCAGAGTCTTCTCCTTAAGCATGTTCAAACAAATGTACATTAAGCACTTGTGTTTTCACCTCTGAACCATGCTTTTTCCCCCTTAATAATTTTTTTCTGTATTTCTTCTCGTTTTGGTACAGAGAGAGCTTCTTTAGTTTTCATAAGAAAACACTTGTCTTTAAACTGAACATTATTATATTGTGTGCGTATGTTAAGTATATCCCCAATAGCTGTGTTGCTTGCAATATTTTATTGTTGTAAACAATGCCACAGTGAATAACCTCATAATCTAGATATTTTTCACGTAGGAAAGTTTATCTATAATTATGATCATTGATTCAAAGAGAAATTGTCAATTCATAAGCATATGCATATGTGATTTTGAGAGATATTGTTAGATTGCATTCCATGAGTATTGTGTCATTGTACATTCTTACCAGAAATATATAAGACCTCTTTTCCCTACCACCTCTAGATAACATATTAGTATGTTTGATAACATATGTTAGTATGTTATCAAACATACTAATCATATCATTAGTATGATCATTAGTATGTTATCAAATTTTCCAATGTTTTTCAGATCTAACAGGTAAAAGTGATATCTTAATAGTTTTAATTTGAATTTCTTTCATGAGTGAAGTTGAACAGCTTATGCTTAAAAGACATTTATCTATATTTTTCTGTAAACTTGTTTTCTTATTGCTTATCATTTTTATGTTCAGCTGTTTAGTAATTTTCCTACTAACTTTTAAAGGCTGGTCATATTTTCACTTTTTGAATGTAAACACTGATCTCTATTGGTCTTTTGAATTTGTTTACAGTGTTGTGCGTTTTTGTTAGTTGCTTGCTTGTTTGTTTTTACCTTGTTGGATTTGATTTGGGAGAAATACAGGAGGAAGAGAAGTGGCAAAAGAGGGGGCTGAAAAGGCAGGAGATACATATTAAATAAAGGAGACAGTGTGATTTTTTTTAAGGAAAAAAATGACTTGATAAACGTTTTGAGAAAGGAGGGAATGACGGATTGGAAGAGAGAAGACAAAAACTATCGTAGTCTAATCCAGAGATGTTGAATACCTGAACTTGGGTAGTAGAGTGAAATAGAAAGGAAGGGCCATATTTAAGAGAGAAACTCAGCAGAACTTGGAAACCAGTTAGTTGTACATAATGACAGAGAAGATAGGAAAAAAAATCTATTGGTCCCTCAACCTTGGGCAACCTTGTAGTGGTGCTGAGACCTAGTCAGAGAACTTAAGAGGAAGAACATATTTAGGGAGAAAAAGACAATAAAAAGAATGAGTTTCCCTGATGACTCAGATGGTAAAGTGTCTGCCTACAATGCGGGAGACCCGGGTTCAATCTCAGGTTTGGGAAAATCTCCTGGAGAAGCAAATGACAATCCACTCCAACATTCTTGCCTGGAAAATCCCATGGACGGAAGAACCTGGTAGGCTATAGTCCATGTGGTCACAAATAGTTGGACAGGAATGAACGACTTCACTTTCACTTTGATTTTAAGCTTTTAGATACCAGTACTATATTTGAGAGGCTTCTTTGGTGGCTCAGTGGTAAAGAATCTGCCTGCCAGTGCAGGAGATGTGGGTTCCATCCCTTGGTTGGGAAGATCCCCTGGAGGAGGAAATAACAACTCACTACAGTATTCTTGCCTGGGAAATCCCATGGACAGAAGTAACCTGGTGGGCTGCAGTTCATGGGGTTGCAAGAGTTGGAAACGTCTTAGTGACTAAACAACACTATATTTGAACTCTTTGCATTTACCTGCCACTGGGCAAAGACTATGATGTATTTAGGAATAAATATAAAATTTAATGTTGATTCATACAAGGTAATTACTTGAGGAAAGAAGTTACATATAGAGATATTAGAGAATGACCAATTAAGTCTTTGAATTCCCAGTATAAAAGGTGACTGCCTCTGAAATTGTGGGAAAAGATAGACCTGCAAATAGAGCATGTAATAATAAGAACAGCAAAAGCTGATACAAGTCTACATAAACTATAACAGGGAGTATGAGACAATCTTAACAATAATAATTTAGCCTTAGTTCCACTTGCCAGTCCCAGCATATTATATCTGAGCTTAGGCTCCAGGACTTTAGGCACTAAAATCCTGGTGAACATTCAAAGAGTAAGAAAGATAATTAAAAGGTTAGAAATAATAGCTGAGGCATGAAATGTACTTGAGTTGGCTTGGAGAAGAGGAGAACAAATGGTGACTCTATTCACAACAGAGGAAACCACTAAAGAAATAAGTATTTGCCCAGAGTTCAGAAAAGGAGTAAATTGTAAATTGATATGCATGAGATGATGAGCCAAACTTTCTGAGATGAAGGTTAAGTATTAGATGACAGTTACATTTAGTAATACAAGTTATCTGGAGGTTGTGAAATCTTCTGTCTATGAGTCTTTAAAACATGGAGAGCTACATGGCAAATCCTCTATTTAGCAAATAACTCTGTACTTAAGAATCCAGTTCCTGATCCTGTCAGCAAAAATCCAGCACAGATCTTGTGCAAGTTGCTGCCATAAGATCCCTAATCTAGAAGGTCATCTCCACCATCAGGGCCCCTTCAAGAGCCATTTATCCATTCTGTGATATTTTAAAATTATACACATGAGACATTATTTTGCATGCTAAGAATGGACAAAGAGTGAACAAAAGAGAGGAAAGAATGTATCCAAAGCTGATAAAGTGTGGCCCTGTATCAAGTACTGAGCAACTAGCTGCTCACCTCTAAAACCCACTTTTTTTTTATTTTCTATTTTTATTTATTTAATTTTCATTTATTTATATTAGTTGGGGGCTAATTACTTTACAATACTGTAGTGGTTTTTGCCATACATTGATATGAATCAGCCATGGATTTATATGTGTTTCCCATCCTGAACTCCCCACCCACCTCCCTCCCCATCCCATCCCTCTGGGTCATCCTTGTGCACCAGCCCTGAGCACTTGTCTCATGCATCAAACCTGGACTGGCCATCTGTTTCACAATTGGTAATATGCATGTTTCAATGCTATTCTCTCAAATCATCCCCACCTCACCTTCTCCCACAGAGTTCAAAAGTCTGTTCTATACATCTGTGTCTCTTTTTCTGTCTTGCATATGGGGTTATCATTACCATCTTTCTAAATTCCATATATATGCATTAGTATACTGTATTGGTGTTTTTCTTTCTGGCTTACTTCACTCTGTATAATGGGCTCCAGTTTCATCCATCTCATTAGAACTGATTCAAATGAATTCTTTTTAATGGCTGAATAATATTCCATTGTGTATATGTACCACAGCTTTCTTATCCATTCATCTGCTGATGGGCATCTAGGTTGCTTCCATGTCCTGGCTATTATAAACAGTGCTGCGATGAACATTGGGGTGCACGTGTCTCTTTCAGATCTGGTTTCCTCGGTGTGTATGCCCAGAAGTGGGATTACTGGGTCATATGGCAGTTCTATTTCCAGTTTTTTTCTTTTTTCTTTTTAGTTCTTTTTTTTTTCTCCATTTATTTTTATTAGTTGGAGGCTAATTACTTTACAATATTGTAGTGGTTTTGCCATACATTGACATGAATCAGCCATGGATTTACATGTATTCCCCATCCTGATCCCCCTTCCCAGCTCCCTCTCCACCCGATCCCTCTGGGTCTTCCCAGTGCACCAGCCCCAAACACTTGTATCATGCATCCAACTTGGGCTGGTGATCTGTTTCACCCTAGATAATATACATGTTTCGATGCTGTTCTCTCGAAACATCCCACCCTCGCCTTCTCCCACAGAGTCCAAAAGTCTGTTCTGTACATCTGTGTCTCTTTTTCTGTTTTGCATATAGGGTTATTGTTACCATCTTTCTAAATTCCATATATATGCATTAGTATAGTGTATTGGTCTCTATCTTTCTGGCTTACTTCACTCTGTATAATGGGCTCCAGTTTCATCCATCTCATTAGAACTGATTCAAATGAATTCTTTTTAATGGCTGAGTAATATTCCATGGTGTATATGTACCACAGCTTCCTTATCCATTCGTCTGCTGATGGGCACCTAGGTTGCTTCCATGTCTTGGCTATTATAAACAGTGCTGCAATGAACATTGGGGTGCACATGTCTCCTTCAGATCTGGTTTCCTCGGTGTGTATGCCCAGCAGTGGGATTGCTGGGTCATATGGCAGTTCTATTTCCAGTTTTTTAAGAAATCTCCACACTGTTCTCCATAGTGGCTATACTAGTTTGCATTCCCACCAACAGTGTAAGAGGGTTCCCTTTTCTCCACACCCTCTCCAGCATTTATTGCTTGTAGACTTTTGGTTAGCAGCCATCCTGACTGGCGTGTAATGGTACCTCTTTGTGGTTTTGATTTGCATTTCTCTGATAATGAGTGATGTTGAGCATCTTTTCATGTGTCTGTTACCCATCTGTATGTCTTCTTAGTAGAAATGTCTGTTTAGTTCTTTGGCCCATTTTTTGATTGAGTTGTTTATTTTTCTGGAATTGAGCTGCAGGAGTTGCTTGTATATTTTTAAGATTAATTCTTTGTTGCTTCGTTTGCTATTATTTTCTCCCATACTGAAGGCTGCCTTTTCACCTTGCTTATAGTTTCCTTTGTTGTGCAAAAGCTTTTAATTTTCATTAGGTCCCATTTGTTTATTTTTGCTTTTATTTCCAATATTCTGGGAGGTGGGTCATAGAAGATCTTGCTGTGATTTATGTTGGAGAGGGTTTTGCCTATGTTCTCCTCTAGGAATTTCATAGTTTCTTGTCTTACATTTAGATCTTCAATCCATTTTGAGTTTATTTTTGTGTATGGTTTTAGAAAGTGTTCTAGTTTCATTCTTTTACAAGTGGTTGACCAGTTTTCCCAGCACCACTTGTTAAAGAGATTGTCTTTTTTCCATTGTATATTCTTGCCTCCTTTGTCAAAGATAAAGTGTCCATAGGTACATGGATTTATCTCTGGGCTTTCTATTTTGTTCCATTGATCTATATTTCTGTCTTTGTGCCAGTACCATACTGTCTTGATGACTGTGACTTTGTAGTAGAGTCTGAAGTCAGGCAGGTTGATTCCTCCAGTTCCAGTCTTCTTTCTCGAGATTGCTTTGGCTATTTGAGGTTTTTTGTAATTTCAATACAAATTGTGAAATTATTTGGTCTAGTTCTGGGAAAAATACTGTTGGTAGCTTGATAGGGATTGCATTGAATCTATAGATTACTTTGGGTAGTATAGTCATTTTCACAATATTGATTCTTCCAATCCATGAACACACTATATTTCTCCATCTATTTGTGTCCTCTTTGATTTCTTTCATCAGTGTAAAACCCACTTTCTTGAAGAGCTATCTCTTGCCACAGTTCCCAATTCCTAGATCCTTCCTCTGATTCCTCCCAAATTCCTGCCTGAGTCTGGTATCCCAGCGGTCAGTGCAGGGCACTTGGGAGTCCACTGCTCCAAAAATAAGTAGAAAATTCAAAAGTCTGGATTTAATATTTTTCAAATAGAACACAGACTGTCTGTAGTTTTAATTTGTCTCAAAATCATTCAAGACATAATTTATTCACTGGGCTTCCTTATTTCCTTTTGACTAAATGCTGTCTGACTGTCACCAGTGAAGGTGACAACATCATGCTCAATAATGGCTGTTTTTGAAAATTTATTTTAATATAGAGAGTAAATTTTAATTGCTCTGATAGGCAAAATCAGAATATACATTGTATAGGTACTCTGTTTATGTAATACATATAGATATGTAATTTTGTATGCTTAGTAATGCAAAATACTTGGAAGGAAAGCTGCTACCAGAATACATGTTTAGAAATTAGCTGAATGTTTTTTAAAGGCATATTTAGAATTGGAAATTGATTGCCATATGGATTGTGAATTCTTTTATTTCTTTGAAGATAGTATTTGATGGAGTTAGTGTGCTTGTTACTGAACTCAGTGTAGGAGCACAGGATTGTTTCCATCTTTGCAGAAGTCAGCCATGCTGAAGTCAGTCATGCTGATTTAGAAGTTACCTGTAGGATAGAAAGACATATTCCCCCCATAATTTTTATTTACAGATGCTTTGAAGCATCCCTATATCACTTGATCCAATTCTCCAGATAGAGGGCCTGGCAGTAGCAGAAGGTAGGATTAAGGAGAAACTTGTAGGGTCAGTGAGATCAAAAAGATCATTTTACTGGTAAACTCTCCAGCATTCAAAGACGTGCAAACTAACCAGAGTAAATTTGTAGCAGAAAGTAGGAAGCGACCTAGCACTGGAACTGAGTTTGGCTTGGAAACAATAGATATTAACAGGTGGATTTTTTAACTGTGCATGAATAGGCAGACTTTGATGACTCTTTGAGAACATAAAATATAAGGTGTGGGGGGAGGGATCCAGAAACCCCCAAATTGTGTTTCTATAGAACAATTATTTATGACCATAATAAATCCAATGATCAATTTCCCAAGCATAGTAAAATATGCTAGGTGCTTAATAAACATTATCTTGTTAAATCTTCACAGACATTTGCAATGTAAGGAATACTTTACAGAGGAAAAATCTGAGGCCCAGATAATAATTTTCCCTACTTAGAAAATGGCAGTGCTGGCATTCAAACTCAAATTTATCTGGTTCCAAAACTGTACTTAGGCATGTCACATTGGTTCTCACTATTAGCACACTTTTTTAGAAAACAAGTGAATTAGACTTTTTCTCTTAAGTTCAAGCATTTCAAACATTCCTAGAACTGTTTTGGGTTAAGCAGACCTACTAAATTAAAGTGAACTTTTCCAGTTTGAAGCAATTATATGACATCACGAAAATGGTAACTAGTCAGCCATGCCTCCCAGACACAGATCATGGGGATATTTTAAGGACAGAAAGTTTAAAGAGAACTCAAGTGTTTGAAAGAGAAGTTGTGGTGAATGTGACAAAGTAACTTGTAAATAAAAGCCAAAAAGCAGTTTGGATGTCATTGGTGATACCTGAGTGTGAGAAACAAGCAAGAAGGACAATGAAAGTGGTGAAAGTGAAGTCGCTCAGTCGTGTCCAACTCTCTGCGACCCCATGGAGTGTAGCCCACCAGGCTCCTCCATCCATGGGATTTTCCAGGCAAGAGTACTGGAGTGGGGTGCCATTGCCTTCTCCAGGGGATCTTTCCAACCCTGGGATCGAACCCAGGTCTCCGGCACTGTGGGCAGACACTTTACTGTTGAAGCCACTAGGGAAGCCCAGAAGGACAATAGCAGAGATTAATTAGGAAGGCTAAATCAGCTGAGCCCAGAAGACATAATGGAAAGAGATACGAGGAAATTAAAGGTGAAAGTTTTTGTGTTAATAAATGATGTCACTTTCAGGTAGAGTTTGAAATCCACTTAATAAAAGAGTATTCAGGGCTGTTCTGCCAGATTATATAAGGGCATGTGTTTTTTTGACATGATTGAACTTGAGTGTTCTGTTCCATCAATAATCAGACTTTTCTCCTAAGCGTAAGTTGTAATATTTAAATGTTAATATTTCTGTTTAATGTTTGTTTAGAATTGCCTTAGTAACCTTAGAAGTTTTTATAAGAATACAGTTTCCTTGCCTCCCCCTCATCCCCCACCACTCCAACCTTGCCCAGTATTATATAATTTACCTAAATAGATTACTTCTTTGTAAAATAATTTTATGTGTTTATTTTTGGCTATGCTGGGTCTTTGTGGCTATGTGGGTTTTTCTCTAGTTGTGGGGGTGGGGGGGCCACTCTCTAGTTGCAGTGTGCAGGCTTCTTATGCTGGCTTCTTTTGCTGTGGAGCACTGGCTTTAGGGTGCAAGGGCTTCAGTAGTTGTGGCATGTGGACTCAGTGGTTGCAGTTCCCAGCGCTAGAGCCCAGACTCAATACTTATGGCCCACCAGCTTCATTGCTCCTTGACATGTGGAATCTTCCCAGACCAGGGATCGAACCGACATCTCCTTCATTGGCAGATAGATTCTTTACCACTGAATTCCCATCAGGGAAGCCCTAGATTGCTTCTTAATGATGTATCTTTGTATTTTGTAGTATGTCCTTTTGGGTTCAGTATACATTTCTTTAAACAAAAGAGGCCATATTAAAGCAAACCTTTGCTGTAGAACAAATAACCAGTACTCTACACATACAGAGTCTTAAGGAATAATTTTATTTTGGCTCTACATCACTAAAATTTGAAGCAGCCCATTACTGGCATGCTTTAGCTCTCAAAAAGAAGTTTAGCCCTGAAAAGAAAACATTTGGCTTTATAAAATAACTTATTATCAAATTTTAAATGGGGCAAAATGAACACACTATATCATATACCTTTATTTATACCGTGTTTTTTTCTCAGAAGCTTGCTTTGGAAAGGAAAGAATCTGAAAACATTGTGAATGTACCTTGTAACACTGCAAAAGTATTTTATCAAAATAAAGATGTTTTAGTCATTCATTCAAAAAATCCAAGCTCAAGCAAACAAACAAAAACCGCCACACATGCACATGTATACACCCTCATAGGTATATAGATTGGGAAAAATTAGACCGAGGATTTAAAATGTAAAATAAAGGCTTTATCATTTCCTGAAAATGTGTACTCAGGAAGAAAATAAAGGAGAGATCACCTACCAGGGAGATCATTCACTAGCCAAAATCTGGTGACCCTTTCAGTTGCATCAAGACATGAAAGAAGGCCTGTTGTGTCCAGGCACTAAAGATACAAAATGTGGCAATTGCCTACCCTGGAGGAAGCGAGATTGGGTGTTAGACTCACGAATTAGCAATTCATGTGACTGTTAGAGAATAATCATCATCTTTGTCCAACAAGGCATTGGCAATTTAAAACTTTGTTAACAATCCAATCAGCCAGTGCTCCATCTGCCTTCTTCATCCCCACTTCCAAGCCATTTATGAGGCGCCTATTGTGTACAAGCTCTGCGAGGAGAGAGGAACATGGAAAATGCATGCCTAAGATAAGACCTTTTGCCCATCCTGGACCTGTTGCTCAGTGGACACCAGCAAAGCAGGGATGTGAAAAACTGAAGAAAGCCCAACAAAGATAAAGTAGCCGAATTTCTACATACAAAAAAATTAACTGGAGAGAAACTCTTCATTTACATGCCATGTAAGTTTTGTATTTTACATTTTACAGTTTGGTGTTGACTTTATTTGAACAACACGTGAAGAATCACAATCTTTTCAGAGTTCCAGACCTCAAAAATTCTAAATGAGACCCTGTTCTTACCTCCTTTATCTTGAGATGAAAAGCCTCTGATATTTTCTTCTGTTACATATTCTTTATTTTTTCCAAGAGACAGTAGCTGTATGATCAGAAACCCTAAAATCTATCAGATTCCCTTAGGGATACGAAGGCCTCAGTCAGATTCAAGCAGTGAGAACCTGGCAGCAATAGATCTCATTCCGTCCTGATGGTCTGACTGTTTAGAGTGCTACTTTGCTATTTACCATTTCCTTCTCGATGGCTTTGTTCCCGAAGCTTTGAGACGAGAAAGTAATGAACAACATTTTAATTTGACATATGAAAAAGAACATAATACAAGTATTCATTTTCATGGCCACAAAATATACATTACTAATATATGTATAATTTCTTAAATTCTTTAAAAAAACAGCAACAACAAGCCTTCTGTAATTCTGTAGAAATGAAAGTAAAAGAGCTTCCTTTTAAAAATGAAACCACTTCTCGACTTTAGGGAGGATTTAGATCTATTGCCAGGCATAGATGGTAGTTAGAGAGGGTTGGTTGGAGAGTAACTGTGCAAAGTGCAGATAAGGGTGAAGAGGACGTCAGGGAAAATATCATCAATGGGTAGTAATTTCCCTGAGTGCATTTTCCCCATAGAGAAGAGTTCTCTATATAGAGTTACTCATCTGTATCTCAGGCTCACAAACTGACTGGCAAGTTTTAGTGGCAGGAAAATTGATAAATAGTTTTAGCCTGGAGATACAATTCCTCTCCTTGCACATAAATGTCTTCCCATGTCCCTTGGCTGTTTTTATCTTCAAGCATTAATCTATGTTTCTTGGCAGAAATAAATTCATGATGATGCATCAGTAAATTCTCAACACCTCAAAGATTGCCTTAAAATTATATTTTAAAATGTTACTGCATTAAATGAAGGGTTAACTATTGCCTAAGAAATATAAAATATAAAAAATTGGGAGTTTTAAACCAAGGATATATGTTAATTATAATTTTCTATGACTCTGGATAATTTATTCTGATCGTTCTCTCAAAACATTTGTTATAGAAATCTGCATTAGAAAACAGTAGGTTTAGAAATCTGCGTTAAAACCAAACCAAACCAAACCATCTTCTATGACTCATAACTGCCATTGTGATTCATTTAAACAGAATAGCTACAACTTCAATAATTGTCCATCCTTCTATTTTAAAATGGAGTAAACAATGAAGACGCTCATTTAAATAGGTGGCCAGTTGACGTCATTTTGTGTAGAGAAGACTACTGATGTGATTTGAGCAGCACCGGCTTCCCACCATTAGCAACACACCCTAAAGGCGATTCTATTACCCAAATTAACAAACCCCAGAAAATAAACTAATTACATCAAGAGCTGAAAAGTGAGGGAGACTAAAGACTTGCTAATTCTAACATTCTATAATTATCAGAATAATTTTGTTTCACAACAAAGTAAAAACACAACTGGACATTTCTTGAATAATAGGAAATAAGACCAGGAAAGACCAGGAAACAAGACAGGCAGTGAATCTGGAGGAAGGAAAGTGCACCTCTGCACACAGCACGCCGAATGACTGGATGTTGCGCTGAGAGTCTGCAGGACAGCCGAAAGCCACTGGTTACGGCAGAGGGAGGCAGTAACGCCACAGATAGAGGAGAGGGCTGTCAACAGCAAACTTTGCAGATTTCGAACTTCTGGTGGCTGTCTGCTCTGTGTATAGTCTACTGTGTCTTGTGGAAGAAGTCTCTCAGACTTATTAAAATAAACTTTAGAAGTGAACTTCTGGTATAAGGAATGTTTATAAAGATGTGAATATTGAGCAAGATAAGCAAAACATGAGCAAAATCAATGTCATGTCCCCTTTATTCTAAAGTTATAATTGAAACGCATAAGTAAACATTTCAATGTGAAAATTAAAGCATATATTGGAACAATAAACATATCTCAGTCATTCATCATACATAAGAGAACCTTGAAGGAGAAGAGATTAAGATGAATAACACAGGATCCAAACTTTGGGAGTTTATGATAGAACACTTGTACACTTAGTGAATTGTTTGTACTCTGCGCATACAAAGTTCTCCATAAACATTTACATATAAGGCCTTCAACAGAGACCCTCAGTAAAGAATGAAATTATAAAGTAAATTGCTTAAATTCTTTGCTAATTTATTTTTTTCCTTAGAAAAATTCAAGATAAATGATCATTTATCTTGAAGTTGTTTTATATATGGTTTATATTTTAACAATTGCTAAATTTTTATCACCTCAACAGACTCACTTACATTCACTCATTATTCACATCCACTTTCTTTCATTACTCAATGCTTAGTATTTATATGTGCCAGGCATTGGGAATACAAATTAAAGCAAATGGCCTCTGCCCTGAAGCATACATTCATGAAACATACATTCTAGTGTAGAGACAAATACAAAATAAATAATCACAAATAATTCGTTGCCAACTGTGGTAAGAACTTTGATGAAAACATACTGGGCAGGGCAGGTGGTGCTGCCTAATGTAGATTAAGTAGTCCAGAGAAGTCTTTTTAAAAAAGTAAAAATTAGGCAAAGATCTAAATATGAAAGGAGTTAGGTAAAAATAGGGTAGGACAATTTCTCAAGTTGTCCAGGCAGAGATCCTGGGCCTTCTTTACATTGTACCCAGTGATTGTTGAGCAACATTATCCAGTCCTGTGGTTTCATCTAAACACTGACAATTTCGAAATTAATTACCTGCCCCACACTTCCCTTGTGGCTCAGCTGGTAAGGAATCCATCGGCAATGTGGAAGACCTGGGTTCAGTCCCTGGGGTGGGAAGATCCCCTGGAGAGGGGAAAGGCTACCCACTCCAGTATTCTGGCCTAGAGGATTCCATGGACAGTCCATGGGGTCATAAAGGGTCGGACGTGACTGAGCAACTTTCACTCACACTTCTCCTTGGAGCTTGACCTGGATTTCGCATTACCCACTTGAGATCTCCACTGACATGCCCTTTACATATCTCAAACTTAAAATATCTCCAACTATTAAGTCTTCATCCTCCTCCCCAACCTCTCCACCTGTCCCTCCTCCAGTCTTCTCACTCTTGGCAGAAGATTCCTATATAGTTATTCATACCAGAAACCCAAAAGTTATCCTTGATCACCTTCCCTAACCTACACACATTCCTATCTGGTGGTATAGCCAAGTCTTATCAATTCTACCTCCCAGATATATCTTAAAACTGATACTACTCTTGACATTACTTCTATACCAGTATGTTTCCCTTGGATTACTGTGATGACACCAAAGAGTTATACTTAACACCTATGCCTGGATACAACCACAGCTGTGGAGCCACAGACTGAGCCTGTCAGTCTCAGATTGATAGAGGAGACTCTTTCACTTAATATTTTCCAGAGTATCTTATGACAAAGGCTTTGCTCTTATACAAATGATCTATAATTTTTTTCAGATGCTAGTAAGGCTACCAATAATTTCCCCTGTAGCACCTGATTAAAAGGGACAATTTGAAGAAAGATATTTCCATACTGTTGCTGAGATTATTGAATAAGTTATCTCACTTGACATCTATTTTTAAAATGGCAAATTGAATCCCTGATTAGAACATTGAATCTTTAATTAAAACACCAAACATATCTTAGCCCCAAGCTCTGCATATGCTTTTAAAAAATTAAAGATGTTTTCTCAAAACACAACGTTACTTCAAAGTTTAAAGAAACTTATTTTTTAAATTTATTTTTATGTTTTTGACTGCTCTGTGTAGCATGCAGGATCATAGCTGCCCAACCAACTATCAGGGATTGAACCCATACCCCCTGCAATGGAAGTGTAGAGTCTTAATGAGAGTAAGTTGTTAGATGAACTTTTAACAATTCATTTAACCATTAAAAAGTGGAGACATTACTTTCCTAACAAAGGTCTGTATAGTCAAAGCTATGGTTTTTCCAGTAGTCATGTATGGATGTGAGAGTTGGATCATAAAGAAGGCTGAGCACTGAAGAACTGATGCTTTCAGACTGTGGAACTGGAGAGGACTCTTGAGAGTCCCTTGGACTGCAAGGAGATCAAACTAGTCCATCCTAAAGGAAATCAGTCCTGAATATTCATTGGAAGGACAGATGCTGAAACTGAAGCTCCAATACTTTGGCCACCTGATGCAAAGAGCCGACTCATTAGAAAAGACTCTGATGCTGGGAAAGATTTAAGGCAGGAGGAGAAGGGGATGACAGAAGATGGGATGGTTGGATGACATCACCAAGTCAATGGACATGAGTTTGAGCAAACTCTGGGAGTTGGTAAAGGATAGGGAAGCTTGGGGTGCCACAGTCCATAAGGTCAGAGAAAGTCAGACATGACTGAATGACTGAACATCAACAACATTTAACCATAATTTACTTAGAATTTGCTAATACCTTGTCTTCTGTTAGTGCTTCAGGGTGGTTCAAAAACATGTTACTGAACGGAAATGGACTAATGCTTACTGGGTCTTTGATTTGGAGTTACCTCTGAAAAATAACTTTTGAAAAAATCTCAATGAGTGATTAAGAATATTTACCAGTATAGGAATTTCCTGGTGGTCCAGTGGTTAGGATTCATCACAGGGGGCTTGAGTTCAGTTCCTGGAAGGGGAACTAAGATCCCCCATGCCCTGTGTGGTGCTGCTAGAAAAAGAAAAAAAAGAGTATTTACCAATGTATAATATCTATGTCCTTTCCAGTGGGAATATGGGAAAATACTGATATTATCACAAGATGAATTTTACTACATTTTGTTTTTCTTCTGGCCATTGCTGCTTGGCATGTGGGATCTTACTTCCAGACCAGAGGTCAAACCTGTGTTCCCTGCCGTGGAAGCTCTTAACCAGCGGAGTCTTAACCACTGGGCCACAAGAGAAGTCCCAATTTTACTACATTCTAAGGTAACAAGCAATGCAAAATTTTATGGATAGGGTGATCAATGTTTATAAGCTATAAAAGACAAAACAACTAGATTATATTTACAACACAGGATGGAAAACTTCAGTAAATGCAGAAGGCTACTATATATAAAACCACTAATTATGCTTATAAAGCAAAGTTACTGTAGCTACTTTATCATTCAAAGGCTGTTACTTCATTTGGTGATAAAAAGATTACACTTCCCTATTTTGAAACTTCTAAAATAATAGATCTTAATATGGTAACATCTCATTCCAGAGCTAATTCAAACTAAAATACATAAGTAAATCAATGACAATTAATGTTGAGTTTAAAACATATCTTTCTGTCATTTAGTTATAGAATTGTTATATTAATACATTAGAGGAATTGAATGTTGACTTTTACAGAGAGAGATAATTATTTCCCTAAAGCCATTATTTATATGGTAGACTATATTTCCCTTGCAGAGGCAGGAATTCTGATCTTGCAAGGCACAAATAGCTGTGGGCCATTTCTACTTTTCCACTGATACACAGAGGGAAAGTAGATAGGAGAAATAAATGAAAGTGATAATAATTTTTCCTATCTAGAAGACAGTTTGTTTCTCTTTTATTTCTTTGATGTATTTCCCCTTCTGAATCTCACACTGAGATTCAAAGGTTAAAGAATTTGAGTTAGAAATCCTCAAACCCATATATAGGTATCAAAAAATGGGTCTGTTTTATCTGGAGAAGGGTTCTTTACGGTAACCTGACAATTCAAAAATGTGTCGTTACATCTCTTACTCATGAATACATCTTCAATTTTGGTGGTATACGTTTATTGGGTTAACATAGAATAATGAATACTTCCTTATTCATCCACTACACAATTTGAAATTTGGTTTTTTTTTCTTTTGCCACGTTACTCATTTTTTAATGAAAGGATAATCTCTTTACAGAATTTTTTTGTTTTCCGTCAAACATCAAGAGTCAGTCATAGGTATATCCATATCCCCTCCCTCTGAACCTCCCTACCATTTCCCTCCCCATCCCACCCTTCCAGATTGCCACAGGGCCCCTGTTTGAGTTCCCTGATTCATATGGTAAATTCCCGTTGGCTCTCTATTTTACATATGGTATTGTAAGTTTCCATGTTACTCTCTCCATATATCTTACCCTCTCCCCTCCTCTCTTCCCCGCCGTGACTCTATGTCTGTTTCTTTATTGCTGCCGTGCAAATAAATCCATCACTGCCATCTTTCTTGATTCCATATATATGCATCAGTATATGATATTTATATTTCTCTTTCTGACTTACTTCACTCTGTATGATAGGCTCTAGGTTCATCCGCCTAACTTGAACTAACTCAAATGCATTCCTTTTTATGGCCGAGTAATATTCCACTGTATGTATGTACCACAGCTTCTTTATTCATTCATCTAGGACATCTAGGTTGCTTCCATGTTCTAGCTATTGTAAATAGTGCTGCAGTTTTCCTTTTAATTTTTATTTTATCCTGGAACATAGTTGATTAACAATGCTGTATTAGCAAAGTGATTCAGTTATACATATACGTGTATCTATTCTTTTTCAAATTCTTTTCCCATTTAGGTTATCACACAATATTGAGCAGCATTCCCTATATTATACAGTAGGTCCTCACTGGTTATCTGTTTTAAATATAGCAGTGTGTACTTGTCAATCCCAAACTCCGAATCTATTCTTCCCTCCATCCTCCCCGCTCCCATAACCATAAATTTGTTCTCTAAGTCTGTGAGACTGTTTCTGCTTTGCAAATAAGTTCATTTGTATCTTTTTTTTAGATGCCACATGTAAGTGATATCATATGACATTTGTCTTTCGCTGTCTGACTTACTTCACTTAGTATGATAATCCAGGTGCCATTTGATTTCTTGATACTTGGATAGATTCCAAGTGTTTTGACTTTGAATGCCTGGTTGCTTTCTTATCCCGATTACTCTGTTATTCATAAGTAGTGTTTTTTAAGTCCCTCAGAGTTTGGTGTTATATTCTAATCCTTTTAATGGCTCTCATGTTTTTATTAAATTTCACTGTCTCATATTTGATCTGCCTCCATATAAGTGAACTATTTAAATTGTTCAACTTGGTATGCCTTTTTCAGCTATTGTTACATGGCTTGTAATAATTTTGTTTTGCTGCTCTTTTCAGGGAGTTTGGAATGTATCAAGCTGTAGTGACCAAACTTTTGAGGTATTTTGAATAGTGATGGGTTGACAGGAAGTAAGAATGAATGAATAAAGATGCTTTCATCTTTAAGGAACATAAAACCTGTCAAAAAGCATTTAAACAATAACGGAAATTATGACTTCACATAAGAATTCTAGAGATAGGACAAAAGTTGAAAATAGTAAAAGGTTCAACAAAGTTGAATAATTCAGTGATTTAACAATAACACCACTTTGCCCAGATGTTTTCCATCTTTCCATTTTCCAAATTTAGTGTGTTGTTTGTCCTTGTGAGCAGATTATTGCTAGATTTCCCATGTAGATAAAAAGTCCTAAGGCAGAAAGAGGAAATTTCTACTTCTACATGTCTTACTGGAAGGAAAAACCTATCTCAGAGGCACCTTTGGCTTATTGACCAGAATTATATCACATAACTATTCCAGAACATATTGGTAAATGAAATGGACTATCAGATTGACTTAAGTCAGCAGTGTTTTATGAAACCTGAGGGCCCCGTGATTCTTTCAGGAAGTTCACAAGGTTAAAATTGGCTTCCCTAATAAACGCTAAGATGTTTCCTGCCTTTTTCACCCACTGATAGTGGAGAACAGCAATGGTGGGTAAAACTCCCAGTTGCTTAGCACAAATTAGTGCCTGTGATATCCAAATGTACTGTGGTCATTGTGTTCTTTACTGCCAGGCTCGCTCATAACGTTCGTTGTTTTCTGGTCCATACTGAAGTTCTTTTGTTATTTCAGTCTCATATTGTATGATTTAAGTTGTGAGCTAAAATGGCTGCTTTTTTCATGGAACGCTTAAAAAAAAAAAAACCTGAACGACTGACAAAGTATGGTTATTCAGACATGGGTGTTTTGCTGACATTTTTCTTGAAAATGAACAAAGTGAGCCTGTCACTTCAAGGAAAACAACTAGCTGACAATATTTGTTGCAAATGATAAAATTCAAGCTTTCAGGTGAAAATTAGGATGCTGGATAACTCATATCCACCACTGTGGACTTGTCAGCTTCCTGGTACTTAAATATATTTTCTAATGATATTGGTGGTAGTATTAACAGAAATGATTTTTTTATATGATGTGATGAAATATGTCAGCATTTGAAAGATCTTCATAACTCAGTAGATCAGTATTTTCCCAATGATCGATGCATGTCATAAAATCACTCATGTGTGATTCAAAGACCAAAACAGACTAAAAGATTTAAGGATAACTGAGCATAAAATTTTATTGATCTGTTTCAGATTCTGTGTTGTAACTAACCTTTGAGGAACAACCACTTTTTGAATTTGGGTGTAGTATCAAAGAATATCCAAAATTATCTGAAGAGGCTATCCAAAATTATCTGAAGAGGCTATTAAAATACTTTTTTCAACTATTTATTTGTATGAAGCTGGATTTTCTTAATGCACTGCAACCAAACAACAGAGTGAATGCAGAAGCAGATATGAAAATTTACTTTTCCTATAAGCCAGATTTCTCGGTTTTTTATCTTGAAAAAATATATTTTCCCCAAAATATCAGTTATATTAATATGTAACAGGTTTATTATTTTTATTTTATAATTAATGTCTTTAAGGTTTTTGACTTTTAGTTTCTAAACTGGTAAATATTGATAGATATGACTCATGTAAACAAATGTACGTTGAAATCTTCAGTACTTTGAAGAGTATAAAAAGTTACTGAAACACCAAAATTTGAAAACCACCTGGTTTAGTCCAGGGTTTTACCATTTGGGCCCTGGTAGATGATTTTATGTTGTCTCAATAAAATCTGGATTCTATTGACAGGATGGTTAATGGCTTCATTAGAGATCAGTGATCTGGCTACACTTGAAGCTGAAGGAGAATTTTTCCAGTGCCATCCACAAACTATGACTTGTCTTTGGGAAATGCTGGCAAAAGGGTCTCAGGTCTCAGGGACAGGGACCTCATACTGCAGTGCTCCTGGACGGCCAGATTCTAGGGGAACTCTTTCTTCAAAAGCTGCGCATAGAAAATAGAGACGGTTAGTTGCCTTTCATGTCCATTGGGGATCAGCCTGAGTCTCTGGTCTGGCTCTCAAAAGCAATGGTGTTCTTTGGTTCCAAGCTGGGGATGTTTCTTTCTTTCCCAGGGAACATAACACAATAATATCTCATATCACTGTCTCATAACAGGACTGGAGATCTCAGCTGTCCATGGACTCACCTCTAGGTTCTGCAAGTCAGCCAAGGCTATTTTGATTGCTAACTTGGCAATTATCTGGGAAGATCAATGCAGTAGAAATAGAAAGTGAAAGTGAAGTCGCTCAGTCCTGTCTGACTCTGCGACTTCATGGACTGTACCTGCCAGGCTCCTCCATCTATGGGATTTTCTAGGCAAGATTACTGGAGTGGGTTGCCATTTCCTTCTCCAAGGGATTGTCCCAACCCAGGAATTGAACTCGGGTCTCCTGCATTACAGGCAGACTTTTTACCATCTGAGCCACATGGGGGCTTATTATCTGGGAAGATCAATGCAGTAGAAACAGAACTAAACAATAGTCATATGAAATTGGAGAGGAAATTATGGTAAAGAAAACAGTCACAGATATATGCAAGGATCCTATTACATGACCTGTTTATTGTTTAGTTGCTCAGTCATTTCAGAGTATTACCTGCCAGGCTCCTCTGTCCATGGTATTTTCCAGGCAAAAATACTGAAATAGGTTGCCATTTCCTTCTCCATATTATGTGACTGGACAATTATAATTCTCTTAATTGTGATTGAGAACAAAATAAGAGTCACAGAATTAAGGTTTAAAACTAGGGCTTCTTCTTTGAACATAGTTATTTTGATATCCCTGACAGTCAGTAGGTAGGTGAGTCTGTTAGGTAGGTGAAGTATGGTTTGGCTTTTTAACAATGTATTTATTTACTTTTACTCACTCTTGGCTGCTCTGGGCCTCTCACTGCTGCGTGCTGGCTTTCTCTAGTTGCAGACAGCTGAGGCTGCTGTCTGGTTGTGGCGCGTGGGTTGCTCACTGGTTGGCTTCTCCTGTTGCAGAGCACAGGCTTTAGGCGCATGGGGCTTCAGCAGTCGCAACACGTGGGCTCAGCAGTGGTGGCACACACTTATTTGCTCCGTGGTATGTGGGATCTTCCCAGGCCAGGGACCAAACAAACATGTGTCCCCTGCACTGACAGGTGGATTCTTACCCACTGTGCCACCAGGGGCGTCCTGGTCTGACCTGTAAAAGAGAGATTAGGCTTGGAATACAGATCTTGGAATGTTCATCACGAAAGTCATAGTTGAAGTTGTTGGAACTAGTAAGATTTCTTTCCCCGTGAGAGCTAAAGTGATAACACAAGGCAGTCAAAGGTAGAAATGTAGGAAATGTCAGAAAATGGGAAGAATAATCCAGTATTAAAGACTGGAAAAGAGTGTTATTTAGGAAGAGAATAAAGAGACGTATTAGTGAAGAGGCTAAAGAAGAGAGTTTACACAAGGTGATTATCCTACAGTACAGGATGATTATGAAAAGGCAATATTTGGCGAGTAACAAATAGATGATGACTTTTAAAACATCTGTTTTTAATACTTTTAGATACATAGAAAAGTAGTAGGTACTACAGGGAGTTCTTACATGGCCAACATATAGCTTTTCCTATTAACATCTTACTTTGGTATGATGACCTATTCGCTGCAACTGATGAACCAGAATTGATGCACTACATATTAACTAAAGTCCATAGTTTATGCAGATTTCCTTAGTTTTTATCCAATGCCTCTTTTGTTGTTGTTGTTTCAGAATCCCACCCAGGTTATCACATTATAGTGCATCATACCTTCTTAGGTTCCTCTTGGTTTTGACAGTTTCTCATATTTTCCATGTTTTTTATGTTAATAACAGTTTTGAGGAATATTGGCTAGGTATTTTGTAAAATGGTCCTGTGTTTTTCTCATGATTTTGGCTGGGGTTATGGGGTTTTTTTAGGAAGAAAGATCACAGAGGGAATGTGCTATTTTATTTATTTATTTATTGGTTGCCCTGTGTGGCATGTGAGATCTTACTTCCCTAGCCTAGGAATTGAACCCGCACCCCCTGCCTTGAAGTCTTAACCACTGGACTATTTGGAAAGTCCCGGGAAAGTGCCATTTTAATCACATTCTTTCAAACATATTATCAGCATGATTTATCAGTGTTGGTGTTTTGGATCACTGTGTTAGTGTTTGTTAGATTTCCCCGCTATAAAGCTACTCTCCCAGCTTCTCTTCATATTGTCCTCTTTAAAAGGAAGTCAATATGCATAACCCACACCTACGATGAGGAGCCCCCCTTCTTGAAAACAGAGGATCATATAAATAATTTGCAATTATTTTATATGAGATATTTGTTTATTCTCCCTCAGTTTAAAATTTATTTAATTATCTACTTATATCCATATGGATTCCTGGATATTTATTTCATATTTTTACATGTAATCTAAAACTGTATTTATTTTGTTGTTCAAATTGCTCCAGCCTTGGCCATTAGGATCTCTTTCAGTGACCCCTGTGTCTCTTTTACACAGTCCAGGTCAATGGTGACTTGAGTTAGCCATTTCATCAGCATGGTGAACACAGGCATGAAAAATCTCAAAGCTTTAAACAAAACAAAACCCACAGTGATCCAATTGGATGAACACTGAGGAGTCACTTAAAATTTGTATCCAATGAGACTGAGAAAATAGTTATGGTCTGTTCTTACTGCTTTTATATTTACAACCTTCCCTTGTGACTCAGCTGGCAAAGAACCCACCTGCAATGTGGGAGACCTGGGTTCGATCCCTGGGTTGGGAAGATCCCCTGGAGAAGGGAAAGGCTACTCACTCCAGTATTCTGGCCTAGAGAATTCCATGGACTATATAACTTTTATAGTTGCTGTCTGTTAACTTTCCCTGTTAACAGAGAGTAATGTGGTAAACATTAATTATAATGTGAGTATGCCAGAATTTTTGATGTATTCAAAACTTCTCTGTGAATGCCAGCAGTGCAAGATTACAGAGAAAAATGATTTGATTTTAGGTCTTATTTAAATTCCTGAAAAGACTTGATCTTCAGAAATGGTATAAAAATGTTTTTCAATGAATAGGTAATTTTTCTCACAATGAACATCTAGCAGTAAAGCAGTTTAAAAATATTTAGAAGACAAAAGTTGTGTTCATTTTGTTCTCTAATCATTTGAATTAAATGACGGCATTTAAAAATTTTACTAGGGTCAAGAGAGGCTTGGGGATGCTGTTTGATAGGGTATGTGGACAAATTAGGGATGAAGATAAGAGTATTAGCCTATTACTCCTCCCCTACATACTATCAGCCATGTTACATGGAAGTCATTTTCTACAGCCATTCCACTAGTATTTACTCCATATCTCCTTTGAACCAAGCAATGTGCTAGAAACCAAGGATACCTCATTGAACAAGCCACAGTCCTGCTGACAAGCAATTGGAGTGCATAGGAGACAAAGACTGGAGTAGATAAGGAAACCACAGGTGCCATACACTGCAACTTATGAGCTGTTTGTGCAAGCGTGTAGGAAGCACAGCTCACCCAGAATTGGTTTGGGAAGGAGAAGGGGCAGGGAATTTCATGTGTGTGTGTACATTGCTGAAGGACAAGTAGGAGGTGATCAGATGAAGGAAGGGAAAGGGGTGCAGAGCAGAGGGGACAGTTTAAGCAAGGAAAAGTATAACTTTTAAGGGAGTAACAAGTTTTTCAGTTTGGCTGGATTATAGAGTTCTAGAAGTATAATGTGAAGCACCTATGTGATTTAAACATTTTTAGAAGTCACATTAAGAAAATAAAAGGAATCAGGTAAAAAATTTTAATAATATTTTATTTAGCCCGATATTTTAAAAATCATATGGTCTCAGCAATGTAACCAATATGGAAAAATATCAATGACACATTTTTACTTTTTTTTTGCTACAATGTTTGAGAAATCTAATAGGTGAATTACACTTAAAGCACTTTTCAGTTTGGACTAACCACATTTCAAGTGCTCAGTAGTCACATGTGGCTAGGGGCTACTATGTTGGACAGTATAGTTTTAGAGTGAAGTAACAGATAAATCTTCAGAGATAATGTGAAAGGGTGTTGTGAGGCTTTGAAAAGTTTTTGCATGGGAGTGGCCTGATTGAGTTGGTGATGATTCCCATTTTCACTGTGGAGGATGGATCGGAGGTGGGCTTGAAAAGATGCCAACTAGCTTTAGGTTACTAGTCTAGTTCTAGGGGAGTGACTTGGGTGTACTGTCTACTAGGCTACTAGGCTAGTAGTCTAGTTCTAGGGGAGTGACTTGGGTGTAGGAGTCAAGAGTCATAAGGAGGATTTCTCTGGTGGTCCAGTGGTTAAGACCCCACCTTCCAATGCAGGCAGCATGGGTTCTATCCCTGGTTGGGGGACTAAGATCCCACACGTCTCATGATGAGGCCAAGAAAAAATGTCGTAAGGAGAGAATGAATTGAGAGAGGAGGCAAGAATGACTATTTCACTTCTACTCCCCCACCCCCACCCCCGGGAACGAAGTAGAACCATTTTGAAAACTACAGGGAAACAAGAGAAGAATTGCAGGACCGCAAGACACTATGTTCAATTTGGGACATCTTAAATTAGAATTGCCTGAGAGATATCAAGTGGAATTTTTATATCTGAAAACAAGGAGACAGATGTCATTAACATATAGATAGTAACTGAAGCCACGGAATTGGATAAAACAATCCAGGTTGAGTGGGTAAAACAGTCATTCTCAATCCTGATTTTTTTTAGTAAGAATTACCTGAGAGGTGATTTTTACATTCAGATTTTTGAGTTTCATCCCCAAGATGCTGGTTCACTAGGGTAAGGGTGGTAGATTGCACTTTTCATAAGAATCTTTATAGTCTCTGATGCTGATACAAGTCATCCTTAGAACTCTCCTTCACAAACACTGGTGTAGAATGATAAATAAGAGGACCCAGAAGAAACTGCCTACATGTGTGGGAGTTTAGAGAACAAAAAATCATGAAGAAAATAGGAAAGGAGTCACTAGCAAGCTGCTAAACTATCAAAAGAGTGCTGTCTTCTGTTAACACGAATGGGGAGGATTCCTACCTGAAGGGGAACAGAGCTGGTGGTGGGACAACTAGGCAGGTTTCTGACTTGTTGGGCCATCAGTTTGGTAGAAAGGTGCCACCCCGCTGGTTACTTATCATGTTGTGTCTGGGCAAGTCTTCTTCACCTATCATCAGATCCATCAAATTTCCTGAGTATTTGAAGGAGGAAGGGTTTAAACTGCCTGAAAAGGAGCAGAGAAATGAAACAATACAGTTAAGAGTGAGCACTAGAGTGAGTAACTAAGGTGGCATTTGGGTAACCTTATTGGGTAATCAGCCCCAAACTGATAGTAGTGAAAGCTCAATTTCAGTAGGTGAGTTGAGAAAGTGGGCTGACTGAGTTTGTTATGGGAAAAATAAAACAAAAAAACACCTTTTTTAAGAATATTGGCTATGAAAGGAAGGAAAGAGAAGTCAGAATATATAAATATACATTGTTTACTCAGAAAATAATAAGAAATACATGCTCTTCTTCTGAAATACATGCCCTTGTTTCATTTCTGTTGTGTGGATTGATTTGATACTGTAAAATCTCCATTCATCCTTCATAGAAGATAGTTATTAAATAATATTATTTTGCTTATAAAGTCAATGAAATGATACTTGGTCATTCTATCACCTCTTTTTTTTTTTTTTTTTTTTTTTCATTCTATCACCTCTTATACTAATTGTTGGAATGGATAAATCATTTTGCAGAATAATTATTAATGGTTTGAAAGAAGTGTCAACTTATTGTAGGTTGGGTTGGATGAGCGAGACAAGAAAGGAGAAGAAACCAGAAACTTGAACCTGAATTTCTCAGTCTCCTTCTTACCTGTCCTCTACAGGTCAATCGTGTTTCACTGGCAGAACTTGCCTCATCAGCCCCAAATTGGTAAGATTCTGTCATTCTTAATCATGGTTAGTCCACAAGTCAATTCACCATAAAGACAAGCTCACCAGAACTTCATTGTTATAGTAATTTGGGGTTAGCTGTTACACATCATCTCTAACTCTTAATACCATTCCCATTACCAGTTTAATCTAGAACTGACTGATTATAATCACCAAACTTTTCCATTAACAATGCTGTTAAAGTGTTATTTAAATTTAGCAGTTTAAATATTGCACAAATGTAGTAAATACTTAAACAATGCCCTTTGCTTTCAGTATGGAATGCTAGAAAGTATAAAAATTCAAATGAAATATAAGTAGGAGTATTAAGAGTTTTGTTCTAAACACAGTCGAAAGTTTAAGTTAGATGCAAATTAGTTATTTTTTGTTTGTTTCCTTAGAAGAGGGTGGGTCTATTTTAGGATGGAGCCAAATAATTTTAAAGTCACATCTGCATCACTTTCAAGACATGCCCAGTTTGCCCCACAAATGACCAGTCTAACTATCTTATTAAAAAAATAAGTGTTAGGCACAGGCATGACTGCATCATATTGGCTGATGTCATTACTGATCCATTTTGGTTATCTCAGAATTGCTCCAGCTCTAAGGTTATTGTTAGTTTTTGAACTTCCTATTTAAAAAGGGGAAAAAAAAACAGACTAATTCTGAAAACTTAGTCCCAAAATTGTATTTAAAAAGCTCTACATTTATAAAATCATTCATATGCCTATTTGGCCCAATTACTGGAACATTATAGACACTAGGTATATTTGGTTAATTTGTCTTTATTACAATGCTTCATATTTTACTGTTATTATGGAATTTTTAAAACATAAAAGTAGAGAAAATAGAATGAGCACACATATAACCATCACCCCCTTCAACAATTTATACAGAAATAACCTTGCATCATCTGTACTCTCACTGGATTATTTTAAAGCAAAACTCAGACAATCTTATTTCATCTATTAATTCTCATCTATTCCTCTAAAAGAGAAGAATTCTTTTCTTAGGCCCAATTTTATTACTATACATTAAAAAATTAATAATATTTCCTTATTATCAAATGTCCCATCAGTATTAAAAATTTCCTAATCATCTCATCCTTCATTTTACAACTGAATTCTTCAAATTAGGTACAAAACAGGCTCCCATGTTGAAATTCTATATGTTGAATACTTCTTTGGTTATAACTTCAACAGTCTCAGCAAAACAAAAATGTCACATGACCCGTACCTTCTAACGGGTTATCTTCTCAGTAACTTGCCATATCATGTAAAGAGTTTATAAAATCTATAAAGATTTTGATTAATTTATTGACTACCTTTTTATAAGTAAATTTATTCTCAAGGATTTTTTTTTGTCCTCGGGAAGAATTTTTTTCTTAGGTAATTCACTAAAGTGTTAATGGCCAGTCAGGGCTGGCTTCATCGCGGCCATGCAGCCAGTACAGTCACATGGGACCCCGTGCTCAGGAGGGTCTGTGCTTGGTATATTGCTGTGTTGTTGTTATCTTGAAATTCTTAATACTTATGACAAGGGGTCCCACAGTTTCATTTCTCACTGGGCCCTAGAAAGCTTTATAGCTGGTCCTGCTGGCAGCGTAAAGGCTAGAAAACACATGTTGTGTTGCACATGGACTGCAGCCCACCAGGCTCCTCTGTCCATGGGATTTCCCAGGCAAGAGCACTGCAGTGGGTTGTCATTTCCTTCTCCACGGGATCTTCCAGACCCAGGGATCGAACCTTTATCTCTTGCCTTGGCCGTCTGGTTCTTTACCGCTGTGCCACCAAGGAAGCCCAAAAAACACATGATTGCTAGCTAATGTCTCATATGAATTAATAATTATTAGTCTACTAAATCTCTTACCTATATCTATAAAAAGAATATTAAAGTCTAACTAGGCTTCAAATTACTGACCAAAGCAACTTTTGACCAAGCTGGTCTTTTTTTTTTTTTTTTAACCCATGCAAAATATGGGAATGGGTTTAAGAATACTTTTTCCCATATTATTTGTTTGTTGACCATCAATAATGTAACTTTGGAACATTAGTGTCAGCACATAGTAAACCTTATACTGTAACTGCTTGTTATGATTATGATTAATAATTATCATTTAGTATTGCATTATTTAGTATCTTGGCTCAGCATAGCTTCTAGATAAGAAGATTTGAAATGCTTCAAAGACAGTCTTTGACAGATACTAAATTAGGAGCATAACTGCAAAGAGATTATTGTCTAAGTGATGATTGGGTGCATGCATGCTAAGTCACTTTAGTTGTGTCTGACTCTTTGCAACCCTATGGACTATAGCCTGCCAGGCTCCTCTGCCCATGGGGATTCTCCAGGCAAGAATATTGGAGTGGGTTGCTATGCCCTCCTCCAGGGGATCTTTCTCACTCAGAAATCAAACTTGTGTCTCATGCGGCTCCTGCATTGCAGGGGAATCCTTTACTGCTGAGCCTCCAGGGAAGCCCAAGGGATGGTACAGTTTTCCAATTTGGGCCTCATTTCACAAGCACAAGTACCATCTGGCCTGACACAGGCAATCAAGCTCTCTGAACCAATTTAATGTCACACACACCGGTTTCCAAACATAGGCTTTCTAACCTTTTCTTTCAACCTTTATTAAAAGTTACGGTGGACACAGTTACATGTTGGATCTAGTACCTAATTTGGAGGAGCCACTGTCTAGGATGTAGGGTTTCATCTAGTCTTTGAAGACTGGCTAGTTCTCCAGGAATTTCATAGAGCAAAGCAAGTTGGAAATTTTTATGATTCTGTTGATACCTAATTTCTATTTCCTACTCCCTTAAGCCTATACAATTGTAAAAAGGAAAGTTAGGCCATGGAAGACAGTACAGGTGATTTATAACATTTCTCTTTGATGATAGCAAAGGTGCAAATATTTCCCAAATGTGCTTCCTATAATAATAAATATAGGAATAATAAATAATAAAACACCTTAATAAAAAGGTGTAGAGGAAAAATCCCAAATATCTCTGCCACAGAGCTTGGTTATTTTGCAACCAGTATCACCTGGAATGGTCAGATACATTCTACTTACATTTCTAACATTGCTCACAAATCAGGTATCTTAAAAAATGTAAAGAACTGGGAAACATAACAGCGAGAGGCTCAGGCTAAAATCATACTCAAAAGTAGTCATTGTTTGATGTAAATTCTAGAAAGTTCAAGTCAAGACTAATGCACACACGTGAGTCTCTGTAAAGATAATGTATGTTTGTTGTGGATTCTCTCCACCCTAAGAACATAGAAGGTTTTCCTCAGAGCACACGTTCCTGGTCTCTCCGGATACACCCCACGCATAAGGTAGAACAGGAGACATGTGATTTTGGTATTCTTCATGCAGAATCCTCATGAAGAATTGTGCCTCCAATGAGGCAGAGTGAGTGTGAGTGAAGGGGATTTGGTCTGGGACTTGTATAAAGCTGGGAGTGCCATTAGCATTTTTGCAGCCATAGCAACCCGTATTATTGCGAACACAGCCCTTATCACTGTACCATAATTGTCTTTTCAATTACCTCCCTGACTGGGCTGTAAGCAACTTTAGGTAAAGAATCATATTTTCTTTGCCTCATTTTCCAGCTATGTAGCGGCCTGCACATCAAAGAAGCACAAACTTTTACCTATAAATAGTTTCATCCCTTAAAATTTGCCTTTTTTCCCCAAGGTAGACTTCAGAGGAGGTAGATTCATCTAAATCCAAGGACTGAAACGAACCTTTAATCCCCTAACTGAATTTTAGTTTAAATCTGCTGGGATATATTTGCCTGCACTTGACCAATTCTTCATTGATTACCACATTAATAGCTCATATATATATGACTGTGATCAAAGTCATTAACATACACCTGATTCTGCCTAATTTTTAACTAGCATAAATAAATACTTGAACAATTACATCAAGTCACCATAAAGAGAGGAAAGCTTTCATCTAAATGTATAACCAAATTGGCTAATTAACATTTTAATTTAAGAGACTGGAATAATCTCCCTTGGAATTGATTCAAGCTAGTCAAGCTCAAAGATAAATCAAATGTCCACATGACATGTATCTTTAAAAGTTTTTACTCTCTATTCCATTTACAATTTTCATTGACCTGTTACATTTACAGCCTGGAAAGCTACCACTTTATGGTTCTACTATTTTTTTTTTAATTACCAAATTTTGCAGAGAAAGTATGGAGATATTCTCAGAAAAATTGGGACCTACACATAGTATCTAGATAAGAATAAAGTAATGTAAGGATTAAGAACATAATCTCCAGAGCCACACTGTCTGGATTGGATTTGTGGCTCCAGCCCCTTGCTAACTACCTCAGTTTTCTTTATCTATGAAATGGGCATAATAATATCTACCTTGCAGGGCTGTCATAGGAATAAAATTAGTTACCATATTCACAGTACTTAAAATGGCACCTGGCACATTTAAAACCATACACCTTCATGTGTTTAGGGTGAGAAGAAAAACTGAAAACTAACTGCTTAGAGAAAGCAACCATCATTGTAACTGGAATGAAACTTGAATGTGATGAAATCATTTGAGGCTATAAGTGAGATTTACAAGGAAAAGGTTAAGTATAGTAGGTTGCTAACTACTGAGTATTGCCAGAATTTCTCCTCAGAAAGTATTAGGAAGTTTCAAAAACTTGTAAACATGTATGCTGGTAAGAAGAGGTGTTTTATGGGATTCTATGAAATGAAGAATGCAAAAGTGGCTCATTCTAATAAAAATAAAATATGATTTGAGCTTTACTTAGAAACAGTGCAAGAAAAATTCAGAAATCCCTACAAGCTTCTTTTGTTTTGACAATTCATTTGCTGACTTCCCGAATATTTAGAATTTTGCTGCTTTCTTGCTGTCAGATTCTTAATGAAGGTAAGCAATATTTGCTAAGATAAACCAAGTGTATCTTGGCTTTAAAAGGTGTATTTGATTATTTTCATAAATGTCATTAGTGAAATGAGTCCCATTATTATCTTGGAAGCCCTAGACAAGATTTGAAATTTGCTCTCATATGATGACATTTTTAAATGAATTTAAAAATGACTATTAATTTAACTTATTACACAAATGAACTTGCTTTTAAAAATATTTACATGGTGACTTACTGTTAATTCATTTCCATGTTGACAATTTTTATTAAATTGAACAATAACCATCCACTAATATTCTTTAAATCTGTAATATTCATGTGGCTATTTATATTACATGATAAATACATATTCCTTTGAAATAAGAGTTAAGGTTTGGAAAGCTGATTTCCACTGTGCTCCTAGAATTTAATGACTGTCTGTTGGCCTCTAGAGCCCCTTGGTTGGTACAAGGGGCTGCTTACCAAGCCTTCTGTTTTTCTTCTTTTTAGTATTCTGTGAGTGAGCAAGGTAGCTAGAAGCAAGATTGAAAAGTTGGCAGTACGTCTTGTTTTTCCTCCTGTCCTTTTTATACCACACTACCCTTAAGAATCTGGATAATCAAATTTCCTCCCTTCTTAAAAACTTTCTCTTCAGTAAAGACCTCAAAAAGTATGTTCTCACAGCAATATAGGTAAGTAATAAAATGGTAGTAAACTTCCCTCAAAGTCTCTTTGGTTTCAAGGCCCAGGAAGGAAGTTCTAAACGTGGAATTCCAGGGTTGGGGAGGACAATAGAGTAGGTTTGAGGGAGAAGCTTTTCCATCACTGTCACATAGTCAAATCTGTTATTGGCCTGTTATCCTTGCTCTAGCACTGAACTTCTTGCTTTTGTTAATTCTTCTGGGTGGGTCTTCCCCTTTCTCCTAGGCTAGGTCTCATTCCTATTTTGAAAGGATTTGCCACGGCAAATCAGAGGCTGAAATCAGAGGTTCTAAGCTTCTAGATTACTGTCTTTCTCCCAGTAGGGATATCTAAAGTTAAGGGTCTTTTGTTTGTATCACAGCGAATTAAAACTAAGGGATCTGGCAAGTTTATTGTTAGCATTATCTAGGCAAACATATAAAAGAAAACTTTTTTTGAAAGCTAATTTTCTACTCTGGCTGGGTGAGTTGCTTGACTTGTCATTTTGTTTCATTTCTCTAATCTATTTTTATTTCTGCAGAGAACTTGAAACTGACTTTATTGAATTAGCCTACCAGCTTAAAATGATCTCACTTGCCAGGCATGTCAATCAAATGTGTTTCTCACCAGGGTGAGGTCGGTGCCTGTCCCCCTGCCTTTGTTACCCTTTCAAAGTTGGGGGCTCTCTGGAAGACGATGGCCTTCTCTAGTTCATGAGTCCTGCTTTTTAGAAAGAGACACAAGGGCTTCTGTGTTTCTCTCTGAGAATGTCCATGTAAATTCTGAGGGCCTGTTTATCTTCACTTTAGGAATGGCAAGGCTTTAGATGAGATAGAGCCATAATTCCTCAAGGGATCAGAAAAAGATGACCCCACAGGCCTCAATTCCCATCCTGACCATAGGGGTTGACATGTTTAATGTCACATAATGTTACAGGCCTTAAAGAACAAGGAGGGAAATATACCTTTCATATTTCTCTGGCTTTAGATCTGAAGCTGAAGCCTTAATTTCCAGGCTAAAATGTGGAGTCTCTCAAACTGAATAAGCAAGCTGTTAATTTTGAGTCTAGATTTAGAACACATTCCTGAGTTCTTCTTTTCCCAATTCCTTAATACCTATTCCTGGTACTTAGTACTCTCCACATCAGGGCTATATACCAATATAATTTAGTCTTCCTTCTCAGGTATAAACTTGTTTGAACCAAACATTTTGGTCATGTAAAAATCAGTTTAAACTGAATATGGACTTAAGGAGTTTATGTTATCTTTGATTATTACTCATTTTGATTCATGGAAAGAACTGTTGAGTTTGAAAGGCTTGATTTCTCAGAAGCTCTCACGTTTTTAATAAACTTAATTAAAGGCTCTTAATTTTGTTGTGTATGATGTCAATTTTCTCCTCTACTAGAGGGGAAAAAAGGTTTATGACAGATTTTCTTTATTCACAGCTAAAGACTGAGGTGTGAAGCATGGTTCTTATTTCCTTTATTTATTGTAACTGGTTCTTTTCTAACCCTCTGAAGTGCAAAAAAAGCCATTGGATTTATTATATCTTGCTGCACAAAGGTAGATTGGTCATCCTTGAAATTTTAGATATGTGAAATAAAATTGTGACTGAAGCAAAGCAAATGAGGGTCAACCATTTGCACATAATTCAATACTTTCTCTTCCCCCCACATACTGCAAATCATCTAAACTGTTTTTATAGTTCAGACGAGCTTCTTTTTGAATCAAATGAGATGACTGCAAAAAAAAAAAAAAAGTCTGACCTTTCAGAAAGTTCCATGATTCTAACATATTAGAAATTCTTTTCCCTAAAATTGATATGAACATGAAACTGATAAAAATAAAACATTATAGTGATTTTTTTGCTGCACTTCTCACTGTTTACCTTAGCAGGTAATTTTGAGTAAGCCTACACATCACTGTCTGAGATTCCTTTTCCCAGCAGGGAAAGCAATATACTGGTTTGCAACTCAGTCATTTATCCTACATAGTAATTTTCTTCTGTCCTGCCCTAATCAATATGCTGATACTTGAGCATATATGAATGTCTGAGTGAGTATATAAAAGTGGTAGAAGACATACTCTATTTTCTTAGATTACCCTATAGTTTTATACAGAGATGATATTTAAAATATATAAAATTAATAGAGCATAAAGACATATCAATTAAAATAGAAGTCTGTCTTAGCCAGGCATTAACTCTTTAGTTCCTAAAATGTGGGACATCTAGGGAATCCTGAGAGAAAGGGCTGGAACAGGGATGAGTATCATGGTGGAATTCAATTCAGCTGTAGCTGTTGAGTAACTTGTATATTTGGTCAATGGTCCTCTGTACCTGCGTGTACCAGCTGGACATTATTAGCCTTGTAAATACATAATTGGCAACATTCATTGGATCATCAAAAAAGCAAAAGCATTCCAGAAAAACATCTATTTCTGCCTTATTGACTATGCCAAAGCCTTTGACTGTGTGGATCACAATAAAATGTGGAAAATCCTGAACGAGATGGGAATACCAGACCACCTGACTTGCCTGCTGAGAAATCTGTATACAGGTTAAGAAGTAACAGTTAGAACTGAATGTGGAACAACAGACTGGTTCCAAGTAGGGAAAGGCTATATATTATCACTCTGCTTATTTAACTTCTATGCAGAGTTCAGTTCAGTTCAGTCACTCAGTTGTGTCTGACTCTCTGCGACCCTATGAACCACAGCACTCCAGGCCTTCTTGTCCATCACCAACTCCCGGAGTTTACCCAAACTCATGTCCATTGAGTTGGTGATGCCATCCAACCATCTCATCCTCTGTCGACCCCTTCTCCTCCTGCCCTCAATCTTTCCCAGCATCAGGGTCTTTTCAAATGAGTCAGCTCTTCACACCAAGTGGCCAAAGTACTGGAGTTTCAGCTTCAACATCAGTCCTTCCAATGAACACCCAGGACTGATCTCCATTAGAATGGACTGGTTGGATCTCCTCACAGTCCAAGGAACTCTCAAGAGTCTTCTCCAACACCACAGTTCAAAAGCGTCAGTTCTTTGGCGCTCAGCTTTCTTTATAATCCAACTCTCACATCCATACATGACTATGGGAAAAACCATAGCCTTGACTAGATGGACCTTTGTTGATAATGCAATGTCTCTGCTTTTTAATATGCTTCCTAAGTTGGTTATAACTTTCCTTCCACAGAGTAAGCATCTTTTAGTTTCATGGTTGCAATTACCATCTGCAGTGATTTTGGAGCCCAAGAAATTAAAGTCAGCCACTGTTTCCCCATCTATCTGCCATGAAGTGATGGGACCGGATGCCATGATCTTACTTTTCTGAATGTTAAGCTTTAAGCCAACTTTTTCACTCTCCTCTTCCACTTTCATCAAGAGGTTCTTTAGTTCTTCTTCACTTTCTGCCATAAGGGTGGTGTCATCTGCATATCTGAGGTTATTGATATTTCTCCTGGCAATCTTGATTCCAGCTTGTGCTTCTCCCAGACCAGCATTTCTCATGATGTACTCTGCATAGAAGTTAAATAAGCAGGGTGACAATATACAGCCTTGATGTACTCCTTTTCCTATTTGGAACCAGTCTGTTGTTCCATGTCCAGTTCTAACTGTTGCTTCCTGACCTGCAAACAGGTTTCTCAAGAGGCAGGTCAGGTGGTCTGGTGTTCCCATCTCTTTCAGAATTTTCCACAGTTTATTGTGATCCACACAGTCAAAGGCTTTAGCATAGTCAATAAAGCAGAAATAGATGTTTTTCTGGAACTCTCTTGCTTTTTCGATGATCCAGCAGATGTTGGTAATTTGATCTCTGGTTCCTCTGCCTTAGAAAGCTGTGAAGTTGTAAGTACCTTAAAATATTAATATCAGGAATATAAGTGCTCTACCTTATGGAAATTTAGGAGAAAGATATTGCATATATTTTAAAGTTGCTGAAATAATATGTTCAATAAAATAATTATAGCCTTAAAATATCAGGATAGATAATTTGGAACTTTTTATGCTCTGAACCCAAAAGAAGTACTGTATATTGATTTTATGAAACCTAAAGACTTTGGTTCTGATTTTATAAAATCTAAAGACTTAGGAATAAATTTAGACCAATTCCTTTAATTTATCGATGAATCTGAGGACCAAGGCCATTGTCACCCACAGTTAGTGACAATGGTGAGACCTGAAGCTGGTACTCAGACTTGATCTCTTTAAACTTCAGGACTTCTCCCTTTCCCTAATGGCAGCAGTGAAAACCTGCAGGAGTGAGGTCAATGGGCTGGCTTTTTCAAAGAAACAAAGGGATCTGAGAAGCTGAGTATCCTGGCAGTTAGAAGGCCTTTACTGAGCACCTAAAAGACATTCTTTGTAGGGATACTAAACAAAAACAAAACAATCTTCCTTCATTAAATATGCAGAATACCAGAATATGTAGTCCTAACTGGGTTTGGATCTCAACTCTCCTCCCTACCTGTTCAGTAGTGTCTCCGTTTCCTGGGGCAGGATAATACCCACTTCTTTGTGTTATGAGGATGAAACTAACACACATGTAGAGCAAACAGGAAGTACTTGCCACAGAGTAAATCTTGCTATTACTATTGATCATGGTTTTATGCACTCTGGTAGATACCAATAAGGCATTGCTGTAACTCTCTGGCTGGATACAGAATCAGACACACCAGAGAGAATGAATAAGCCTCACCATGGAAATCAAATGCCAAAAAGCAGGGTAATGAAGTAAAGGCAGCCACCTTTTAAGAAAGTACCGGCTGTGAATTGCTCCTGAAGAGGGGAGGAAACAATTCACATGTCAAGTGTGGTGTGAGCAAAGCAATGGGAGGAGGAATGAGCACGACATGATCAGGAGTTCTTGAAATTGCTTGGCTGAATCCGGAGGTTTTGCTATTGGGTGTTAAGAAATAATCGATTAAGCAGTAGGAGGTAGTGGAAGAGGTTGGAAAGTTGTCAGAAGCCTCGGGAATTCCTCTACGTTCCTGACAAGCTCTCTGGATTCAACTTTTTCTTTTAGGCTTGGAAGGCCCACAGGAAGTGCTCTTTAGAATAAATTGGGAGGTGGGGGTGGGAGAACTATGCAAAATACCTCGCATTTAGCACTAAATAAGTACTAGTTCCTTTTTCCCCTCGGAGATTGAAAGGTTACTTTAATAAAGGGGCGGGGTGAAATTAACGTAGATGTTTAACTCCTGTACAGATAAACATTTTAATTTATCAATCTGAAACCTGGCTGAAGCGTTTTCGTTTAGAGCTTCCCTTACTCGTCCGCCTCCCGCGGGCCGCAGCAACCGACATGCAAAGCCCGGGGAAAAGGCGAAGGGTAAATGGTCTCTCCACGCATGCGTGAGAAGCCTTCTCAACTCCCCCGCGGCGTCTTTTCTTGGAACAAAACTAGCGCGGAGCTCCGCAGTTTGCGTAGACTCGAATTTCCTATTGCTCTCACGATCCGTGTGGACTCCTCGAGTGGGGCAGTTTCCCTACGCTAGTTGCGTTGTTCGAAGTGAATGGCTGGGTGGTGCGTGTACGCCCAGAGCGTAGCGCCCATAGGCGGACGGGGTGCGGCTGCGCAAGGACTTGAGTGGGCCGTGTACGCCGCTAGCGTAGCTTGGTGTCCGACGCGCGGGTCTCCGCGACGCAGTTGGCGCAGCCGGCTTTGGTGAATACACGATTTGGTGCAGCCGGGGTTTGGTACCGAGCGGAGAGGAGATGCACACGGCACTCGAGTGTGAGGTAACTATAAAACCCCGATTTGTTTACATTCCCTCCCCCAGAACCGGCCCCGTGCGCGGCGGAGACTGCGAGTCCCGGGACGGCGGGGGGGTAGAAAGGGAGACAGGGACCGGGGAGTCGGGGCTGAGTCCCTCGGGGATCGGGGCGCTGGGCTTCCCGCAGCTGCTGCAGTCGGCGGCGGCGGCGAGCCGGGCAGAGCGCGCGGTGGGCTGCGCGTGGGGCGCCGCCGCTCCTCGTGTGCGGTCGGGGCTGCTGCCGGGTTAGCGACCGGGCAGCCTCCGCCCCGCGTGCGGGACCCGCGCCCGAGTCAGCCTCCTGCCGAGGCTGGGGAGTCGTGCGGGGAGTGCGGGAGTCACCGCTGAGCAGGCGGCGGCGGTTGGGGGGCTGCGCGCGGACGGCTAGGGGCCGAGGGTGGCGTGGCCGGTGGAGGCGGGGATGCGTTGACCCGAGGATGGGAGGGTCCGCAGTCCGGTCTCGGAGGGGCTGGGAGACAGGCGGCGGCGAACGCCCCCGGTTCTTCCTCTCGCGTGCTCCCCTCCTGTGTGTCCCGGGGATCCCCGGGATGGAGCCTGGGCGCCGCTGTTCCGGCCCGGCAGGCTAACGGACGGTGGCGCCTCTGCTCCTACCGCGGGAGGCCTCGCGGGGGCTTACTTTCTCCCCGACCAACTGAAAGCCGAGGCGGGGCGCGGGGGAGTTGATATTGAAGCCAGCTGGGGTCCCTGGAGCTGAGGGCTCGGGTGGGGCTGGGTCGGTGGGCGAGGCCGGGTGAGCCGGGAGGTGGCGCGGCTGCCCCGGCTTTGTTCGTGAACGCCCTTTTGGCGGAGAACCTTGGGGTGCCCGCCAGGCTGCACCACGCCGGGGAACCTTCGCAGCCCCTTCTCCGGGTCCAGGGGTCTGCTCAACTCCTTGCTTCTCCCTCGGGATCCCCGAGTGCCCAGGCCTGGTGAGGGCGCAGGCGACATGTGGCTTCCTGTGGCTTCTCTAAAGAAGTGTTCACGTGGGAGGGAGCCTGTCCACATGGGCTGTCTTTATGAACCGGGCACGAGGAAGAGAGATCTCCGCAGGATCCGCAGCCCTCAGTTGGAAGTGTCCTTCGCTCAGATCCCTGTTTTAAGTAATAAAGTGACATTAAAGCACATAATTTAAAAAGATGGTAGGTTATACTGTGGACTTTTTTTGTCTTTTACGCCGTTCAGTTCTCTAGTTTCACCTAGGAACTGAGTCATTCTTGATGGAGCAAAACGAGCAAGTGATAAGTTTACGTTCCATTTGTGTGTGGGGGGATTTTTTTGGACGGGTATCTAAATTTACCTAATTAAGAACTAGCGAGTAATATATTGGAAAAACTGGAGATTTAAAATGTAGTTGATTATAGTAATTCTATTGAAAGCCTGAAGACTCTTGTGTACTGTTTTTTATTAGGACTTAATTCTACAGATGTTAAATCATCTTGAGTCAGTCTCTTTTTCTAGACCTTGGGTCCAAACCAGTTATCTCACATCCCTACCTGCACTAAATACTCGAGAGAGGATTATCAGTGTATTATCAGTGGTGAGTAGATTAGAAGAAAAGAAAAGAATAATATAGTGGATAAGCTTTTAAACTTTTTTGTATGGGTGAAGTTCCGAATGACGATTTTAGGTATATGGAATACATAGGATTCCAGAGAATCCAGTTGTACTGAAATATAGTTACCAAATTTTTAAATATTAATGGTGAATTCATGCTTTAGTAAAGCATTAAATATCAAGAGTAATGGCAGGTAATAATGCCTAACTTCAAACTTGGGAGGACTGTAAATATAGGATTTAATTTGAATAATTTATATTAGTAGTGTCAGGTGCTGTATGTTAACTAATTTTTTTTTTTTTTTTTGGGCCTACATTTATAACTGAAGGGATAACTAAGGTTAATTTACGATATATCCTTCTTCTGTATCCAGATTCTCAAACCTGGATTCTATATACAGCTCTCTGGTTAATAACCCCTGGGTAATTTGTGCTACTTTAGAATAAGTGGTTAGTTATGAGCTGACATCAATATATCACGTGGTAACTTTTACTTGGGGCTTCCCAGGTAGCTCAGCGATAAAGAAATCGCCTGCCAGTGCAGGAGACATGGGTTTAACCCCTCGGTCAGGAAGATCCCCTGGAGAAGCAGATGGCAACCCACTCCAGTATTTTTGCCTGGGAAATCCTATGGACAGAGGAATCTGACAGGCTACAATCCATAGGGTTGCAGAGAGTGGGACACAATTTATCCATGAAACAACAACCTTTACGTTTTTCTTCGTGTTAATTTGTATTCCACTAACAGCTTAAAACTCAACACACTTCCTCCACTTTTTTAGGCACTTGATTTGAAGCCATTTTTAGGAGGCCTCCAGTTTGGTATAGGTACTTCTCTAAGTGTGTTTTCTTTTTGTTTTTAAGCAGATTTATAAAGAATATTGGGCATAGGTGTTATAACAAGGGTAATTATTCAACAACAGGAATGATTATTTACTTTTAATTAAAAGAGTTATGTTGTTACCATTCTTTTACCCCACTTCCTCAACCCTTGTTTTGGCCACTATTGAAGAGAATGTAGGGCTTGGAGTGAGACTTAAGGTTCAAAACTGATCCATTGTTTACTAGTTTGGTTACCTTGAGTAAGTTTCTTTATCTTAATCTTTTATCTGTGAACTTGGAAGTACCAGAAAAATCTATCTCATGGTTTACTGTGATCTTTAAATGGCATAATGAATCAAAGGGCTACAGATGATTCATTTTACCTTCTTTTCTACATTACCAACCTTCTAGTTCATTAGTGGTTGCAAGACTACTTTCTATCTTGATTCCAGAATGAGGTTTAATGGTCTCTACTGGGCCACTGAAGAGGATACAGTTATTCTGTTATTCATATGTAATAATCCATAGAATTTCTTCTTATAAATGCATTTTCTAACTTATAATTACATACATACATCTTTTTTCTGCCAAACCAAATTCCTTGAGGGGCACATACTCCATAACTTTTTGTCAAATAATACTTGTGACACCTTATCCAGTGAATGTACAAAATTCTAATCAAATTAAAAATATTATTTAAGTGATACAAAATTTAAATTCAGTACTAACCAAAGGAAATACTTTGGATTTTTATATGTCAGCCCTTATCTGTGTAGTGGCTACCTCAAGAATGGAAATGTTTTTGTATGTATATATCAAAAGGACAATCACTAGTATTTTAAACTTATTCACAAATCGCAAAAGAATATACAGTAGGAAATGAGAAAGAGGTATAGGTAATCAAAACAGCTAGTTACTTTGCTTTATAACAGGTTTATTACTTATAAGGTCATCTTTCATTACAAGTAATTCTTATTAAAAATATACTGACTTCAACCTTTAGAAGAGTTCCGGTTTGTCCCAACAGTTTGATGCTGCCCCCTAGTGTTTGATTGATTCCCCTTGGAGTTTTCATTCCCTTCATCTTTACCTTTCCCTAAAACCAAACTATTTTAAGTTGCAATTAGATTCTTTAGTGCTACTTACATAGTTTACTTTGAGATTTCCTCCAGCTGGTTAATGTTGCTATGATTCCTTTTGAACTTAAAAAGGTATTGCTTTTCACCCTAATTTTTCAAATAGAGGGTGAGTTTGGATGGAGGTTGAACAGTGTAAGTCCTTGTTTTCTTGCAAATTATGTTGGAGGAATTTTTCGGACAGAAAGCAGTCTGTATGTTAAATATGTATCTTTGAGATTAACTTTGTATATGAATAGTAGCAGTTACTTCAGTCTGGGTTTCTTCTGGTTTAACTTAGTCCCATGTAACTGTATTGCCTCCACTGTACTGAAAATGTTAAAATCACTTAGCCTTTTTTTTTTTTAGTTCAAGTTTTTTTGGAACTTTAATGAAATTTGAAAAATAGTCTCAAGGACCTTTAATAACCGTAAGATTTCATGTAGTTATTTATGTAAACTCTTATTAAAATGTCAAATTATACCAGTTACCAGTATTCCAAACTACTTTTTTCATTTTCATTTTCTGTAAGTTCTGTGAATAGACCACACACACACAAAACAGGTTTTTCCAAAATAAGCAAAATATATCAGCAAATATTCTTGATAAATATTTACTATAATCAGAATATTCAAGTGTGTCAGTAGATGTGAGGCAATTTTTAACTGAAATTGTAAAGTTTAAATAACAATAGCATTATTGAAATTATTTTCAACTGTTTAAGAGACCATGTTTAATATTCAGAACACAATAATTTATTGTTAGCACATCATAGAACATATAGTGTCAAACTCTAATAGATTTTTAGTATTAGATTTTTCATGTGAAAAGGTATTGTTGAAAGGGATGATGATTTCATATTTGTTCAGTTCAGTTGCTCAGTCATTTCTGACTCTTTGAAACCCCATGGACTGCAGCATGCCAGGCTTCCCTGTCCATCATGAACTCTTGAAACTTGCTCCAACTCATGTCCATCAGTTGGTGATGCCATCCAACCATCTCATCCTCTTATGTCCCCTTCTCCTCCTGCCTTCAGTCTTTCCCAGCATCAGGATCTTTTCCAGTGAGTCAGTTCTTCGCATCAGGTGGCCAGAGTATTAGAGCTTCAGCATCAGTCCAGTGAATATTCAGGACTGATTTCCTTTAGGATGGACTCGTTTGATCTGTTTGCAGTACAAGGAACTCTCAAGAGTCTTCTCCAACACCACAGTTCAGAAGCATCAGCTTTCCTTATGGTCCAACTCTCACATCCATATGTGACTACTGGAAAAACCATAGCTTTACCTGGATGGACCTTTGTTGTCAATATCTCTGCTTTTTAATATGCTGTCCGGGTTGGTCATAGTTTTTCTTCCAAGAAGCGAGTGTTTTTAATTTTATGACTGCAGTCACCATCTGCAGTGATTTTGGAGCCCAAGGAAATAAAGTCTCTCACTGTTTCCCCATCTATTTCCCATGAAATGATGGGACTGGATGCCATGATCTTAGTTTTTTGAATGTTTCAGGTTTGTAAGTATATGGATAAAACCTAAAATTCTTTTCAAGTACAGTTTCAGTTATTTTCATTAAGAGTTAGTGGTATATGATTTTGTGATTTTGTATTTATAGGCTTTCCTGGTGGCTCAGTGGTAGAGAATCCGCCTGCCAATGCAGGAGTAGGGAGTTCAGTCCCTGGGTTGGGAAGATCTGGAGAGGCAAATGGTAACCCACTGCAGTGTTCTTGCCTGGGAAATCCCATGGACAGAGGAGCCTGACAGGCTACAGTCCACGGAGTCCCAGAGTCAGACATAACTTAGCGACTAAACAACAACTATTATGGTTTATATTTACCCTTTATACTATATATTTTACTGCCGAAAGAGAAGGTATCAGATAGTTGTTTTTGCATTAACATTTCGAACAGCCATGTTTACACTTACTTTGGGGGACCATCCTTCCCATTCATAGCAGTGGTTTTTGGGATTTAGAAACTGAATCAGAATGTTGGATTTTATCATTATAAGATTATGTACTTTGATGGGACCCAGAAGCATTATTAGAATTACTAATTACTATGAACTGATGTATGAAAGTTATTTTTAATACTCTAGTGATTATCAAAGACTTTTCAGTCAGTGATCACTTTAGTTTTTAGATTTATTTTCATTCACATAGAAGAAAATTAAATTGCTTTCAGTTTTAGTAACAAGGTCACAAATACATATATCCCACTGCTCTGTTACTTTAATGTTTGTAAAAAAAATAAAATTCAGATGCACTTCATACCCCTAAACTTTTTTTATGAATTCACTTTACATGTTCTGTGAAGTTTCGAGTTTTACAGTAGTGGTTTCCTCTACTGTTGAATTGGTCTGTTGAATTGGTAAATTTTTTAAAAATGTGTAGATTAAGTCAAGGGTCAGCAAGTTACGGCCATGGACCAAATCAGTTTGCTTTTGTAAATTAAATATTGATGGATACATGAATATATTGTGTATTGCTGCTTTGTGCCATAATGACAAAATTGAGTAGCTGCCATAGAGATCCTAAAATGTTAACTATCTGACCCTTTAAGTCAGCCAACTCCTGGATCCAGTTCTTCGTATTCTATCATTATTTGACATGTTGCTGTTTTTAAAATACTTATATTTTCTTAGTTCCTATATGAGTAAAATACTTTAGCAGAGAAGCATTCAAATATAAATGAATGGGTAATAATATGAGTTCTCAGGTGTTCTTCACATAAATAGTATAAGAAGCCTTTTGCCTCTTCCCTGTCGGAGGAATAGCGCCCTTGTTTATGATGCTTAGAGTTGTAATGTGTCCTTTGACCTGGAGCTACTACCTGACTCTGTCATTGTGTGTCTGCTGCTACTTATGCGGTGTCTCTCAGTTTACCTTCTCTCATTTAAGAGGTGACTGTGTCTTCCTTGTACTTCCTTCAGAGCAGCAGGTGTTTCATATTTATTTTTGTGGCTTCTCGCTGCCCCTTCCTCTTCCTTTCCTCCTTTCTCCTTTCTCCCCACTGCAGTTCATGAGTGTGTTTACAGAACTGTGAACAGGTGTTCTGGTATAATACTGTTCAGTGCACCTTTGCTGAGGCTGAATCATTATTTTATTCTATTTACATGAGTAAGTATACTTTGTGCTTTGTTGTAGAACATAGCCTCATGATGGAGGAAAGATTGATTTATATACCGTATCAAGGTATATAGAGTAAGATATGATTTGTTAGTACTTTGCAAATCAGTGAGGTCAGTAAAAGTGTAATATTTGAAAAAAATTTTATGTAATTATAATGTAATTATTACATAATTGTATGCTTAATTACAACAAAGTTGAGAACAGACACCATATATTATATATAATGTATGTTGCAAAGCAACAAGATTATGTTTTCTATTTCCATGGACCTTGTTTAATATAGAATTTCAACTGACTTCATAACTTGTTAATGTTTAGAATATATATGTTAAGATTTTTGTTTTAAATTAGCATACTCTTGTTTTTTCAAGTAACGTGAATTATTTGATATATATAGCAACAGCAACAACAACCGGTGTAAGTTTATTTTCAAGAAAATAATTATTAATTTAGAAAAAAAGAACTGAAGAAGGAAGTCAACTACAGTCAAATCACTGAAAGATTTTAAGAAAAAGTGTTTAAGCACACTGTAAATATAATATTATCTACAATATAATTTATGATTTGTATATAAAAATGTTTAGAGCTTCTCCTCTGAAGATTTCTGCTTAAACACACGTACTTGAAAGTTTTATTAAGGCAAAAATGTAAACTTTCTTAGTGAACAGATAAAAGACTATTGTTTGTTTGTTCAGCGGTTGTTTTATTTTCCCTATAAAAGAAATGGAAGTTATGAGTCATGTTAATTTTAATTACGGCTTTTGTTTTAAAAGAAAACAATACATATTAAGTATAGGGAGGGAAAAAAACCTTCTTAAATTTAGAAATCATAAAGAAATTGCAAAAAATAAATTCTAGACTTCAGTGCATGCACATGGAAACACTTCTATCCAGGAAAGGGAAAACATTGTAATCAAAGTAAAAAGGCACTGGACAGAATTGAAGATGTCTTCTGCAGAAAATATGACTAAGCCATGTTATATAAAAAGTTCATGTATGTTTATAAAAATATAGAGACACCAGGAATAATTTGAAAATGTAAATAAGAATAAGGTAATTTTGTATTGTGTGTGTGTTCAGTCCTTTACGCCCCCATGGACTGTAGCGTGCTAGGCTCCGTCCATGGGATTTTCCAGGCAAGAATACTAGAGTGCCTTGCCGTTTCCTTCTCCAGGGGTTCTTCCTGACCCAGGGATCAAACATGCTTCCTTCTCTTACATCTCCTGAATTGGCAGGCTAATTCTTTACCCCTCTGACACCTGGGAATTTTACCTGTTCCAAAATTAATAGTAGCACCACTAATGAGAATACTATGATCATACAGCTGGTGGCAGTATAACCAAATTTAATTTGTCTAGAAAACAATTTGAAAGTATGTAACAAGACCTGCCTGAAAAGCATTCAGACTTTTGTGGTCTTTCCCCATATCTTGGACTTATCCAACCAAGCAGGTAAAAAACAATAGCACAAATTGAAGTTAAAATGATTGTATAATGTGATTAAAACTCTATAAACAAATGCTTGTGAAATCTTGAAACTAATTCACTTTCCTCCACATGTGACGCAATGTGACTTTGTTCAACAGAAACTAAGATTTATAGATGCTGGATTTTAGTTTTTTCAGTCAGAATTATACAGGAATATAGTTTAAAGAATTAAATAGTTCTATGAAATAAGGTTGGGGAAAAGAAAAGAAATTAGTCCTCTGCCTTTTTACATTCTGCCTAGAGATATAAGGAACTCTTGGTTTCTTAGTTGTTTTGCTGTTCAGTGCCATGTCTCCAATATTCATAACTTGTTGATTTTCAATTTTAGTCATTGTCTGCTTCGGATTTGGCACTCTTCCCCCTCTCCATGAGCCCTCGCATTTCCTGTATCTCAGTTTCCAGTACAGTCATGTTGTAGTTCCGGTTTAGAACAGCGGTGTTGCATCTTTACGACTATGAAGGTTATTGGCGGCTGTAAACTGGTGCTTACCCTGCGCTACTTTTTCCCCCAGCATTACTCATTTTCTTATTTTTTCTTTTTCTAACTATCTATCACAAAATCTACCCCAGAATGTGATTCTGTAAGACAGAGAATGTGCCCTAAAACACTCTGTTTATTTAAGAATTTTATGTAGTTTTTTTTTTTATATTGGAGAAGGTTGAACTTGACTATAAAGATGGATTGATAATTGATTAATGCAATTGGTGTTTGCTAGTAGAAATTAAGTAGTTTTGACATTTGAATTATATTTTTGTAAGATTCTGCTAAATGGCAGAACAGAACCATTTAGCTTTGTTCAAACAACTGTAAAGACAGCTAAAATTTATCAGATAGAAAGCTTCCCTGGTGGAAAAAAAGTGGCCTGTGTTTTCAGCAGCATCAAAAAATGTTAATATTATGAAAATGTTGCCTTGGAGATTCTGTGTTTTTTTTTCCCCTAATTTCATGCAAAGGAAGGATCATTTTACCTGGCAGTGCTTATGAATGATAAGTTGGTACAAAATCAGGGACGTGTAACAGTGACAAGATGCTGAAAAAGGAAAATAGGAAGAGTGACGATGAATGGAGTGATAAAGATTTGAGGCAGTGGCAGTCACTGTTCTTAGAATGAAGGCAACGGCCAGGGATGATGACTGGAAAGAGAACCCAGCTCTGCAAGTTGAAAGGAAAAGGGATGTGTTTCTCATCCAGGTCCTAAGGTTAGCCCTCTGTCTTTAAGTCCTCTTTATGACTACATGTTGTGTAGGTGTATATGCATTTGTAGTGGAAAGAGGTTGAAGCTTATTAAATTGAAAGGCTAACTAAAATTATAAACATTTTAGTAGCTTCAAAAAGCATCACAGTATTTTGTGATTGATAAAGGTCAACCAGCTCATACATGTACAAATCTCGGATGTTCTTTGTATTCACAAGCAGCAAAACAGACACAGGAGTGTCAAAGGTGGCTTTCTATAATATGGTTCCAGATATCCTGTAATGAATGTTTGAAAAGCAGAGACTTCAGATAGTTTGAACATTTAATGAGAAAATGTAGGTTTCTACATGAATGTTTAGAATACAATAATAGATTTGATGTGTGATTGCTTGATCTAGTACATTTGATCAATGCTCATGTTTATATTCTGTCTCTTGAAAAATAAAAGTGAAACAGGAGGAGCCCTGAATTGCCTGAGCTCCATTAACATGCCTCTACTTTTTTCATATGAATGAGTTTCAGGGTAAATATTAGAGATTGTCCTTATTTTAATAATAGCTCTATTGACATTCCAAACTGAGGTAAAGTGGGGGAATGAAAAAGGAAACCTTGAAGCTCTAAGAGGATTTAAGGGTTCTTGATAAGGACTCATTAGTGAAGTAATATTATGCCTTGAAGTTTTATAAAGTCAGTGAAACTGGTATGTCATGGTAATTCTTTGCAACTTTTTCTCAGTTGGATGCCTCCTGTAATCTAAGAGTTGTGCTTGGATGCACTAACACTGCATATGCTCTTGGAATATTTTTGGTAGCATTCTTTGGAAGGAGTCAAAGCGAAGGGACCTTTTCCCCACTCTGGTTCTGTACTTTTCAGAAGTTAAATGAAAGACGTGTGGTACCACATCAAATAATGGTAATACTTCAGGTTAAGAAACTTTACAAAGTACACATTTCACATTCTTTAGTTCAGTTGGTGGGTATGTGAAGGGACTGTTTCCCCTGTTCTTGAGAGAGGAAACCGTGACAATGAACTAGAGACGAAGGTTTCTGACTCCTGATTCTATTCTATGTACATTACATTGGGTGATAATATCAGAAATGGAATTTAAAATGGATCCAAGTTCAGTTCAGTTCAGTTGCTCAGTGGTGTCCGACTCTTTGCGACTCCGTGGACTGTAGCATGCCAGGCTTCCCTGTCCATCTCCAACTCCTGGAGTTTACCAAGTAAACTTGGATCCCGGAGGATCCAAATTATATTACTATTAATAACTTGCACTTAAATAGCATTTAAACATTTACAGTAAAATGGAAAAACATTTAAAACTTTATCATTATAAAAAAAGGATACACATTATTTTATTTGGTCTTCATAATTACTGTGAAATAGAACTGGAATTAAAACCCCCACTTTATACTTGGTGTAAGACTTAAAGAGGCTAAGTAGTTTGCCCAGCATCCTATAGCTAGTAAGGGGCAAGACCAGGTTTCTGAGATCTTTGCCTTTTAGACTAGTATTTCTTCAGTAAACAACTAGTCTCATTGCTTCTCATGCATTTTGTGTGTAGTGTTGTTGAATCGTAGAGGGAAACTAAATTGGTGTCTGACTACATGGATAAATTTTGCTGAAGTAATTTAGTAATATACCAGTTGTATTATATTTATGTGATTCAGGATATAAATAAAATAAACTTCTGCCATGGTAGTAAAACCTTTCCCAAAAAATGAAGTCTTCTTTGAAATTAGGGTGCCATGTATATTATTGAATAGATTTTCATGTTAAGTTTACTTAATACATGATATATTTCTATAATCCAGGTTGAGGGTTTTAGTGATTTCTCTCTTGGTTTCCACCTCATTGACTTTTAAAATATCAATCTGGAACATTGAAATAGCTAGTTTTAAAACATTGCTAAGTGAGTTATATTTTTTCTCTGATTGTTAGTTTGCGTATATATGTATTTGTATGTGTGAGAGTCAAGAGCCTGAGACAGACATTAACTCTGGTTCTTTCATTTGACCTACATTTTCCTTTAAAAAAAAAAAGCCCCCATGAGTAAAGCTTGTTCGCTCTGTTCTTATACACAGGATATACTTGGTTGGCCTCTCTAGTAACAGGAGCCATGTATTGGGAATTATTTTTCTTACATCAGTCAATCATTTTGTTAAGTAATATAGTGATACTAGGGCTTCCTCAGTGTCTCAGCAGTAAAGAATCCTCCTGCAAAGAGATATGGATTCAATCCCTGGGTCGGGAAGATCCCCTGGAGGAGGAAATGGCAACCCACTCTAGGATTCTTGCCTGGAGAATCCCATGGACAGAGGAGTCTGGCAGGCTACAGTCCACGGGATCGCAGGGTCAAAAACTTAGCACACATACTCATAGTATGCATGCTACTATGCGCATACATTTTTTTTAAACTGTAAGTATTAGAGACCATTTCTTTTCCCTTTAAAATATTTTGGTAGTATGTTTTAGATGGATTGCTTTAGTAGTTAACCCACAGTGTTCTGGTTTTTAAGATATACAGATACGCTGGTGTAGCAGAAAGAGCCCCTGACTTTCAAGTCAGAGGACTGCCACAAACTTGAAGTATCACTTTAATCATATGTATACCTCTGGGTCTTAGATATCCATGTATTAAAAAAAAAAAAAGTGTTGATTATACTTAAGAATCTTTTCATCTTAAACTTTCTACAACCCTATTTTCATTTATATGAAATAAAGATCATTATCTTTCTTGAGGCAAAATACCTATAGACAGATTAGTGTACTTAGGTATGTTCTTGATAAAAGTGTTTTATTTACTTAAAAATTGAAAAATTTATTTGCCATTTTATGTAGGAAAACTACAATTGAAAGCCTGGAGTTAAAAATTTTTGTAAATCTGTATAGAACTTACTGTGGAGATTCTCAATCCTGATTACTTCCTTTTAAGGTTTTAGTTAACCTTTTTCTTAGGTATAATCATATATTTTGTTAAGCAAGATTCTTTGGTTACAAATGATTTTTTTCTCTGGTTAAAAAATGGATTTTCTGTTACGGTATTTTTAAGAATGCATGCAGAGACTGTGAAATTAGAATAAAAGATCTCTAGTTAACAGTATTATATCAGTGTCAGTTTCCTGGTTTTGAAAATGTGCTTATGTAAAATTTTTTCATTGGGGAAAATTGGGTAAAGAGTACATGGGTAAACTCTGAACTGTTTTCACAAGTTCAAGTTCTTGTGAGTCTTAAATTATTTTAGAAAACTTAAATTCATCTTTGGGTATGGTTAAGTATGGGTCTGTTTCTAGAAGCTGCATATTACTGATTTTACTAATTGAAAGTTGAAATATGTATTCTTATAGATTAGCAGTTATGTTTTGTCTGAAATGTAGAATACCTCTAGAAAAGCGCCCAGATGTTAAGTGTGAAAGTGAGGTGAGAGTGAAAGTCACTCAGTCGTGTCTGACTCTTTGTGACCCCATGGGCTGTACAGTCCATGGAATTCTCCAGGCCAGAATACTGGAGTGGGAAGCTGTTAAGTGTAAACCTTGACAGGTTTATGAAGTGAACACACAGTAACCAGCTGTTGCTGCTGCTGCTAAGTCACTTCAGTCATGTCCGACTCTGTGTGACCCCATAGACGGCAGCCCACCAGGCTCCCCCATCCCTGGGATTCTCCAGGCAAGAACATTGGAGTGGGTTGCCATTTCCTTCTCCAATGCATGAAAGTGAAAAGTGAAAGTCAAGTCGCTCAGTCGTGTCCGACTCTTAGCGACCCCGTGGACCGCAGCCTACCAGGCTCCTCCATCCATGGGATTTTCCAGGCAAGAGTACTGGAGTGGGTGCCATTGCCTTCTCTGGGTAACCAGCACCCATGGGTAAAGATAGAATACAAACTGCAGCACAGAACTCCTGCCTGGTTCCTCTCATCACTTTTCACACCAAAGAATAACCACTAGCCTCATTGAATATTTAGGTCAGATGTTAGTGTTAAAATATTAGTGTTTTATAGAAAAATGTGAGTTTCATTTTTTTCTTTGCATCAAGTATAATGTATTTACATCAGAAATAGTGTATACAGCCCAATGATTAAAGTACTTAATTGTGAATTAACCTGACCCTTCATGTAGAAATTACACGAGAGAATACTTAAACCTTTCACCGTGATAGTAAATTGGAAATCAGTAAGAAAAGATGAAATTAAATGTGTGGTGGCAACTATGAGTCATTTTCCAGAAACCATTCTTTTCTTGTGCATAGCTGTCTGTAGTACCAGAAGTCTTGAGTGAATAACTTAATGTATATTTGCTGAATTGAAAATCAAATCAGTTATAAAACTAATATTCTCAATTCCCAAAACTTTAAAAACTGTGAAACGTAAGTGACAGGAGAAGATTTTGTCTAGGGCAAAACTGAGTCCTGTAAAGGCCAGTATTTAGGATTGAGTGGTAAATGGACTTGGGCAACATTTCCACAATTCCTGCCTCCACCCCGAAGATCTTCTTTTTGCTATGGATAGAAAAGGATCCTTAAGAAAAGAATTCCATAGAATGCTTGGGAAACTAAGTTGTAGGTGAGACTATATTTTCCAGTCTCCTTATTTATTTGATTGATTGAGCCGATGTGGCTATGTTCTTGCCAATGAAGTCTGAGAAGTGATGAAAGCAATATCTACTTTATTTGCTGCTTCAGAAATTTCTGAACCTGGATTTCCATTGTTTTATCACTGACAAGAATAGCGCTCATGTAAGACTGATGTGTCTCTGACTAACTGGGGCTCACAAACCTGGAGCAGTCATCTTGGACGGGTATTAAGAGAAATAAACTTGCTCGTTTCTTAAGCCACTATGCTTTGAGAGAAGTTTCTTTGCAATAGCTGCTTAGTCTGTGCTGACAAATGCATAGTTCATCCAAGTGATTCTTAGGCATACATCTGCTATGGCTGTTCTAAAGTTTGCAAAGTTAATGTATGATTTACTTTTAAGAATACTTAACACAGATTTAAATATTACCTGTATAATGTCACTCATGTATTTATTTGCCTTCCTGTGATGCTCTCTTGAATGTAAATGATTATGATTAGGGGACTCAAGATACCAGAATCTTTTCAGTAAACAAATTGAGTACGTTTAAAAAGTGTTTAAAAATGACAATTTAAAGCTCATATAGATCACTGACATTTTTTGTGTTGCATGGAGTCATTCATTTGATGTTGCCTGATTGAAATGTTTGTATGTTTTATTTTCACCACTGGTACTTATTCATTTGACAGTGGGATAATATGCACTGAAGAAACGGCAGGACATTTACATGTCAGACGAACAGAGCAACATTCATTCAGAGCATCGCCTTTCACTAGCATCTTCTAGTGGAAAACCAAGGTAATTGGAGGGTGTGTAATGTCCTCTTTCTGCTATTAATAGCAATTGTCTTAATTATCTATGCTCTTTCATCTTCATTAGTCTATAGGTAAAATTGATATGTTTTAAATGGTGACTTTATCCTTGAGACTATTATATAAGAAACTGAAGTGTTTGGATTAAAAAACAAAATCTCCAACTTAATGTAGCTTTGGAATTAAATATATTTTATAGACTATTTTCCGAAAGTCCTAACTCACATAAGCCACATATGATAATTAAACCTAATTTATTCAGGTGATGCTCAATTTAATTGAGTATCATTTGACATAAATTGGAGTGTTTGATAATTTAGTTGTATAGGTAGTGTCTCAAACTTTAGCTAGCAACAGACTCAACTAGGAAGACTGGTTGACACTGCTGAGCCCTAACCTCAGAGTTCAAGATTTAGTAGGTCTGGGTGGGGTGAATGAATTTACATTTCTAAGAAATTCTCAAGTAATCATGATATGGCTTCTGCTGCTGCTCCAATATATGTTGATTAATCACTGATGGTGGCTAGGTATCAAACTTTAAAAAAGTACATACCGTACAGATGACTTCTGACTTAGGGTATTTTGAATTTACAATGGTGAAAAAGCAGTATGTGTTCAATATTTGAATTTTGAATTTTTATCTTTGCCCAGCTAGTGATATACAGCACCATACACTCATGATGCTGGGCAGTGGCAGTGAGCTGCGGCCCACAGTCAGCTGTGCAATCATAGGGGTAAGCAGGCAGTCTGTATCGATTCATACAACCTTTTTTTTTTCCATACAACCTTCTGTTTTTCACTTTCAGTACAGTATTCAGTAAAGTTCATGAGATTATTATGAAACAGGCTTTGTGTTAGATGATTTTGCCCAACTGTAGGCTAATTAATGGTAAGTGGTCTGAGCACGTTTACAGTAGGCTGGGCTAGCTATGATGTTCAATAGATAATGTATATTAAATGTATTTTCAACTTACGATATTTTTCAAGTTAGGATGGATTGAGGCATAACCCCACTATTAAGTTGAGGAAGATCTGTATAACAGAGACCTGAAACCCATTATTGCTGGTTTAACAAATACAGAATATTTTGTCAATTGCCTCAGCTTCCCTTCACTTTTTAAGAAACAAAAACACTGCAGATGCTGCTAAATATGCATACTACCTCTACCATCTGACTCCCTTTCTTCTCTTGTGAAAAGTTAACTACTCTCTAGAATGTAATCACCACCGTATTAAGCTCTTGCTACATGTATATATACCCTCAAATTAATTTATTTTTCATGTTTTTAATTGTGTTTAAATGAAATAACATATCTTTTTGAACTTTACTCTTTATTTTTCTAAGATTTGTGCTTGTTCTGTATTGTTTCATAGCCACACATTTATAACTTCAGCATAGTTTTTAATTACATAAGTATCATATTTTTTTTTACTCTGTTCTTCTGATGGGCATTTAGGTTTGTATCAGGCACTAATGGTTATATAATAAATTGCCATTCCTCATTTACCTCCTTTTTCCTTGTTGTTAGTATGCCTCCCATATGTATAGGAAAGATGGCTTCTTTCCAATCAGAAGAGAATGAATGTTGATTTGTCTTAACTGATGGTGGAATTTTATCCTTTATCCGTTTTATTATGGGTATGTAGTACAGTCCTGATGAAAGACAGGTAAAGCGAAATCCGAGAGGAGCTTCTAGAAAGTTTTTGTCCCTGAATAAAAAGAAGATGAACCTTCCAGCTTTGGATATGGTTGTGCAAGGATGGAGTAGATACAGCAAGAGCAGTTTGTTGAAGTTCTGAGAAGACAGATCTCATCTGAGGATGAGAGATTTTGGGTTATTGCTTTTGTAATTGTCCTTAAACCATTTCCCCCCAGTTTTTTAATGTGAAAATTTCTTTTGTTTTAACCACTTTTAGTTGTTTTGTTATTTGCAACTGAAGCATCCTGTTACAAGATAGTTAACATTAAAAAAGAAATTCAAAATTACTGCAGTCAAGATTCTTGAATTTATCTCCTGGGCATAAGTGTACGAGTTTCTCCAGGTGGGTAGGTAGGTAGATAGATAGAAGCAGAATTTTTGGAGCTGTGAAAATGTGTTCATAGTCAGCTTCCCCAAAAGGTTGCACCAGTTTATACTCCCATCAGCATGTAAGGTAGCTTCTGTTTCTTTTCATCTGGTTTTTGATTAACATCTGGTATTTTCAGGTATTAATTTTTGCCTCTTAATGTCTTATGTTCTTCTTTGTATCATACACAAAATCATTGTTACCGATTCTTTTTCTGGACTCTGTTCTTCTTTGGTCTATCTGTGTTATTTTAGTTATTGTAACTTTCTAAAAAGAAGTCTGTATCATCTTGCTAATTTTCTGAACTTGGTTGATTGCCCTTCAGTTTTTCTCTTCCATATGAATACTTGGATGAGCTTATGCAGTCTCATGAAAGTTGACAGCTGCAAGATTTTGATTGACATTGAACTAGATTTGTATGTATACACTTGGAAGGCTATATATCTTATATATACATAAGATATATAAGATATATATATATATATTTAGTTTTTGCAATTCTTTACTGTCCTTCAATAGTATCTTATACACTTTTCCTTTCACTGGTCTTACTGTTTCTGTCTAGGAACCTAGTAATTTTTGTTTATCATTATGTTTTCTAGTTGGTTTTCACTGCATAAAATTTGATTTTTAAAAGCTTTTTATTGAAGTACTATATGTATACAGGAAAATAAACAGTATGATAAGTACAGTGAATTATCACAAAGTAAACATTACTATTACTCAAGAAAAAGAACATTATTACAATTTCCAATCCCAATTATTACCCCCTACCTTCCCTTCAGAAAATAACCATTAAGGCATCTTGGTTTAGTTTTGCCCATTTTAAATTATATATAAATAGACTTTTGCCCAATGTTTTATTTAGTGTTTGTTATCTTTTTTGGTTATTGTTCAGTCACTAAGTTGTGTCCAGCTCTTTGCAACTCCATGGACTGTGGCACACCATGCTACCCTGTCCTTCACTATCACCTGGAGTTTGCTCAAACTCATGTTCATTGAGTTGATGATGCCATCTAACCATCTCATTCTGTATTGTCCCCTTCTCCTCCTGCCCCCAGTCTTTTCCAGCATCAGGGTTCTTTCCAGTGAGTTGGCTGTTTGCATCAGGTGGCCAAAGTATTGAGGCTTCAGCAACTGTCCTTCCAAAGAATATTCACAGTTGAGTTCCTTTAGGATTGACTGTTTTGATCTCCTTGCAGTCTTAAGGGACTCTCAGGAGTCTTCTGCAGCACCACAATTCTAAAGTATCAATTCTTCGGTGCTCAGCCATGAAGCACTATGGTCCAACTCTCACATCTGTTCATGAATACTGGAAAAACCATAACTTTGACACTGTGGACCTTTGTCAGCAAAGTGATGTTCAGACTAGCCACATTTTAAGTGCTCAGCAACCACATGTGGCTACTGGCTACTCTGCTGGAAAGTATAGATCTAAAAGATTTATTTGGGAGACTTAGTTTCAACACCTTTAATATAGGATATAATATGCGTTATAAAGGAAAGACTGATAAAATATACAGTTACCTTTTGCTCAGTCTCAATTTGTGAGATTCATTTATGTTAGTGTGTGAAGCTTTAATTTTATTTTCATTCCTGTGTAGTATTCCACTGTAAAATTGTTCTGTTTTTATTTGTTTATTAACATTCTACTATTGATGGACATTTGGCCTTTTGCTTGTTTTGAGCTATGATGAATAATGATTGGGTGAATTTTTATGTTCATTCATTTCTTTTGGTGTCCCTGTACATGTGTTTCTGCATACATCCAAGAGAAGTATTGCCATGTGAGAGGATGTGCTTATGTTCATCTTCTGGTAGATCCTACCAAACAGCTTTCCAGAGCTTACCAATCTACAGTCCCACTAGTAGTGTATGCAAGTTCTAGTTGACTGCATATTCTTGCCTACATCTTTTATGTTTTATTCATTCTGGTGGGTATGTAGTGGTATCTACATGTGATTTTAATTTATAGTTCTCTATTAAGGTTGAAAATCTTTTCATATGCTTCTTAGTAATTTGGCTAACCTCTTATAAAATGCCTGTTCAAAACCTACCTATTTTTCCATTGAGTTGTCTCATAATTTTCATATTGATTTGTAGACATTCCTTATCTATTCTTGACTATTAACATTGCCATACTCTTATACCAATCTGTTGTTGCCTTTTTTTACTCTTGATGAATATCAATTTCTTTATTTTATTGTAGTATATTTTATTTGTCTTTCCTTTATAATGCATGTTATGTCCTGTCTTGAAAGTCATGAAATTAGTTTCCCAAATAAATCTTCTAGATCTATACTTTCCAGTATAGAAATTAGTAGCCACATGTGGCTACTGAGCATTTGAAATGTGACTAGTCTGAATTAGTGTTTGTTATCTTTTTTGGTTGTTGTTGTTCAGTCACTAAGTTGTGTCCAGCTCTTTGCTACTTCATGGACTGTGGCACACTATGCTACCCTGTGTCTTTGGACACACATCAGTAAATTTAAGAAAATTGAAATCATATCAAGCATCTTTTCTGACAACTACACTGAGAGACTATATTCAATTACAGGGGAATAAACTGTAAAAAAAAAAAAAACACAAACACATGAAGATTTAACAATACGTTTCCAAATAACGAACACATTACTGAAGAAATAAAAAATTCCTAGAAACAAATGACAATGAGAATATGACCCAAAATCTATGGGATGCCACAAAAGCAGTTTTAAGAGGTAAGTTGATAGCAATGCAATCCTACCTCCAGAAGCAGCAAAAACATTGAAAACCTAACTCTATACCTAAAACAGCCTAAAAAGGAACAGAAAAACTCCAAAGTTAGTAGAAAAAAATCATAAAGATCAGAGCTGAAATAAATGAAAAATTAAGGAAACAGTAATAAAGATTAATAAAACTAAAAGCTGGTCCTTTGAGTAGATAAACAAAATTGGCAAACCATTATCAAGCAAAAGGGGGAGAAAAATCAACAAACTTAGAAATGAAAAAGGAGAGAGATTACAACAGACAACACAGAAATACAAAGGATCATAAGAGACCATTATGAGCAACTATATATACCAATAAAATGGACAAACTGGAAGAAATGGACAGATGCTTAGAAAAGTTCAACCTTCCAAGACTGAACCAAGGAGAAATAGAAATTAGGAACAACCTAATCACAAGCATTGAAATCTAAACTGTGATAAAAAGTTTCCCCAAAAACAAAAGCCCAGGGTCAGATTGCTTCACAGGTGAATGCTGTCAAACATGTAGAGAAGAACTAATGCCTATACTTCTGAAGATTTCAAACTCATTCTATGAGGCCACCATCACCCTGATACTAAAAACAGATAAAGCTATCACAAAAAAAGAAAATTGCAGGCCAGTATCACTGGTGAACATAAATGCAAAAATCTTCAACAAAATTCTAGCAAACAGAATTCAGCAACACTTTAAATAGATCATATACCATGATCAAATTGGTTTCATACCAGGGATGCAAAGATTCTTCAATATATGCAAATCAATCAATGTCATACACCATATTAACAAATTGAAATATAAAATCTATATGATAATCTTAATGGATGTCAAAAGCCTTTGACAAAATTCAGCACCCATTTATGATTTAAAAAAAAAACTCTTCAAGAAATGGGCATGGAAGGAACCTACCTCAACACAGTAAAGGCCATATATGATAAAACCCACAGCAAACATTCTCAATGGTGAAAAACTGAAAGCATTCCCTCTAAGATCAGGAATAAGACAAGAGTGCCCACTCTTGCCAGTATTATTCAGCATATTTTTGGAAGTCCTAGCTATGGCAGAAAAGGAAAAGAAAAGAAAAGGAATCCAGATTGGAAAAGAAGTAAACTGCAGATGACATGATACTATACAAAGAAAACTCTAAAGATACTATATCTGAAAATTAACTAGAGCTGATTCAGTGAATTTAGTAAAATCACAGGATACAAAATCAATACACAGAAATCACTTGCATTCCTATACACAAACAATGAAAAATCAGAGATTAAGAAATCAATGCCATTTACCATTGCCATAAACAGAATAAAATATCTAGGAATAAACCTACCTAAGGAGACAAAAAAGCTGTATACAGAAAACTATGATACTGATACAAGAAATCAAAGATGATATAAACAGATGAAGAGATGTTCCATGTTCCTGGGTTGAAAGAATCAATATTGTGAAAATGACTCTACTGCTAAATGCAGTCTGCAGATTCAGTACAATCCCTATCAATTTACCAATGGCATTTTTTACAGAACTAGAATAAAAAACTTCACAATTTGTATGGAAACACAGAAGACCCCGAATGGCCAAGGCAATCTTAAGAAAGAAGAATGAAGCTGGAAGAATCAACCATCCTGACTTCAGACTATACTATGAAGCTACAGTCATCAAGACAGTATGGTACTGACATAAAAACAGAACTATAGACCAATGGAACAAGATAGCCTAGAGATAGGGGACCCATAGGTGTATGGATTTGTCTTTGACAAAGGAGGCAAGAATATACAATGGAGAAAAGACAGTCTCTTCAATAAGTGGTGCTGGGAAAACTGGACAGCTATATGTAAAAGAATGAAATTAGGACACTTCCTAACACCATACACAAAGATAAACTCAAAATGGATTGAAGAACTAAATGTAAGACTAGAAACTACAAAGCTCTTAGAGGAAAACATATGCAGAACACCCTATGACATAAATCACAGCAAGATCCTCTATGACTAATCCTAGAGTCAGCTTCTAGAGTAATGGAAATAAAAAAAATAAAACTAAACAAATAGGACCTAATTAAACTTAAAAGCTTTTGCATAGCAAAAGAAACTTTTATAAACAAGGTGAAAAAACAACCCTCAGAATGGGATAAAAGCAAAAAAAAAAAAAAAAAAAACACAATTGACAAATGATTGGTTTCTAAAATACATAGGAAGTTCATGCAACTCAAACTAGAAAAACAACTCAATCCAAAAGTGGACAGAAGACCTAAACAAACATTTCTCCAAAGAAGACACAAAGATGGCTAATATACACATGAAAAGATGCTCAACATCACTCATTATTAAAGAAATGCGAATCAAAACTACACTGAGAGATCACCTCGCCTGGGTCAGAATTGCCATCATCAAAAAATCTACAAACAAATGTTGGAGAGGGTGTGGAGAAAAGGGAACACTCTTGCACTGTTGGTGAGGATGTGAATTGATAACAGCTACTATGGAAGACAGTATGGCAACTCCTTAAACTAGAAATAAAACTATTTATTTTAAAATAGTTCCAATATTTAGGTGACCCAACAGTTCCAATATTAGGTGTATACCCTGAGAAAACTGTAGTTGAAAAAGATACATGTACCCCGGTGTTCATTGCAGCACTGTTCACAATAGCTAGGACAAGGAAGCAACCTCGAGGGTCCATTGGCAGCTGAATGGATAAAGAAGCTGAGGTTCATATAGACAATGGAATATTACTCAGTGATAGAAAGTAGTGCATTTGAGTTAGTTCTAATGAAGTGGATAAACCTAGAGCCTATTATGCAGAGTGAATTCAGAGAAAAACAAATACCGTATATTAGTACATATATATGGAATCTAGAAAAATGATACAGATGAACCTATTTGCAGGGTGGTAGTGAAGACGCAGACATAGAGAACAGACTTGAGGATACCATGCTGGGAAGAAGAGGGATAAATGGAGAAAGTAGCAGGGAAACCTATACCCTACCATTTGGAAATTTGCTGTATGGTGCAGGGAACTCAGTCCAGGGCTCTGTGACAACTTAGAGCAATGGGAAGTTGGAGGGAGGTTCAAGAAGGAGGGGACATATATATACTTACGGCTTATGCATGTTGCTGTATGGCCGAAACCAACACAATATTGTAACACAATTATTCTTGATTAAAAATGAATACATTTTTTTAAAAGTTCTGTAAGTATAAGATGAACTCCCCAGGTTGGTAGGTGCCCAATATGCTACTGGAGATCAGTGGAGATATAACTCCAGAAAGAATGAAGAGACCGAGCCAAAGCAGAAACAACACCCAGTTGTGGTTGCGACTGGTGATGGAAGCAAGGTGCGATGCTGTAAAGAGCAATATTGCATAGGAACGTAGAATGTTAGGTCCGTGAATCAAGGCAAATTGGAAGTGCTCAAACAGGAGATGGCAAGAGTGAACATCGACATTTTAGGAATCAGTGAACTAAAATGGACTGGCTTGGGTGAATTTAACTCAGATGTCCATTATATCTACCACTGTGGGCAAGAATCCATTAGAAGAAATGGAGTAGCCATGATAGTCAACAAAAGAGTCTGAAATGCAGTTCCTGGGTGCAATCTCAAAACTGACAGAAGGAGAGAGAGTCCCTTGGACTGCAAGGAGATCCAACCAGTCCATCCTAAAAGAGATCAGTCCTGGGTGTTTATTGGAGGGACTGATGTTGAAGCTGTAACTCCAATACTTTGGCCATCTGATGCGGAGAGCTGACTCATTTGAAAAGACCCTGTTGCTGGGAAAGATTGGGGGCAGGAGGAGATGGGGACGACAGAGGATGAGATGGTTGGATGGTATCACCGACTCAATGGACATGGGTTTGGATGGACTCCAGGAGTTGGTGATGGACAAGGAGGCCTGGTGTGCTGCGGTTCATGGGGTCACAAAGAGTCGGACACAACTGAGCAACTGAACTGAACTGAAATTTAAGTAGCTGCTTGTGGCCACTTTCAAAAATAATGAATAGCACTCAATTCAATGACAGTCTGCTAAAGTTTTGGACTATGTGAAATTAACTTGCTGCTTATGGGTTTTTGTTGAAAGGTATGTAATATGATTACATGATAACCCAATTTAAAGTATTTATGAATATTTGTAAAAAGCTACATTGTGTTAACTAATAATATCACCGTGTAAAACTAATTTTAAAATGCTTGTTTTGTTTGCTTAAGAGCAAACTAAGCCTGAGGCCAAGGTGCTTCTTAGTAATTTTTTTTAACATACTGTATTGGGCAGTACAGTTTTGGACCCTTTATTACTCTAAAATTTACTGTTTTAGATTTACATTTACAATCCATTTATAATTGATGTTTACATATGGTGTGAGGTAGGAGTCAAGTTTTCTTCTTTTTCTATATGGATGTCTAGTTGACTAAGCTCCAAGAAAAAGAATATTTTTCTCTTTTCATACTATATTATTTGTTCTTACACCAAATACCCACACTGTCTTTAGTAACTGGTAGACAGAGTGTCTTGTTCCTTGGCCCTTTCTGTGTCCATATAAACATTAAAAATACCTCATCAAGGGGCTTCCCTGGTGGCTCAGTAGTAAAGAATCTGCCTGCCAGTGCAGGGAGCATGGGTTCGATGCTGGTCCGGTTCGGGAAGATCCCACATGCCGCAGAGCAGCCAAGCCCATGCTGCACCACTGTGGAGCCTGCGCTCTGGAGCCCAAGGGCTGCAACGCTGCAGCCCGCGCGCCCTCCAGCCTGTGCGCTGCACCACAAGGGGCCACTGCAAGGAGAAGCACGCGCACCCCAGCTGGAGAGTACCGCCGCTTTCCACACTGGGAAAAGCCCATGCTCAGCTGTGAAGGTCTAGGGCAACCAAAAATAAATACATAAATAAATAAAAATTTAAAAAACACCTCGGCAGTTTTCATAAAATAACTTTTGGAAGTTTAGTTGGGCATTACATTGGATCTCTAAAACATCCAATTTTGAACATGATAAAACCATCCATTTATTTAGGTCCTTCACTTCTCTCAGTAATATATTATCCTTTTTTTATGAAAAAGTCTTACACATCTTTTGTTAGATTTATTTCTAGCTATCTGCTGCTATAAATTATAAACTTCTAATTTCATATCCTAATTATTGTTGGTATAAAGAAATACAGTTAATTGTCCTTAGGTCTAGCAATTGTACTAAGTTAACTTATTAATTCTTACAGTTTCTTTTGGACTTTCTGCATATCCAGTCCTGCCATTTGTGAATAATGACAGTTTCATTTCTGATTCTTACACATTTTTTATTATATTTCATCTTATTACATTATTGTACTGGTCAGGGTGTCAAGAACAGAAACCAATAAACTTTCTTGAAAAGGGCCTGATAGGAAGAAAGCCAACATTTCCTGTATAAATGTACATAGACCATAAAATATTGTGCTTTAAAGAGAATCAGTAATCTTGCAAGTGAGTTTTAAGCAAACTTGTATTAATTTGAAGGGCTATACAATATTCTGATAAATTTAAAAGGGGATTGAAGAAGGAAAGGACAATTCATAATCATGAAAGAAATGAGGTAAAACATTTGCCTAGTAAATTGGCAATTGCTGAAAAGTTTTGTTTATTTTTAATGTGCATAAGTATAAACTAATGCTTATTTTTTTTCCCTTTAGGAAAAATAGAAATGAAGGTACATATGCACACAAAATTTTGCCTCATTTGTTTGCTGACATTTATTTTCCATCATTGCAACCATTGCCATGAAGAACATGACCATGGTTCTGAAGAGCATCACAGACACCATCGTGGAATGACAGAATCGGAGTCAAGCGAATTTTCAGTGCTGGATGCTGAAAATGAAAAAAAATATTATATTGAAAAACTTTTTGACCGTTATGGTGAAAATGGAAGACTATCCTTTTTTGGTCTGGAGAAACTTTTAACAAACTTGGGCCTTGGAGAGATAAAAGTAGTTGAGATTAATCATGAGGATCTTGGCCACGATCATGTTTCTCACTTAGATATTTTGGCAGTTCAAGAGGGAAAGCATTTTCACTCACATAACCACCAGCATTCCCATAATCACTTAAATTCAGAAAATCAAACTGTGACCAGTGTATCAGCAAAAAGAAACCGTAAGTGTGATCCAGAGAAAGAGACAATTGAAGTGTCTGTCAAATCTGATGATAAACATATGCATGACCACAGTCATCGCTTATGTCATCACCACTGTTTGCGTCATCACCTTGATCATAACACTACTCGCCATTTTCCTAATGATTCCATTACTCATGGTGAGCATGGGGAGCCTAGCCATGAACCTTCAACAGAGACCAATAAAACACAGGAGCAGTCTGAAAGTAAGCTACCAAAAGGAAAGAGGAAGAGAAAAGAGAAGAAAAGTAATGAAAATTCTGGGGTTATTGCACCAGGTTTTCCCTCTAACCATGATCAGGGTGAACAGTATGAACATAATCGGGTCCACAAACCTGATCGTGTACATAACCCAGGTCATTCTCATGTACGTCTTCCAGAACATAATGGTCATGATCCTGGTCATGGACACCAAGATCTTGATCCTGATATTGAAGGTGAACTTCGACATACTAGAAAGCGAGAAGCACCACATGTTAAAAAAAGTGCAATTTATTCAGCTGCTAGTCACAAAGATCATAATGAAGATGATCGTCAACATGAGGTAAGCAGAATAAGGTAGTTGCTCTGTAATTCTCAGATGATCCTTAAGTACTCTTAGGTAAAAAGAAAAGTAACAGAGGAATAGACAACCGTATTCAAACTTGTTTCCAGTTACAAGATACATTAAGGGATAAAAATCAGATTAAAGATTTTTATCTGCATTTTTACTTGGATTGTTTGTTTTCAAATTTGGGTTCCTTCAGTTCTAAATGTTTAAAGGTTGTCAGAAAATATATTTCTTTTTTCCTTATTTTACTCTCTTGCTTAAGACTTGCTTTGACTCTCCAAGTTAGGTTATGTGTTGTTTCTGTTAACTGGTTTCTAGATGCTTGAAAATTGAAGTCTTTTTTTTGTTTAGACAGTTTCTTCTTCATAGTAATTAACTTATTGAATTAACTACAGATGACTCCCAGTCACTGATCTCATTCCAAAGTCAGGTATTTTGTACATGTGGTAGGTTTGTTTTTTCTGTCACTTTATCACAGGACCTACATGCTCATGGTAGTCTTTTCTCATGCTTTTGACAGATGAACAGTGAATACAAAAAGATATAATGATGAGAAATGCCAAGAGCAATGGGATGGTTCTCTTTTTCTTCTAAATTTTTGTTCTCCTTTGAATACTTTCACATTTGATTTGTTACTTCTTGATTTTTAAACAGCTATTCACCTTAAAAACATTTTTGTTTCATTAAAAGTATATCAATACCCTTATTCTTACATTTAGCTCTCATTAAAGTTTAGGAAAAGCTGTTGAATTTATTATTGTTCAGATGTATAAAAAGCAGCATCTATTGTGGAAAATGACCTCAGCCTTTGTTTTCGTCTCTTATTACTGAAATGTGTTTTACATCTAAGTAAATATCTTTGTTTCTTTACTAGACAAATCACTAGATATTTGGGTTTCAGCAAATTTTAAAATCTTAGTGTACTTTTAAAGAAATTGTTAATTTATTACTATGGGTAATATCCTAGAGTCTCTTGTTGATAATAACTAGACATTATCATAACTAAACAGTGTTTATTCTTTGGATTATACTTGTGGGGTCTGGATCATCAGTCTTATTATTTTGTATCCTCATAGGCCTGATGCATAATGGAGATTTTTTCAAGATTTCTGGAAATGGTCTGTGCGTTAGATAGTATAGTAGTACCTCATGTAAAGACTCGACCTGAGAAAAATCACTTTTGTTTGTATGTTTTGATTTTGTGTTTTTGCATTGTAGATACAAAAAGCAAGCATGCAACCAGAGTGCATACATGTGGAAAAGAGATACTCCGTTCCCTTAGATTTATATATTTGTGTAGTGATGGGTTCAAATTTTTTTTGTTATGTGTTTTCTTCTTAGTTTTGTTATACTTTGTAATTAAAAAGTTCTACTGGATAAAGCTGCGTTTTTTAATCTTCCAGCTTTAGCACTGGGATAGGATTTCACTATACGTTATTCTTCTGGGGTACCTTAGGTAGTAAAAATTTCTATATCTTTTTATATTTTAATATAAAGTTATTAAAGTACTCAAGTCTATTTAACAGTTTCACCGAATAACAATCTCGAGCAACTGATGATTGCAGTTTGCCTAGGGAAGTTATTTTTTTTTCTTCAGTCCTTCAGGATCTTGGGACTGTAGTTCTAAATCATTCTTATTAATGGCAGAAAGTCATTATCTTTTATATGTTGCAGTGGAAAATGGTTAAAATCCATAAAAAGTTTTGGGTAATCAGGTTGAATTCTCTCCTATCATAAATTCCTATTAAAAATCATTCTTTGTAGTAGATATTTATATTGCAGATTATTTTAAAATTATATTTAGAATATATTTTACTATATAGTATTTTTTCTGCCTAATCTTCTTAAAGTACTCTTAATTTGTTTTATCAATTTTCTTGCAGTGTTTGAACGTCACTCAGTTGCTAAAATACCATGGTCATCGTGCCAACTCTCCAATCTCATCTGATCTATTTACATACCTTTGCCCTGCTTTGTTATATCAGATTGACAGCCGACTTTGTATTGAGCATTTTGACAAACTTTTAGTTGAAGATTTAAATAAGGATAAAAATCAGGTTCCTGAAGATAATGCAAATATAGGGGCATCAGGTAAGAAAGATTTAAGTTCTTTCTCCTCAAAAGAGTCTCTGTACTTCTTTTTAAAATATAGTTGGAATCAGAAAGCAATTCCAAATGATTGCCTTATTTTTGTGTCTTTCAGTATATTTTAATCATGTTTAAGTTTGTGTGTTTAGAAAAGATTGGAGGAACACAGGCATAACAGTTTACTCACCACTTCTGGCATTACATAGGAACATTTTGTTGTGGGCAGAGAACTAATAGATTGGAAAGGAAATGCAGGTTTTTCATAAACAGATTCTTCTTTATGGACAAATGTTAATAAGGGGGCCATTAATTAAAGCTACATGATGTTATAATTACTTAATATTTAGCGAGATGAGGGGCTCTAGTGAAAAGCCAAGATTACAAAATTTTTAAGGACGTGAAAAGGGAAGCTAGTGTGGTTAAACTCTAGGAATGGCTCAGGATGCCAGTGATTGGCACATGAACTTCATCATGGGCACTTAGATAGTAAAACCAAATGGGTAAAATCAAAACTATTTTTGAACTTCTCTCTTTGTACTTTTTCATCATATCCAGTTGGCTAGATTGCTCCACCTTGATGTTTATAGGCACCTCCTTCTGAAACTTATATTCCATAGGAAATTTGTAGCTCTCATTGAATCCCAAATGTCATTCCAATTTATGCTTTTGATAAAATCTGAAAATCTTTGATGTTTTTCCTCTATGTATGGTTTCTGTTTTCATTTGCTATTTTACTTGTATAATCAGTTGTTGAGTCCAGGTAAGTCTTAAGTATTTTCCAGATCTGTCCACTCTGTCTTAATTTTAGTTCATATCCTGCTTGGTTCTTTACTGAGTTGTTGAAATAACTTCATAACTTTCCCTGCCTGTGTTTCTGTTCCCCTCATAGATCATGCTTAGCACTTAAGCTAGATTTCTTTGGACGCTCTGACATAGAATTTTCTTTTTAGTGATAGCCACTATTTATTTAATACATGGACTTTTATTTATTTACAAACATGTATTGTAGGCACTGTTCTATACTCAGTTCATTTACTCCTCATAACAATCCTATGAAGTAGAGAATGCTACCCTAAAAAATTTTCCAAGGTCTCAAAACTAGTGAGCAGTAGTGGTAGAATTCAGTTCTGGGAAACTTAAATCATTTTGATATTCATATGTGCAAAGTGTTTTACATACTTTTCTTCACTAAATTTTAATACTAATTGAATTATTTGAGGAAGCTATTATATGATTCTTGTTTTTATGGGTAATAAGTAAGGTAAAGTATAGAAAAGTTAGTAACTTGCCCACAGTTCCCAGACCTAGTAAATGATAAAACCCACCAAGTCTGAGGTTAATCACTGTGCTATTTTCCAAATTTAGGAAATTCTGATATCCCCTTTGTGATTTTTGTCATACATTGTTAATGTTACTTAACATTTTCATTAGATCTCTAGTATTTTCTTTACATTTTTTACCAATCATGCTTTTCAGAATATGATCCATGTATACCTACTGTCACATCTCTATTTTCCACCATTCATTTCTTCCCTCTTACCTCTAATTATAACAAACCCATGATAATAGATTATGCTGGTTTTCCTTGATTCTTCTCTGCCTTTTTACTTTGTAAGTGTCTCTGCTTGGCTGACCACTGTGATTCCTCAATGACTGGTCTCCCTGGAATAACTGACTGTATTGGGTTTAATTAAGACCCCTACCTTGACACCCTCCAGATATCGCCATCATGGTGCAGAGTTCAGGGATCTTAATAATTGGATTAGTTGTCTCTTTGTTTGCCTTTAGTTGCTTAACGGAAGTGACTGGGTCTTTCATTTGAGCATCACTAGTGCCTGAGATAAAAGATACTTTGGACAAAAAGTAAACACTCTTATATTGATTGAATGAATAAATTGCTTAATATTAGTCTATAAGCTTTTGTTTCTAACCTAGAAAGAACACCTGTAAGTCAGCCTAGTATACATTGATAATACAGTGTTCTCAAGAAGAATGAGTGGTATTTCATGAACTTCATATGTGCAAAATCATGTTGAATGCACTTCTGGTTGAAATGCCTAAGATATAGTGGTATTGAAATGAAATGAAGGTCACTCAGTCACGTCCAACTCTTTGCGACCCCATGGACTGTATAGTCCGTGGAATTCTCCAGGTCAGAATACTGGAGTGGGTAGCCTTTCCCTTCTCCAGGGGATCTTCCCAACCTTGGATCGAACTGGGGTCTCCCACACTGCAGGCAGATTCTTTACCAGCTGAACCACCAGGGAAGCCCAGAAGTACTGAAGTAGGTAGCCCCCTTCTCCAGCAGATCTTCCCATCCCAGGAATTGAACTGGGATCTCCTGCATCATAGGCAGATTCTGTACCAATTGAATAGTAATTAAAGTGACTAAATTTATGTGTATGAATATGAGCTGGAAAAAACAGAATTTTGATAAAATAGATAAAAGATTGAAAGGGCAGCATTTTAAAAGTTTTCATAGTGTAGAGCAGAAGAGCAATAAGGTAGACATGTTTATGAATATCACATTCTAGTATAAGAGTTCCGTTTGAGATAGAGACATTCCTTAATGCTTAAAAGAGTTACACATAAAAGAAATGCTCTCAATACATAACTAAGTCTCTTAGGTTCCTACCTATTCTTGGTTAATTTCTTTGCAATAGGAAAACAACAACCTCAGAATGGATAAATTAATCATAATAGCCTATATTTATTAGAACTTTATTGCCATGTGCTATTTTAAACTGCACTTTTACAAGAGTTTAATTTGTTATTCCCATGAGCTAAAAATTTTTCTTTACTTCTCTTTACTGAGGAAAGGAGGTTTGAGAAGTTGAGTAACATGCCCAAATCACGTAACAGAGCTGTGATGGGAACTAGAGTATTCTCCATCGAAAGCCGGTAATAAGCCACTGTGCTCTGTCCCTGGGCTGTGCGCCCCTGCTTCCTGCTGAGAAGGCTCGTAAGTGTGCTTGGCCAGAATGTACGTGACAGGGAGATAAGGAGAGTTTAGTGTTTTGACAGATAAAGCAGATGTAGACAGGAAAGTGGTACTGGTAAATATTGATGTAAGTAAGTATTACTCTAAATATAGATTAGTCATTAGAAAAAAATCTAAGAATAGTCTTCTGTAGACAAGCTGGGTTCAGTCTGATAAGATCTGAAAGGGCAGAGAAAGTGAGTCCACACACTAGACTTGAATAATGATCTTTGGATAGACAAAATATGTCCCATTGCTGGCTTCATGCTCATTGATCTTTGTAGATAACTAAACGCCCTGAGAGTCAGTGTCTCTCTCAGGCACTTATAAATTCTCACTGGCAGGAGTAAAAGTGTGCTAGGTCCAAGATTATTTATCTTAATTAAAAATAAAATTCATTTGTTCTTTACAGGAGAAAAATGGAGGCTGAAAAGATTGAGGCATCTAGAGTTAAAACTAATAGCCTTTTCTTTTTCTACAGTTTCTTAAAAAACTCTATTTATTTTCACATTAGCTGTGGGTTATGACTTAGCGTTGTCTATGTCATAATATTGATACAGTCTATATATTTTAACAAAACTGTTGACAGATGCTTGACTATAGTAATATTGAAAATTGCACTTCAATCTAAAAAACCTTAGAGAAAAGTGTACTTGCTTTGAAAACAATTACATGACTAATAGTGAATATTGATTAGTTGTTTGCAGGTGGTTATTAGCATTGTCAGAAATGAAACTTGAATTAATTATGTCCTTATAGATGTTAATAATTGTTAGAATGCCCTGCTAGTAATTATTTTTAATGACTGCTGCACCATTTAAGAAGGTTAACTTGTTCTGTATAAATCTCCCATAGTGACACAGCTACTACCTCATTAACTGTTCAAAGACTGCTGTAAACCAAATATGCTATATACTGTGGATGTTAGAAATCATTTGTTTCTCAAGATTGGCTCATTTAGTCATAGAGTTGACCCTAGCTTAATTACCAAGGGGGGGTTGTGAATAGGCTGCTAAGCATTTTCCACCAATTAAAATGCTGAAAACTGCCACCAGAAAACTGCCATCTTGCACATGCTTTGAACCAAGTTAATTAGAAAGTTTCCACAGATGAGCGCTTCTTTTTAAAAGAATGCATTTTCTCTCTAGATAATGAGAAAGGGAGTTGGTGAATAACTAAGCTTGAAGACCTTTAACGTTTTAAGCAACCTAATTTGCAGAATAAGTGAAGCTTGTTTCAGACATTTAGTGTTTTTTATTGCATACGGTATCCTGGGTACAAATAAAGAAAACATTTGCTAGTTGTACTTAATAGTTTGCATAGTGATGTTGGTATAAATTTTACAAGATTCCTTTCATTATTTGTCATTTATTGTTATTTTGGGTTTCTTTTGACTTTATACCAAACAAATTGTGATTTAAAAAAGACAAATAATTTGGTTGGAAATCAAAACAATTTTATTGACTTTTTTTAACATCTAGGAAATTATGATATTTGAGCTTTAAATGTGTATGTTATTAATTCTGAAAATAAGTATGTACTTAAATAGCATGGGAAAGTATTTCAAGGACAGTAAATTCAAAACAGCTTTATTATTCATAGGTCAAAGAAACAGTAATTTTCCTTGAAGAATGTTTATAACTTGTTAGGAGAATGACTACTTAAAGTTTTAGTGCTAGGAAGATAAAATTATTATTTAAAATTAATAAGAAATCAGCATAAGAAAACACATATGATAACATAAACTTATGGGATAATAGGGCTATTTTGCTAATGAAACAGTTGTGATGGAATAGTTGTAATCTATAGAAAATAACTAAAAAAATTCTGATTTATCTGAAATAGGAAATTTGGCTCTTTTATTTCTTGGCACTGGCAGAAATAAGTAATACTTTGTGTTAGATGGGTTATAGATATGTGAAATTAATTAGCTTTATGCTTACATGTATTTTCAATGGCATCTATTCTGAAAATCTTGTGTAGCTACAAGTTTGGTAGTAACCTTTTGTCCCTCTTCCTCTGTCCTAATTAGCTCAAATTTTGAAAGAGTGATTGCCATTTGGATTAATAAAGTTAGTGTTTCTTCTTATTATCATGTTTAATTATACTTATTTTTCTTGTAAATCCTTTTATATGAAGCTGCCCTCCCTTTTATGTGAAGCTGCCTTCCCTTTTATATGAAGCTACTTCGGGAGAGACAAAAGTGATAAGTCACTTGGCCAAGTATTCTCTGAAAATACTGTGATTTACTGGAAATAACAATGGATTAAGAGGGGACTTTGGATTTAGTTTTGACTTTGCCTTTTTAGCTAACTATTTAACTTTTTTATTATGCTAAAATATATATAACATCAAATTTGCTGTCTTAACCGTTGTGCATTTATTACATTCACAATGACAACCATCACACTATTGTTTACAACTTTTTGCTTTAACCACCAACCCAGGTAGAAGCTGGGCTTCCCTGGTGGCTCAGCTGGTAAAGAATCCGCCCGCAATGTGGGAGACCTGGGTTCAGTCCCTGGGTTGAGAAGATCCCCTGGAGAAGAGAATGGCTACCCACTCTAGTATTCTGGCCTGAAGAATTCCATGAACTGTATAGTTCATGGGGTTGGAAAGAGTTGGATATAACTGAGCAACTTTCACTTTCAGATAGGAGCTATGTAATTAATAAGCAATAATTCATTTCCCCCTTAACCTCAGCCCCCAGTAACCTCTAATCTTCTTTTGTCTCTGAATTTGACTGTTCTAGATAGTTCATTTAAGTGGAATCATACAGTGTTTGTCTTTTTGTCTGCTTTATTGTGAGATACTCAACATAATGTGTTTTTTTCCTAATGTAGGAAATTGTTTAGTTTTATTTTAGTTTTTATAAATGTATTTATTTATAAATGTATTTATTTTGGCTTTGCTGGACCTTCATTGCTGTTTGAGCTTTTCTTAGCCATGGCGAGGGGGAGCTACTCTCTAGTTGCGGTGCACAGGCTTCTCGCTGCGGCGGCTTCTCTTGTTGTGGAGCATGGACTCTAGGGCCCTCGGGCCTCAGTAGTTTTGGCTTCTGGTCTCTGGAGCACAGGCTTAATAGTTGTGGTACACAGGCCTAGTTGTTCTGTGGCGCGTGGGATCCTTCTGGACCCAGGACCAACCCCGCAGCTCCTGCCTTGGCAGGCGGACTCCTAACATTGAGCCACCAGAGAAACCCTCAGCATAATGTTTTTAGGGTTCATCCATGTTATAGCATGTATCAGAACCTCATCCCTTTTTATTGTTGAGTAATATTCCATGGCATATATACACCACATTTTGTTAATCCATTTATTCATCAATGTATGCTTGCCTATTGTGAATAATGCCGCAAATCTTTAAGCAGATTTATAGTCCTGTTAGATTTGATTAGGAAAATATCATTTTAGATTAAACCTTTTCTAAAGTATCACTCTTCAGTGAAATTTTATGTAAGTATTAAACAAAGTTTAAAACATTTCTATTTTGTTTTAGGCCATTAAAAAAAGTAATCTCTCATTTTAAATGAAAATGCCTCACTCCCTGAACCACTGGCATTAATCAGATACCGGCTTATGAATAGCCTAGAAAAAGAAATGTGCACAAAATTCCACCTGTTTCTTACAAGTCATGAAAACATTTCTCCTGTGCTCTGATATGGTTAAAACTATATAGTGAAATTTTAAAAGTAGCAAATTATACAGAAAACTAAATTGGGGGAAAGGGAATTTGTAACTGGGTATGGAAGAAAGATGATACCAAGGAAAGCAGGACTGAAATACCTTTTGTAAAAATATTAAATGAAATACAATAAAGCAACCAGTAATAGGCTTTTTTGGTCTTATCTGAGTGTATTTCTATTTGGAGCTAATATTTAAAAGTTTCTTAGACTTTGTATTGGAAAGATTTCCTTAGATTATAGTGTGTTGGATACTTAGATTCTTTAATCCTCACAAGAGAGTTTTATAATTAGAGTCTTTTAAGTAAACAGTTTTATTGCTGTGACTGTGCCTTTTAACATTAGCAAAGTTTTATTTAAATATAAATAATGTAAGTGAACCACAGCCTTAAGTCATTTTAAGCCCCTGTTTCTAATAAGGTGGACCACTGAAAACTATTTCTAACTTGGTCTGAGTTTAATTCTTTTTTTAAGTATTCAAGGTAACCACCTTGAATATAATTGTTTTGTTTTTAAACACAGTAGTGCCAAAATACAAAGTTTCTTAAAAAACAGTCTGGGTATGATAATCAGTCTTCCATGACTCATTTATCTTATGTTTATTCGTTGGAGCTTTTTTGTTTATAATGGCATACTAATATTGATCATTACTTTCTTCCTACAGCGTGGATTTGTGGTATCATTTCTATCACTGTCATCAGCCTGCTTTCCTTGCTAGGCGTGATCTTGGTTCCCATCATTAACCAAGGATGCTTCAAATTCCTTCTTACATTCCTCGTTGCACTAGCTGTAGGAACAATGAGTGGAGACGCCCTTCTTCATCTGCTGCCCCATGTAAGAAACCTTTTAAATCTTTTTAAGAAGTAAAAGTATTTCAGCTAAGAGGGTCCTTTATTAGCAAGCTGTAGCATACTAATCTAATATTTCTGTTGTTATATTGCTTATAGGATGAAGTATTTTTTCATTTGTACAGTTTTAAATTAAGTAGTATTTTTAAAATTGAATTTATTAGACTTTAAAATATCAAAAACTGATAGTGTCAGTTCTATCTTCACTTGTCACAACATATACATATCGGATCATCACAATGCACGTTTTAACTCTCTTACAATTACATATGTCACTTATACCTCAGTGAAGCTGAAATTTTAAAAATGCTCTGTTAACAGTTCTGAAAGTGAATATTTAGTGATCACTGAGTGTTTTATCTTTGTGGTTTCTCAAGAAAGCCATTAGAAGAAATGTATATGGTATTTTATAATGATTGTGCACATAGCCAGTGCTCCACAGGCATCTTTATTTGAGCAGGAATAGGCAGACATCTTCAGTTAATGATTTTAGGTGTTTAACCTCTTTACACATGGGGCTATTTATCTTTTCACCTGCTGTACCACTTGTGTTCTTACATTTGGGAGCACTTCTAATGATATGATAAGTCCACACTCCTGGGTCTCTCAGCTGGTGCAGTGGTAAAGAATCCACCTGCCAATGCAGAAGACGCAAGAGACGCTGTTTCGATCCCTGGGTAGGGAAGACCCCCTGGAGGAGGAAACGGTAACTCACTCCAGTATTCCTGCCTGAAAAATCCCATGGACAGAGGAGACTGCTGGGCTGAGTCAGACATGCCGGGGCACTTGTGCAGGCACATGCCTCACACTCCTGTTTCCTTGCTTCTCAACCTTTTAAGAGGCTTATTACCAGTTTAGAGTGTTTGAACCAGTATTGCTGTCTTTCCTTCAAATTATGGAAACAACAGAGCTTTTTTCTTTTCTGAATGTAAGATTATAGACTTGAATATTTAAGTTCTCATCTCTTCCCTTCTGGAGTACTTGGGAGACAGTATTTATTTGTGTGTTCGGTACACCTGTTCTTCCCTTCTGCACTCCTGGTTGAGAAGACCTGATCTAGTGTCTGGAACACTGTATGGCATTGCCTTTTAAAAAGTTAATATTAAGACTGTACATATGCATTTTTTGCTGCTGAGTTATTCTGTGTGACCTATTTTCCCATTTATTTTAACCCCTTGCCTGCCCTTTGTCCCTGGCCACCAAACATAGCAACAGTCTGCTTCAGAATGGGCCAGCAGTTGAAGTGCAAACAGTGTTTAAGTGCTATTTAACTTATTTATTTTCTTAAGAAGTGTTAATTAAATGAAGCTATTACCTTTTGTAACGGTCTTATCTTCTTTAAGAGGTTTAGAAACCTCTTCTGTTGACCACTTGCAAATAAGAAAAGAATGTAAATAAATGTTACAAGGAGGGAAAATACTGAAGACCAGTTCTCTTTTACATTCTCTAAGATTAATATGATAGAACTTACATGTTTTGCAGTTTTAAAAGAGCTTTGTTTCTGTACACACATTTATTTTTGCTAAAGATTTAAAAAATGTAGAAAATTAAACACGTTTATATACTTATGCTCATGTTCAACAGTACATGCAGACATAACATCTCATCACTTCTTTGAAATAATTTATAAAAGAAAAATATTATAAAAATTAGCTTAAGAGAAAGTTAGATTATAGGGAGTTAGAAATGGTTACCTGCTGGTAAATTAGTCTATTTTAGTTTTACAGATAATAAGTCTTATATCTGGGTCATATTACTTCAGTTTACAAAGGACCCATCATTGCCTCTATTACTCCTGGATTGATTCTGTCACTATAGGATGTTTTAATATCTTAACCCTGATAGCTGTTTGAAATTTTTGGTCTTTTGTTTTATATTCACCATGAAGTGTAGTACTTTCCAGGCCACTGAGTATAACAAAATTGAATGGAAGACTACTTATATTCAAGTGATGTAACGGGATTTTTTTTCTTTTCTGGAGATTATATTCTCAAAGTAGCGTTTTAATTACTGGTGTAGAAGCTTTTCTTATTCTCATTAATAGTCTCAGGGCGGACATGATCACAGTCATCAACATGCACATGGACATGGACATTCTCATGGACACGAATCTAAGAAGTTTCTGGAAGAATATGATGCTGTATTGAAAGGACTTGTTGCTCTAGGAGGCATTTACTTATTATTTATCATCGAACATTGCATTAGAATGTTTAAGCACTACAAACAGCAAAGGGTAAGTATTTTTTAATTTTTTGTTTTCTGAAAGGTAGAACTCAAAACCTTTATTTTCGGGAAGGCCTTGTGTTTTTTCTTAATCATGGTGTTGGTATGTATTAAATATCATTGAATAGATTGTCTTCAGAGGAAAAACTGATCTTTGCCAGTTTTTTTATTATTACATTTGTTTTAGCATTTATAATCAAGATATAGGAGTTCATTTTTAGTTAATTTTGTGTTGCTTCTTATCTAGTTAACTTATATATAGTCTGGAAAAATATTGGCCAATTTATGCTTACTAAAAATGCAAAAAGTGTATAAATAGAAGCAAGTCTAATTGGTCTTCATAGGTAATATTTTCAAGTATTAGAGGCTATCATTGACATATCTTTTAATGACAGTGTTCCCACACAACAAATTTCTATACCAGAAATGCCTTGCCAGTGGTGTAAGTAAGTACTAGAGGTAAGAAGAATTTAGATTCAGAGGGCTTTGGGGGAAGAAAATATTAATGAAATGAAGGATTTGGTGGTTCATTTAAAGTAACAAAACACTTTGGAGATGGTACTTGGACTATTGATTAAATGCCCTGTTTGTCATGAACTGTCTTTCAGGTCATACTTAGTAGAATAAGACAAATATCTAAAAGAATTTTTCCCACAAGAAGATAAGATACTGTCATTCACTATGATTTACACACTTCCTGTTCACATCTGTCTCTCAGGCTCTTTTTGAATACATCTCATTAACATGATTGTGATATTGATACTGACTGTTTTCAGTATATTCTGTTTAAGTAAATCCTAGAGGACATTTTTAGAAAGCTTCACAAAGCAACAAGTTAGAAATTTTTTACATTTTCTTAATTAGCTACAAATACTGAAAAAAAAAAATCTTCAAGAACAGTGGGTAGTCACTGTCATCATAATATATACAGTCCACTCTTAGAACTTTAATGCTGTTTTTTTACAGATATATTTTTGTTTGTGTATGTATGTGTTTTGTATATATCCTCTTGGGACATATGGCTTAGAATAGAACTCTGAACTGGGATTCAGAAAGAGTGATTTTATTTCTTGTCTAGCTACAAACTAGCTCTGAAACTTTGATTCATCCATCATGATTTCTTGTTATCTAAATGCATGAGGAAATAAACCCTACTTCTCATCTGTATTTTCACGTCATATTCCAAGTAGTGTATTTAATTTTCATGGCCATCTTTTAGTCAGGGCATTGTATGTAATTGCTTCCAGAGGAGATTTTATCAAGATGGTGCATTCAGTGAAGTGTTATCTCAGGAGTGGTCAAAGGACCTGGGAAGGATCAACTTAAGAAAAGAGAAAGAGATCTAACAGCATTTGGCTTGTGAAAGGTCATGTGGATAGTTGAAGAATTGACAATGGTGGGAGGGATGCCAAGGTAAGATTGACTGGAAGGAAATGAATCAGAGATTACTGCAGGATATTTAGAGGAGAGGTAAAGAGGTCTTGAGTCATGGCATGGGGAAGAGAATGTGATTAAGAGAATTATTTAAATGAGAGAATCAAGAAGAAGTTGATTAGATTTAAAGTCCAATTTAAAGTCCATCTCTCTAAATAACAAATTTAGAACACAATACAAATTGCAGGGTTATAAAAAAGTTTTGGAATTACTGTGAGGCTCTAATTTTTTTCAATTGTGTGTTCTAACACTGATGAAAAGAAACAGGAAAACAATAGAATGGGAAAGACTAGAGATCTCTTCAAGAAAATTAGAGACTTCAAGGGAACATTTCATGCAAAGATGGGCACAATAAAGGACAGAGATGGTATGGACCTAACAGAAGCAGAAGATTTTAAGAGGTAGCAAGAAAATACAGAAGAACTATACAAAAGAGATCTTAATGACTCAGATAACGATGGTGCAATCACTCACCTAGAGCCAGACATCCTGGAATGTGAAATCAAGTGGACCTTAGGAAGTATCACTAGGAACAAAGCTAGTGCGGGTGATGGAATTCCAGCTGAGCTATTTCAAATCCTAGAAGATGATGCTGTGAAAGTGCTGTACTCAATATTCCAGCAACTTTGGAAAACTCAGCAGTGGCCGCAGGACTGGAAAAGGTCGATTTTCATTCCAATTCCAAAGAAAAGCAGTGCCAAAGAATGTTCAAACTACTGCATGACTGCACTCATCTCACATACTAGCAAAGTGATGCCCCAAATTCTCCAAAGTAATGCCCCTAATACGTGAACCGTGAACTTCCAGATGCTCAAGCTGGATTTAGAAAAGGCAGAGAAGCCAGAGATCAAATTGCCAACGTCCATTGGAACATAGAAAAAGCAAGAGAATTCCAGAAAAACATCTGTTTCATTGACTACACTAAAACCTTTGACTCTATGGATCACAACAAACTGTGGAAAATTCTTCAAGAGATGGGAATTCCAGAGCACCTGACCTGCCTCCTGAGAAACCTGTATGCAGGTTAAGAAACAACAGTTAGAACTGGACATGGAACAACAGACTGGTTCCAAATAGGAAAAGGAGTACGTCAAGGCTGTATTGTCACCCTGCTTATTTAACTTATATGCAGAGTACATCATGAGAAACGCTGGGCTGGATGAAACAGAAGCTTGAGTCAAGATTGCTGGGAAAAATAACAAATAACCTCATATATGCAGATGATACCACTCTGATGGCAGAAAGCAAAGAGGAACTAAAGAGCCTCTTGATGAAAGTGAAAGAGGACAGTGAAAAAGCTGGCTTAAAACTCAACATTCAGAAAATCAAGATTGTGGCATCCAGTCCCATCACTTCATGGAAAATAGATGGAGAAACAATAGAAACAGTGACAGACTTTATTTTCTTAGGCTCCAAAATCACTGCAGATGGTGATTGCAGCCATGAAATTAAAAGACGCTTTTTCCTTGGAAGAAAATCTATGACCAACCTAGAGAGCATATTACAAAGCAGGGACATTACTTTGCCAACAGAGGTACATCTAGTCAAAGCTATATTGTTGTTTTTTTTCAGTAGTCATGTATGGATGTGAGAATTGGATTATAAAGGAAGCTGAGCACCGAAGAATTGATGGTTTTGACCTGTGTGTTGGAGAAGACTCTTGAAAGTCCCTCGGACTTCAAGGAGATTGAACCAGTCAATCCTCAAGGAAATCAGCCCGGAATATTCACTGGAAGGACTGATGCTGAAGCTGACACTTCAGTACATTGGCCACCTGATCTGAACAGCCAAGTCATTAGAAAAGACCCTGATACTGGGAAAGATTGAAGGCAGGCAGACAAGACAATGACAGAGGATGAGGTGGCTGGATGGCATCACAGATTCAATGGACGTGAGTTTGAGCAAGCTCTGGGAGATGATGGACAGAGAAGTCTGGTGTGCTGCAGTCCATGGGGTTGCAAAGAGACGGACACAACTGAGCGACTGAGCAACAACAATGCTGAAGCAGCAAATATAAATTTGATGGGTACTAAATATTAGAGACTGTATGGTTTACAGATAAATATAAAATGTAGTCCTTTAAGAGTTCAGAGTAAATAAATTTTTAATGATTTAATCTTGAACTTGTTTTGAACCTAGACTTACTGACAAAATTAAACAAATTTTTATAAAGCAAACTGATGCATGAGAATAGAATTGTCAAAGCATGGCAGTTTTTTGTAAATTTGAAATTGTGGGAAGTTAAAATCTGAAAAATATACCATTCTCTATGTGGCATTCTAAATGTAATAGTAAGGCTTTCTTCAAGTATACCAAAGGAAAGAGTCTAGGTAGATAAATCAGTTCACCTCCTTTATGATAAATAGGACAATAAGTAACCTAAGATGAAAAAGTATATAGTGTTTTTTTGAAGAAAGGTAATTAGTGATACTTGAGTAGAACGGACATTTGTTGTTCTGTGTAGACAAATCAACTATTGGAAGGAAGCTTTCAGAACACAAGTTAAGTAACATACCAGATGCTGACTGGTTTCAGCAAGTTGGGGCTTTGAGGGTAGTCACTTGGCAAGATTTTAGGAAAATCGACAGTCAGAAACAGAGCAGTTAAACAAATTCCCAGCTGGTGTTTTACTTTCTGTATCTGTCTCATTGGCTTTTGTACTGTTGTTGTCTCCTCCTTCCTTTTTTTTCTTCATCTCATGTTAAAACGACTGTTTCTTTTCTTCTCTTTAGGGTGTCTCCATATTACTTTCTTTTGAACATTTTCTGTTTCCTCAGTTTCTATTATCTCTTGCTATGAAGCAAAACAACCCCAAGCCCCCAAAATAGGCAGGATTCAGTGGGACAGTTACTTTGCTCCACATGGTGTCAGCTTGAGTGACTCACTCAAACTCTGCTGGTCTGGGTTGACTAGGGCAGTTCAGGGCTGGAAAGGTCTCAGAATGCCTCAGTCTGTTTCTGCATCTTGGTATGCCTTCACATGGCCTCTCTTCAGAGTCTAGACTGAGCTTCTTCATAGCATAGTGGGCAAATTCCCTGAGGAAAAAGCAAAAGGTGCCAGGCTTATCTCAGACTAGGCCAGAACCGGCACAGAATCACTTCTGTTGGATTCTATTTGGTCAAAGCAAGTCAAAAGACCTGCGAAAATTTAGGGACAAGGAATTCAGTTCAGTTCAGTCGCTCAGTCGTGTCTGACTCTTTGTGACCCCATGAACCACAGGACGCCGGGCCTCCCTGTCTATCACCAACTCCCGGAGCTTACCCAAACTCATGTCCATCGAGTCAGTGATGCCATCCAACCATCTCATCCTCTGCCATCCCCTTCTCCTCCTGCCCTCAATCCTTCCCAGCATCAGGATCTTCTCCAATAAGTCAGCTCTCCACATCAGGTGGCCAAAGTATTGGAGCTTCAGCTTCAGCATCAGTCCTTCCAATGAACACCCAGGACTGATCTGCTTTAGGATGGACTGGTTGGATCTCCTAGCAGTCCAAGGGACTCTCAAGAGTCTTCTCCAACACCACAGTTCAAAAGTATCAGTTCTTCCGCTCTCAGCTTTCTTTATAGTCTAACTCTCACATCCATACATGACCACTGGAAAAACTATAGCCTTGACTAGACGGACCTTTGTTGACAGAGTAATGTCTCTGCTTTTTAATATGCTGTCTAGGTTGGTCATAACTTTCCTTCCAAGGAGTAAGCGTCTTTTAATTTCATGGCTGCAATCACCATCTGCAGTGATTTTGGAGCCCAAAAAAATAAAGTCAGCCACTGTTTCCCCATCTATTTGCCATGAAGTGATGGGACCGGATGCCATGATCTTAGTTTCCTCAATAGATTCCACCATAAGATGCCTTATGGGTGGAAAAGAATAGTTATACAGGGAGAAAAGAAATTGATAGTGACCATCTTTGGAGACTCTACTGCATGTTCAGCTAGCCATAACAAATCTACTTATTGCAGGAGTTAGAAGACTTAAACCTCTGAAACACAGTCCACAGCCTATTAGCAAAACCAACAAGGATTTACTTTCATTCTGTTATAAGATACTTATTTGCTTTTCTAAAAGTGAACATTGATTAAAGTATAAATTTAAGTCAGAAGAGTTGTTGGTGATAGACTGAAGAGAAGAAGCCAGACTATTAAGAGATAATGTAGGAAAGTTCAAAACTAAACAGTGAAATATAACAGACTTTATTAGTAGAGAACAGATTAAATGAGAAAGGAAAGTTGTCTTTATTGTAAAGCTGTTAAGTCAGTAATTAATTGGTCATTTTCATATATCACCTCATTTAATCCTTGGGAGAATCTCATTTTCGTTTTATAGATGAATATTTTTAGGGTTAATAAGCTTGTCCAAGTGTCATAAATGTAAACTGTAGATTTAGGATTTTAATTCAAGTTTGTCTCTATTATTTTCACATACAGGGGTAAGTGACATTGTGATAAATACAATTCAAAGGAATAAGCTTTTATTTTTTAAAATTTCCCATTCTTACACAGTATTAAATGAGAGCAATATTACATATATTGCACACATTTTGTTTGGGTTGCATATAATAATACAGTACTCTTTACCCTATTCTTACCTTGGAAATACATGAATTGGACCATTTAGTCGATTATTTGAAAAAAATATGCAAATTTAGTTGGAATTTTCATCTGGTTAGACCTTTTGATTAATTTCTAAAAGTTTTTTCTCCTTTTCTAAATATTTTATAAAATTGGCACCATTTATTCCCATAGATGTAAACAGTGAATACTGTTGCTAATTGTGACTGCAGATTTAATGCTAATACCAGATTTTTCTTTTTTTTTCAGGGAAAACAGAAATGGTTTATGAAGCAGAATACAGAAGAATCGGCTATTGGAAGGAAGCTTTCAGATCATAAGTTAAATAATACACCAGATGCTGACTGGCTTCAGCTCAAGCCTCTTGCCGGTAGACAACAGTTCTAAAGAGAAACCTTTAAAATATAGAAATTGAAATTTTGTGTCTAAACTGTACCTGTGTTGTTTGAAATTTCTTATCTTTCCTATATTATAAATATAGGAACTGATGACTCTGTTGTTTCTTTTATTTCTTTATGTGTCTCAACTGATTTTGTTCATGTCTGATTATTTTCAGCCTTATTTATTACACTGGGATATAGGGCCAATTCATTATGTTACCAGGCAAGGAAAATATTGCACTTTTTACTTTACAGGAAAAAAAAAATGAAACAAAACATCTTTAAATTAGAGTTTTATTTTTTGGTAATGCCCTCCATATATGATTGTTTTCATGTGATAAAAGGAGAGAAGGCCTTTGTACTTAAAGGAGAGTGATCTTCTACATAAAAATCTCTGCTCATCCGTTCATCTATTGTGTTTTGTGAATGTTGTAATGAGATAGCTTAAAATTTTCAGGAAAACCTAATATTTAGCTCTAATTTTTCCCTTTTGTGAACTTATGTTTTCCCCTGAATATTACTAATGATTTTCTGTAGAAGAGGCAGCCTAGATATTAACTGTAGACTCTGCCCCAAAATACATTTTGTGAAGCAAATCTTTGTTATATAATAACTTTTGTAAACTAGGTGAGAAACCAACTTTCATTTTAAAAAAAATGTGACAGATGTATCACTTAAGGGTTTTAAACTTCATTTTCGTAACAATCTAGAAATGTTCAGATATGTAAAGCACCTCGAGGATGCAAGTGATTTAAATTTTTTTTGTATTCTTAAATGATAAGAGAAAGTTAGAGTGGGTAAACTTTAAGGTTCCTTTGTTCTCTGAAAAATTATGGGTTTATTTTGTTACCATGGGAGTTCTACAGTAACTTTCCACTCTTTTATTTTCAACTGTTGGTGATGTGCTCTTTAAGCTTCACAATGTCTTCATGAGTGCCAGTTTCTCTCCTCTCTTTGCCTGCTGTTGATTTCAGTTCCCTTCATTTACTTCATCTGGTTCATCTTTTAGACTCTCAAAATCCCAGTTTATGTGTATGCATATTTAGTTATTTTTTTAATATCTATTTAGGAATTGTAGAAGACTTTCATCTAGGAAATGTTCATTACACTGCTATTTTGTCTGGGTTTAAATTAAGTAAATATGCATTCATGTACTTGTTGATAAAGCATATCCTTTGCCATTATAAATATAGGAACTGATGACTCTGTTGTTTCTGAAGATCGACTTAATGAAACTGAGCTGACTGATTTAGAAGGCCAGCAAGAATCCCCTCCTAAAAATTACCTTCATATAGAAGAGGAGAAAATCATGGCCCATTCTCACAGTGATGGAATGCATGCCACCCATGAGCATGACCTCCATGCTGCTGCACATAACCACCATGACGAGAGTAAAACTGTGCTGAGGAAGCATAACCATCAGTGGCACCACAAACATTCTCATCATTCACATGGCCCCTGTCATTCTGGATCAGATCTGAAGGAGACAGGAATAGCCAATATCGCCTGGATGGTAATCATGGGAGACGGCATCCACAATTTCAGTGATGGGTTAGCAATTGGTAAGTAGGCTTAACACTTGGTTATAATTTGTTTTTCCTTAAGACCATTTTATGTTTTCCACTGTTTTAGTACTAATCATGGAGCTTAACAAGTATTCTATTATATATTAGTCCTGTCATTTGGGTTTTCCAAAGGCGATGGTAGTGTTTTTGGTAAGTTTACTTGGGGGCATAAAGGTATAATTTCAGTGGGTTTTTCTTTGAACATGTAAACAAATGTCTGCAGTATACTTCTTTAGTAACTTGATTTCTTATTGAAGGGATAGTTACCATATTGAAAAAGCTACCTTAACATATTTTCAAATACATTTATACATTTCCGAATGAGAACAAATGAATTTGAATCTTGGGTTTAAAAATTTTTTTATACTTAAAAAAGTGAAGAAAAATTTTACAATGGTAAAAATCCATTCTATCAAATTCAAACATATATCAGAATCTTGTTAATATAAACTGATGTTACCAGTCTAGGAGAACATTAAATGTGATCAATGCATAATTTTCTTTTGAGATCCAGACTATTAAATACTTATTCAGAAGTAGGCTTTGGTTTCTTTCAGGAAAGACCATAGTTTTGAAGCTACAGTGGCTGTCATTGTTAAAGAGTAAAGAATTTTACAAGTAGTATCAAACGCATCTCTACCTCTGATTTCAGTATTCAGGATCATCTGACAAATAATAATTTATACCATTCATGCTCTATACCTAGAAAAGTTTGGATACGGATACTTTTAGATATTTAAATATCTATAAATATTAGTTTGCAAGAACAAGTGCAGTTACAGACTTACACGACTTAAAATTGAGGTCAGAGATTGAAGCAGTAAAGCTGTTACTACTCTGAAGCTGTCAGTGAATTAGAAGATTACACAAATAGAGAATTTAATTCATAGGGAATATTCATTTCACTGAGTAGCTTTCTCTGGTTGTCACATGCCTGTTGCACTTCACTCTCTGTGTGTTCAAAAACTGTAGTGTCTGAGATTAGTGAGTCACTCATACATTATGAAATTAGGTAAAAGAGAATGCATCTGCCATTATGAATGAAAATAGAAAAAGAGAAGATCAGTAAATGTCACTTGGATTTTTTCCACCTCCCCCCCCCCCCACCCCAACCTCAGGAGCAGCTTTCAGTGCTGGATTGACGGGAGGAATCAGTACGTCTATAGCTGTCTTCTGTCATGAACTGCCACATGAATTAGGTAATGTGATCTTAAAATTTATCAGATTTCATCAAATTTAAGAGTTATATAAATGCATCTAAATTTTAGAGATGTTAAAACATAAAAAATGGCTGATGGCAAAGTATTCAGTGTCATCATTCTCTTATTTACTGAAATTTTTGTTAATGTGCTTCCAAAAGTGTGTATTGTTTTTTATGTATTTTTATTTTACGTAAACAATATTAAGTTATAGCCCACTCTGTTTCTTAACTTATTTACTAATCAGTGTATTTTTAACTCCATGAATTAATTTAATATGTTGTTTCTGCCTAGTACTTGAAGGTGCATATTTACCACATTTTTACATAGCACCCAGTAATTGGACTTACCATGTATCCTTTAAATTCCTGCCACCACAGATAATGGTGCATTAAACATCTGTAGACTTGATGGTAAGAGACACTTGTGAGAACATCTTGGGAACAGAACTGATGGATCCTAAGATATGCATGCCTGAGAGTATCATATCACTATCGAGAATGATCAAACTAGTGTCCTCTCTAGCAGTAACAACAGAATTCCTTTGTTTCCACATCCCTGGTAATGCTTAGCATTAACTCTCTAATTTTTGTCAATTTATAAGGTATACAGTGATGTTTCTTTATTGTATTAATAGGCATTTATTGACACAGCAGTCATTTTTTAATTTCTGTTGTGTTTTGGTTTCCTCCTATAAATTGAAAAATGGAAGAAAAAATATGAACATACATTAACATAGAAAATATCTGAGGGATATGAAGGTGACATAAATTTGAAAGAAAAAAACACTGCATCTCTTGAGTATCCAAGGAATTTCTTGGATACTTGCCCTTTCTTGCCCTTTCTTCTGACTGAAAATCTATCATTTTGACAATGTTTATCTTGATTGGTAGTACACTGATTGGCTCACTTTAAGCAGAATTAACTTATATAATTTTCTTAATTACTAACTGCTCACATAAAGTTAAAGAATCTCTTACTGCTTACTTGGTACTGATTCTTTAGGACTTGGTTCCTTACAGTTTTATTTACCTTATCAACCGTGGGCATATAACCATATATCTTGTTTATGCCCCGTAATCCTTTATCCAGACCCTTCACTATCTCTTCCTTGGGCAGTTTCCACAGGGAGTTCTTACAGTTCCGGTTTCATTCTGTTCCAGTGTATCTTACATACCTGTTGTCTTGACATGTGCTCATGTTACTATGTGACTAGATGTGACTTGCTTATTTAATCAAAATCTTTCAGTCCCCTTCCTTTGCATATAACGTAAAAGCTGAGAGTCATTAATGTTCCTTTCAGTGACCTTCACATCTGGCTTCTACCTACCTTTTCAGCCTCACTCACTGAATTGCTCTTGTTTTCGACTTCACCCAAACACAGCTCACCAAACCTGCACTCTGGGTGCCAGGCCTGTTTCTTTGCTTCTTCCCTCCCAATTGGCTTGTCTTGCTAGCTCTGTCCCTAGTGTAGCATGTTAAGTCTTTCTTCCTCTAGCTTCGGAACTGCCCTCCAGTACACCATGCTTCAGGTTTATCTTTCCTCCAAACTTTATCACTTACTTTCTCTAGGTTCTTCTTTTAATGCTTAGTATATCCCTTTTAGACATCCTATTTTCTTATAATGTAGGTTTTTTTGTGTGCAGATATTATATCTTACACTGTGAGATATTATATCTCACAGTTACATTTAACTGCTTTCCTATGCTCGTAAGAGAATGATGTACCAAATAACTTCCTTACACTTCAGTAGCAACACAAATCAAGACTGTCAGTCAGTTTTTATATATGAGAAACATTGCCTAATAGTTTGAACCCCCCTTTTTTTTTTAAGTTTGCTTAGTAATAAACTTGGATAGTCACACACACATCCATAGTATGCCAGGAAAGCCTTCAGCTTCCTTCCTACCCACCCACTACCCCGTAAAAGGAATATGTCAGGTCACTTTATGATTTTAGTATGGTTATACTGAATTCTCCTTAACCCACTTGCCATGCTCCATTTCAGCACAGCATTGACAGCAGAGATTTTGGAAATGAGGGACGGTTGCCTTCCTGTCACTTACCCCTTTTTCCGCCTGTACTTTCTTACTGAAGGGAGGGACACCCAGTGATAACTACACATAAGACAAATGTATACACAGCTTACTGGCTAGGTAAGCCCTTGCCTGATACCCAGTGCAGAGTTCTGGTGAAAGCCTGAGCCAAGGTACCTCAGTGAAATATCGAAACTCCAGATCTCTACCTGTTCTACCCCACAAACCAGAGGTTAAGATGTTGCTATTTGGGGTTTTCCTGGTGGCTGAGGCAGTAAAGAATCTGCTTGCAATGCAGGGGGCCCAGGTTTGATCCCTGAGCCGGGAAGATCTCCTGGAGAAGGGAATGGCTACCCACTCTGGTATTCTTGCCTGGGAAATCCCATGGACAGAGGAGCCTGGTTGGCTACAGTCCGTGGGGTCACAAAAAGTGGGACACGAATGAATGACTAACACTATTGCTGTGAGAAGAAACTCCAGTCCAGATGTACATCTGCTCTGCCAGGAGAGGAGTGAGGCATGAAAACGCATGTTTTCCCCCAGTGCCTTGTGCTCAGTTGACAAACTGCCCCATGCTAGTTGCCTGAGCTCCTGGGAAAGGAAGATCATAAAGAAATGACCCAGCTTCCTCCTCTGGAGGTGGCCTGAAGGGCTTTGGCTTTTTTATCCACCTACAATGTGGAGGTGGTCTAAAGGAAGTTTTACATAATGTTCGTGGAGCCTACTTTTTACCTTTAAGACACAGTAATGAGCACTTTGGTAAAACAGGGCCAGATATATGCCTCTACTGTGATTAGATTATCCATACTTGTTTGGAGAAGAACAGAATGTAGAGAGAGGCATAGAAGCTTCTTAGTCAGAATTCCTAGGCAAGGAGAAAAACCAGTCCTTTTGAGGCTAAGACAGATGCTAGGCAGGTGGATAGGGACAAGTCCTCTTTCCCCTTAGCAGTTTAAGATGTTGGCAAAACAGCGTAATATGTCACATTCTAGAATACTTTGATATAAAACCTGTTTTGCCCTAGCTAAATTTTTGTTTATGAATTCTTAAAACTATTCTGAGATTTTTATACTAAAATGACACCCTAAGGGGAAAAACATGTACAGTTGACCCTTGAACAACATGGGTTTGAACTGTGCTGGTTGACGTATGTGCAGAATTTTTTTTCTATAGTATATGAAAGTGAAGTGAAAGTTAATTTCTCATTCATGTCCAATTCTTTGGGATCCCCTGAACTGTGGCCTGCCCAGCTCCTCTGTCCATAGGATTCTCCAGGCAAGAGTACTGGAGTGGATTGCCATTTCCTTCTCCAGTGGATCTTTCCTACCCAGGGACAAACCCAGGTCTCCTGCATTGCAGGCAGATTCTTTACCAACTGAACCACTGAGGAAGCCCAAGTTATGCAACTTATACAACTGCCAAGCATCCGTCTCAGCCCCCAAGGGACTGGTTTTTCTCCTTGCCTAGGAATTCTGACTCAGAAGCTATGCCTCTCTCTACATTCTGTTCTTCTCCAAATGAGTATGAGTGGATAATCTAATCAGCAGAGGCCCTATTTTACCAAAGTGCCCATTACTGTGTCTTAAAGGTCTATAGTATATATACCATAGTATTACATGATTTGCAGTTGGTTGAATCTGCACATGTGGAATAGAGTATATGGAGGACTGACTATAAGTTATACACAGATTTTCGACTGGGCCCCTGCGTCGTTCAAGGGTCACTTACATTCTAGTACCTTGGAGACTGATCCTCAGTCCACTTAGTAATTCCAAATTTTGATGTTCCTCTTCTGAACAGATTTCTGTTTCTCTAATTGTGTTCCAGGTAGGGTTTTTGTGTGTTTGGGAATGTCATATGAAAAAACATGTACTTTTAAACCTTAGAATAATACAGGGCAGTCCCCTGTAAGAGGTGTGCAGAAATGGAAGCCATCAGAGGAAACAGAAGACCCAGATTCTCATTTCATGTTTGCTGTGATACAGGGTAACAGATATGAGATTACCTGGTTTATTACTCTTCCTTCTGTTTTTGCCAAACTTGTGTAGCTGAAGTTAAGTAAGTTGCAATATTATTCTTCTGCATTCTTTCCACTTTTTTCTACCCTTTCAATAAGGAGCTATATTTGAAACATTTGAAAAATAATTTACAAGAAAACCTATATAAGAATGTATACAGGGGAAGTGAGGTTGAGGATAATCCAAAAAGGTAGATGATCCAAACTCTTTTCTTGACATTGAGTAATATTTTAACTTAAGGAAATAACATTTTGATAAATAAATGTGGCTGTGTTATTAATACATTATTGACCAGAGATATATTAATGCCACAGGCATTAGTTTTTTTAAAAATCCCTGGTCAATAATGTGTTAAGACTCAGCTTAGAGAGGCTGTCTGTAATGCTGTCCATTTTTTCCTTCCCTCTCACGAGTATTAAGAATTAAATAAGTTCAAAATAAGATACTCATAATGTGCTAAATTGTCCAGGGAAAATTGAACATTCACTGTGTAGATTTATACATGTATATACATGCATTAGTTAAGACAAAAAGAATCTTACAGTATATACTTTTAAAAAAACAAAACAAAGACTTCATATTAGCAGCTATTAACATAACATTGGATTGCATTAATAGAACAGCTTTGGTAGGCACATCTCATTCTTTGTGCTAATGATATCCATTGTCAGCAGAAAGGAAAGAAGATTGATTTGTTAAAAGATGAATAGATTTGCTTATTCACTGTAAATTCCAGCTGAGGATCCCTTTTATTTTTTAAATGTTTATATAGGTTCTTACTGAGAAGAGAAGGGTAGAAAAATATGCAGATAACTTTGAGGAAATTATAACCTGAGATAAGAGTAGGACAAAGATAGATTCTTAAATGATTCATCATGATATAAGAATATCATATAAAAGTCATACTGCTATATACTAGCATTGAGCAATTAGAAATTAAAATTTTTAAAAAGTAATTTCACAGTAACACCAAAAAATACAAAATACTTTGGTTAAATCTAACAAAATATACAATAAAATCTGTATGCTGAAAACTACAATTTGCCAACAAAAGAAATCAGAGGAAACTTAAATGAAGATCTACTGTAAGTTTATGGACCAAAAGACTTAGCATTTCTAAGATACTAATTCTCCCTGTAGATTCAGTACATTTCCAATTGAAATCTCAATAGACTATTTTGGAGATAAATGAATTTTTTCCAAAAACTTTTATGGAAAGGGAAAGGCATGGCCAGAAGAATTTTAAGTAAACCAAGGTTAAATTTGAGACTTATTGTAAATCCACAATAATCAAAACAGTTTGTACTGGTTAAAAACTAGGTACATGAATCAGTGGAACAAGGTATAGAATCTGCACACATATAGCAGCTTATTTGCAACAAAAGCGCAAAGGAAATCCCATGTAGAATGAATAGTTTGTCCAACAAATGTTTCTGCAATAACTGGATATCTACTTGCAAAAAAAAGTCCTCCTACCATAGACAAAAATTAAAAATGAATCACTGATCTAAATGAAAAAAATTTTAAATATAAAGGAATTTTAGAAGAAAACACAGAAAAATCTTGTGTACTTTGGATTAAGCAAGTTGTTCTTACATACAACACCAAAAGCATGCTCTACTAAGGAAAAAGTAATAAAGTGGACTTCCTAAAAAGTAAAAACTCTACACAGAAGACACTTAAAGAGAATGAAGAGACAAGCCAAAGACTAGGAACAAGTATTCGGAAAATATATGTCTGACTAAAATCTTTTGGGATGTTTAAAGGCCTCTCAACTCAGTAATAAGAAAACCAACAATTCAACAATTTTTAAAAAATGGGTAAAATACTTGAACAGGCATTTCACTAAAGAAGTTATGCAAATAACAGATAAACACATGAGAATTCAGTACTGGATTTGTCACTGTGGGCTGGAAAGGATCAGGAGCAACCAGAACTTCCATAAATTGCTGCCAGAAATCCCACTTTTAGGTATCTACATACAGGAGACAAAAATTTTTGTTAATACAAAAATCTATTTATGAATGTGGCTTTATTCATAATTATCAAAAATTGGAAATAAACTAAATGTCCTTAAGCTACTGAAGGGATAAATAAGCTATTATTCATCTATGCAATATTACTTAGTGGTAAAAAGCCATGATTTTCTGATATAAATTGTAACATGGATGAATCTTACACATCATGCCAAGTGAAAGAAAAAAATCCAGACCCAAAGGACTGCATAATTTATGTAATGTTCTGGGGAAGGCAAAACTGTAGGGACAGAAAGCAGATCACTAGAAGTGAGGGGCCGAAGGAAATTTTGGGGTTTGGGCAGGTAAAGAAACAGAGTCTGATAGTTATGTTTACATAGTATATATACTTTTTAAAAAATATATACATTTGTCAAAACTCAACATCAAAAAAGGGGAGGATTGTATATGTAAGTTATACCTTAATTTTAAAAAGTATTAACTAAATATCTCATCTGGAATCTTGTCTAGTTAATTCATGCTGTTTGGTGGTTATTCAGGGATGAAAGTAATCATCTTCCCACCCAGTAATATCAGAAAGGCATCAGAATTGATGTTTGTACTCATGATACTTTGGTTCAATGAGTATTCAATAATGCTCCTTTAAAAATTCTATTTGAAATTATAAAAGGAAACACTGTATTTTATAACCTAAAAGTCACTTCTGTAGTCTCATTTTATATTACCTAAACCCTGCTAAATGAAATTGTCCCTTTAACACAATCGATGGGTGAATTATTAAAAGTATGGTGAGGAACTTTGTAGTGGAAGAAGTTAGGGAACGCTTTCTTTAGAGGAAACTGAGGAAGAAAGGCCAGAGGAACTTAAAACTCTAGAGAAGAGATAAAAACTGACATGAAATCCAAGTCTCAGCAGGAGAATTAAGTATTTAGGATGAAAGAGAGAAGATACAGGATGTATAGTAATCTCAGGTGGAAACTGCAGAATGGCAGTTTAGAAGCCATTGGTAGATAATCTCCTTGATTGTATTATCTTTCCCAGTTATGTTGCAGGATGTAGTTTATAGCATTTCATTAGAACATGGAAAATAATGCCTTGCACTAATTTCTTTGTTGTTAACTTCTACTTATCTATTATAAATGAGAATCATGTAATCATAACTTTAAAAACACATATACACACACCTAGATCATGTGCTTTTAGTCATGTAAGATACCTTCTCATGGGAAAGAAACAGCCCTCAGTATTCTGTATAGTAACTTGCATCTACTGAACATTCAATAATTGACTGGATGTTTGTACATTTAGTAGCTAAAACAAACAAAAGTTATAATTAATGAAACTATTGCTTTTGACCCTTTAACTTCAAGACTATTAGTTCTAGCAACATTTTGCCCTTCTAGTAATCTCTCTGATCAATATTTAATCCTTTATTTACCAGCTTTAGACAGATGAGTGAGAAAAGTCTCTTTATTCTTTTTACATTTTTAGGATTTTCAGAATTAAGATTTAACTTTTCTTTTGGAATAAAGAAAACATAAATGTAAACTGCATACAATACACTTACCTCTGTTCCTACTTAGCCCATTTCCCTTAGAAAGGGCAGAGATCAAAGTAGAGAGCTTTATTTGTTGCTCACAAAAAGTGCTCTGGTGAAGTTCTTTTTTCTTACGTCTTTTTGGTGTTCTGTAAAATTTTCATTCCAGTTATCAAGTAACATTGACCTTGCTTTTTGATGTACAGTTCTTTGAATTTTAACGTGTATATAGATTTGTGTCCCCACTACCACCATCAAGGATAACAGTTCCATCATCTCAACAAACCCGTTCATGCTGTCCCTCTGTAGTCACATCCCTTTTCTATCCTGGCCCCTTGGTGACCCCAAGTGCTCTTCATCACTATCGTTTTATCTTTTTGAGAATATCATATAATGGAATCATATATAACCTTCCAGACTCTTTTTCAGCATGATGCCTGTGAGATTCACCCAAAGTTTTGCATGTATTAAGGTTTAATAAGTAAAATAAAATTTCATTATAAAATTTCAGTTATAAAGGTATATCTTTTTATGTCATTCTTAACTTTGTTTTTTTTTTTAGTGTTTTCATGTGGTTTTAAAATCCTGTGGTTTTAAAACTTACATTATGTCTTAACTGCAGGTGATTTTGCAGTTCTTCTTAAAGCAGGCATGACTGTAAAGCAAGCAATTGTATACAACCTCCTCTCTGCCATGATGGCTTACATAGGCATGCTCATAGGCACGGCTGTTGGTCAGTATGCCAATAACATCACACTTTGGATCTTTGCAATCACTGCGGGCATGTTCCTCTACGTGGCCTTGGTGGATATGGTAAGACGGCTTATTTTACATTTTTGTTCTCATACTAAGCCTGTAAATAGAATGAACTTCCAAAAATGGAAGAACTCTTTGGATGTAGTTTGAAAGACTAATAAACACAACCCATTTTAAAGACATGTGATATCTTAAATAATCTATTAAGAAAAGACATTTAAGTAGGAGGATTCCTTCTTTGGCAACCAGTTATCTTGAAAATTTTTGATCAAATAATATTACTACTCAAAGTAACCATCGATAATATTTAAAGGTATACAAAATTACTACTTTGAAGGTTTTGTAATATTGGGGTAAAAGTGTTTTTTTATGGTTAACAAAATAATTCTTTGAGCTTGCTTAATAGCAAATAGGAAGGAAGTACTATATTTCTCCAGCCTTCTGCAGAAAATGGTTTATATTCCAAGGGGTTTATGTTATTGCCCTTATTTCTAGCTTCAGTTTAAAGTTAATAAATCTGTAACACTAATTAATTAAATTTTAATTTTACTTTTATATCCTAAATATGTTAGGTAGTGTGTTTGCAGAACTAATGATTTGGTTACTTTCTGTTTTTAACTAGATAACTGTTCACTTTTCTTCCTAGTAGACTCTGTTAAATAGTCTCGTTTCAGTTATATAACCCAGGACATACTTAAAGTAATGAAAGAGAATAACCAACAACGTAGATTACTAAATTTTTAATTACAGAATATTTATTATAGCAAGTTTGGACAGTCAGAAAAAATACTTTTTACTTTATATCCAGAAGCAGCCATTTACCCCCTCTCTCCGTCAGCCTCACTTGCTGTCCTCGTATGTAGCTGGTGACCTCACCTCCTGTCCCATGGAGAACACCGAAGCCGCCGAGATAACTCCCCACTAGTTCCCGTCACCGCTCCTGCTCGTTTCCCTGGGTCGGTGCCTGTTTACCCTTGTCCCTGTGCCTGGGAGAAAACATCTGTGTTCCTAGCAAGATCCAGCTCCTTCAAACTGCTCTCTAGATCTCATCTATCCCCTCTCTCACCCAGCTCCCTTACATTTCTCCCTTCTTCCTGTCTTAAAAAGGTAGGGTGGGAGAGGATCTTTTTAAATTCCAGTTTCAGTTTTAGCTACTGCCCTATTTATTATGCTCCTTCCCAGTTACAGCAGTTACCCATTCTTGTTTTTTAATTCTCTTCCCTCATGCGTCTGGCTCATCAGGTTTCCTCCCGACTACTCTGCCAGGGTACTTTGTCAGATCTGCCATTCACCACAACATTGCTAAATCCACTGGTCACTGACCCTCTTTGTCTGCATTTCACTTTTCCTAACAGCAGCATTTGGCTGTTGATCATTCTCTTCTCTTTGGAAGATTTCCTTGGCCGTTGGCTTCTGTACCACCACCTTTTCCTGAATTCCCACGTTTCTGGCCTTTTCTTAGTCTTTTGCTGGATTTTCTTCTCTTTCCTTACCTCTGAATGTTGATGAAAGTCCTCTCAGTAATCCTACCTGGTCTCATGGCTAAAGTCTCAAGTATTTATTGGCTGATAATTCCTAACTTTGCAACCCTCTCCAATATCCTTGCCTGGAAACCCTGTGGACCGAGGAGCCTGGTAGCCCATCGGGTCGCAGTCAGGCACGACTGAGCGGCCGGGCACACTCACAGTGAGGGTGTGTCACATCACTTTTTGTGCTTCCCTGGTGGCTCAGACAGTCAGGGATCGGCCTGCAGTGCAGGAGACCCAGCTTCGATCCCTGAGTTGGGAAGATCCCCTGGGGAAGGGAACGGCTACCCACTCCAGTCTTCTTGCCTGGAGAATGCCATGGACAGAGAAGTCTGGCGGGCTACAGTTCATGGGATCACAAAGAGTTGGACATGACTGGGTGACTAACACTTTCACTTTCTGTACATCTTTAGCCCAGGCCATTTCCTTAATTCCAGATTAGCGTTATTTACCAGCTTACCTAAGTATCTAAAAGGTGTCATAAACCTAATATATTCAGAAACCAGCTCTTGGTATTTGCCAATCCTACTCCTTACACCAGCATTTCCTTTAGAATCCTCCATCTATTTTTTTTTTTAATCCTCCATCTATTAACAATAACTTTATTATTCTTCTTTATTCTTTCTCAGATCACAACCTTAAGTGTCACTCTTTGCCTCTTCTTTCTGCCCCTCCCACATCTACCAGGGCTCCATCTCCTCATCACCTGCACTCCGCCCTCATTCCAGGCACCATCTCTCTTTAACTGTTCTCCCTGCTTTTTTGCCCTCGTCCTAGCCTCCACACTCTATATCTGTCACCACACCTTGGGTGTTTTTTTTTAAGTGATCCTTGTAAGATTAGGTTAGATCATATCACTTGTGAGCTTCGAACCCTTCGGTGGTTATCTGCTTCATTAAAGCAGAAGCACAGAGTTCTTGTTTTGACCTTCAAGGTTTTTATCCTCCTGTTTCTTCTCCCTTTCCATCCCTGATTTTCCTGGCCTTACCTCACTTCTGCTCCCCCAGGAGGCGCACTGCCTCAGCGTCCTGGCTCTCGCTGATCACGCCTGTGGAATATTTTCCTAAGACATTCTCCAGCCAGCTCCCTTACTTCTTGAGGCACCCTGTCTAAAACTTCAGTCTCCACACCAACATTTCACATCTTGTATTCCTACTTTACTTTTTCTCATTTGCACTTGTACTTAATTTACTAATAACATACTAAACATTTTATTTATTTATTGAGTTCATTTTGTGCCCCATTAGGCAATCAGTTCTTGGAAGGCAGGCATTTTTATAATATTTCAATTACTGCTGGAGAAGTAGTTCATAATTAATTGAATGAAGAGTGAATGAGCTAATTCTTATACTAGAGGGCTAAACTTGTAAAAAGAACAAGAGTGTCATTATAGTAAGGAATTAATAGTCTAGTGAAGAAGAAAAGTAGCCATCAATTACAATCCTTTGGATACATGTTATGGTAGAGTGATGTACCATGTTTGTGGAATTAGAGGCTAGCTAAAAAGTTGGGAAATAAGGCAAGTTTTTCTGGAATAGGAAATTTGAGCTAAGTATTAAAGAAGATAGAAGAGTTTATCAGAATCAGGAGGAAAGGGCATGTAAGAAATAACATCATTCCTTTTTTTACCTGTCAGTCTACTCCTGGGAGTATCTCCCGAGGAAACAAAATGATTATTGCTAATAAAGCAAGCAAATAAAAATGAAATCATATGAAAATGCTTTTTGCAGAGTAGTTATAATATCTCAATTGAATATACCTAAGTGTTCTAAAAGACAGGGACAAACTATCCACATATATTTTAGGACTCATTTAGGAAATACATTAGGTAACATATCTACAGTGTCATTAATTAGGTAGATGGTGATCAGATCATGAGTCACACAATTTGCGGAGACCATTAAAAGATTTAAGCAACAATGACAGACATTACCTCATTTTTGTTTTATAAAGACCACTTTAGCTAAAAGGAGGAAGTTTATATTGACTTATATAGTAAGATAGCATCAGTACCAGAAGTTTTGGTTTCAGATAGATACCAAGTTGGAAGTTTCTGGTTTTTTGGGAGCTTTGAATAGCACCTGTTTATCAACAAGCACTGTTGCATGTTAACACCTGTGGTCATACAGGTAGGTCATACAGGTAGGTCATACAGGTAGGCTGGCTCTTAACTGTGGTTATGACAGACAGTATTGGTGTCAGCACTCAGGACAGAATTGAGTGCGAGGATGTTGGTATGTACACATGTCTAGAGGGAATATTTCTGTGAGATGTACATTGTTTATGCTTAAATACTAAGGAAAGTTAAAAGTTTTTGTAATCATAAAATCTTGGGAAAAAATTTTTATAACAGTAAAAGTAGTCTTCTTTCTAAAATCATAGGTTGGAACCTGCCAGTATTAGTCTTAATCCAGGGGTTAGCAAACTTTGTGTAAAAGAAACAATAATAAATATTTAAACTTTGTGGACCATATAGTCTCTGTCACAGTTATTCACCTTTGGCATTTATAATGGTCTCTACTAAATTCTGCTGGGTAAGAACAGTAACCTCCATTAGCATACACTACTGCACAGACTTCTATGAACAGAATAGATGGCCAGCGTGACGTAGTTCTTAAAGAGCACTCTCAGGAGATTGTTAAATATACTGTAGCACTGTCAGAGCATGGTAATTGGGTTAATTGTACTCATTATTTAATAATGAATAATGATATTTCTTCCTTGTAGACATTATGTACTTAACACTGCATTTCTCCTCCCTAAACCCCAAAGTACCAAGATACTGTTTGGAGTAAAAGCTTAGTGTCAAATAGAGAAGCATATCAGTGTCCTGTAGATATTCACTGCAAAGTTGAAAACAACAAACAGAAAACTGAATATGAAAATCGGAAATAGTTCTTTTTAAGTTTTGGTTATGTTTGGGTGGGAAGAATGTATGCTTATAATAATGCACATACATTCATTCTTCAGCAAATCCATTTTACTTAGACACATTAAAGATTTTAGTTTTTTACTTTTCTATGGATTATTTTTAAATGCGGTATATGCTTGTGTTTTAGAAGCTGAACTATGCTTTTCAGTGCACTGTGCCTTTAAAGAAAGCTATTGGAGACTTTCAAAATTTAAAAATGTTATCACTGTTAAGAGAATAGAATACATTGTGAAGATAGCATGCATGACTTGGTAGTAGGTCTGCTGCACAGCCTTGAGACACTATTTCTGTCTATTATTGGAAAAAAAATAATGGCTTTTAAGAGCATAGAGGTATCAATTTTGCAATTGTCTTGTTACTGTGTATCCTTGATGAAATGTGCAGTTGGGAATGAGAATTTAGATGGAAAAGGGTGAATAAATGATAGTTTTGAATGAAATATCTCCCAAAGGAATCTTACTTTCCTAGTGAGCTTAAGATATATCAGTAAGTATGGGAATTGTGGTATTCTTTTCTGAGTTTCATTGGCAAAACTGCTAAAGTTTTATACTTTAGCAGAAATGTTGGTAGACAGCAAAACTTTAGAAAAGTAACTAATACATAAATGATGTGTTCTGTTGGGAGGTGAGGAGGGCACAGATTTAGTGTTTATTTAGTATATAGCTAGAGCATAAAACTTCTAAGTGTTTGACTCAAATATGGTTAGCACCATGTTCAAAATTATTAGTAGTTGTGCTTTAGTCACTAACTTTCTTAAGTAGGAAAATGTTTTAAAAAATGAGATTATACACTATTGTTTTAAGACATTTGAACAATATGTTTCAGCTTCCAGAAATGCTGCACGGCGACGGCGACAACGAGGAGCACGGCTTCTGCCCCGTGGGACAGTTCATCCTGCAGAACTTGGGGCTGCTGTTCGGATTCGCCATCATGCTGGTGATCGCCCTCTACGAAGACAAAATTGTGTTCGACCTCCAGTTTTGACCCCTCCCAGCAGTCACTGCTGATGCTGAGAACGTCACCATGCAGCTTTGCGTCTGTTCCTTGTACTGTAAGCACGTCGCTCAAGGAAAAGCCGGTGGCTTGCACCACTTACAAGTTCATAGATTTGAGCCGAACCACAAAGACCAGTGCTCAGTGCTGTTTTCCCTGCATGAAGGGGTCTTTTACAAATATAAAACTTGTGATAAAGAAGGGAGGAAATGGGACTCCATGAACCAGTGTTGATATAGGTTTGATTAAGACTTTTTATAAAGAAATAATCATATAAAAAACACTAAAGTAGTCTCTATTAGTAGAAACTTCTGTGGCTATGCAGAAATAGAAATTGAACCAAAAAGAAAAAAATCACTTAAAACTTTTAAAAATATTTCAAATGGACTTCGGGCAGACTTTTCTTTGTGCTAAAAGTGAATTGTAGTGTCCCTTAATTCAGCTCCATATGGAAATAGGGATCAACATGATACAGCTTTGAAGCTACATAAAATAGGACTGTAGCACTAGAGGAAAGCTCAGGCTGCATTAGAGTATGGATTTAGCATTGGGAAAAAGGCCCTTATTCTTTGAATCTAGAGTTACTATTTTTGTATATATTTGCATAGGGTTTAAACTTGCAGCCTAAACTACTGAAATTTGTGACTGTACATTTGTGTGAGCTTCAGTTTAATGAAAGATTCATAATGGTTCTTTGTATTAATATTATACTTGGTGTTTGGGCTTTTTTTTTTTTTTTAACTTTTATTTTTGTTTCAGGTTTTTTGGTGAGGGTAAGGGGTTTGGAGCATGTGGTAAAAAAAAAATTTTTTTTTCCTTAAAATTGTAACCCTTTAGAAAATAGCAAAATGAAGAACCCAAACATGGTCTAAATATTCAGACACCCTACTTGAACAGAAATAATGGGTTATTTGGAAAGTTTACGTTTTAACTGTACACAGCGCTCTGCCAGTTTGGCCCTGTAACCTAGAGCACGTGCTTGGCTGGCAGTGAGGCTGTGAGGCCGCGGCTCACCGCGGTTCTGAGGGTGGCCTCCACTGATGCCCTGGCCGCCGTGGTACCCGGTGACTTGGAAGACGCAGTTACGTAGCTCGGCTGAAATCACTCATTTTGTGCCAACATGTGCTTTTCGTGCCTGGTAGGGAGTAGTCTCTTTTTTAGGTGCCCTGTTCTCCTGCCATGCATGGTGAACGATTTGTGAGAAGTGCAAGCCACGTTTACCCTGAATTTTGGCCTGATCAGTTGTAGTACTAACCACATGCATGTCGCTTTTCTGTTTACATCTTGTGCCACATGCTCTGCACTTACGCCAGGTAAGCTGTGTGTGACCTGCCTGATCCGCTTGGCTACCTGTGTGGCGGCTTTAAAAATCTCTTTGTTCAGAAACTTAAGAGCCAAACGCGTTCCATTCCATTTAAAATGTTTTCAGTTGGTCCTCCTCCCTTCCCCAGTTCCTCTTCTCTTACTCCATGAGCTTTAAAACAGAACTGAGAGCAGCACATGCATCCAGGTATTAAGAGTACTGCCAGTGTTTCTCCTGTGCGGTGTAAGCTAGGCGTTCATTAGGTGTCAGTTCCTTCATTTATGCTTGAATTTGAAAAATTATTTCCTGCTTTCTTCATGGCTTCCTGTAACAAGTAGGAGTTTTATACATAGATTACTTTCAGCACTGGGCACTGAATTGGGACAGTCCTCATCTCATTGCTTGACCCTTCAAGCAACCTGGCTGAAAGGTGCTGGCATTTTATTTAGTACTGCCAACTTCACGTGATTCAGATATCTTGCTTTCTGAACCAAGGTGTATTTATAATTCATTTTGGGGTCTTTATGTCCAAGGAGGATTCTGCATTCCAGCATTAAATCTGCTTAACTTTAAAACTTTTATTATGAAAAGCAACAGCTGGAATATACTCCCAGTCTTAAAAAATAAATGCCTGATTTAAAGCAAATAGGTTATGCTGAAGTATATAAAGTTTTATATTCTCTCAAAAATGGTAGTATCTTTTATTTGCTAGATTTTTTTTTTTTTAACTTTTAAGAGGGCTGTAACAGTTGCTGCTAGTATTTTTCTTGGGGTTCCACCAGTATTTAGTTTTTACATCATCCTAATGTAATATTTCAAGTCTTACTAGACAATCTGAATTCCACTACATTTCTGTTTGGCTCCAACATTCCATTTAGCTTGACCAGTCTAATTTAACATGTGTTTGTTGGAGGTCATTAATGTTACTTGGACAATGCTGTCACTATGTGACATTCATATGAATTTTGGTGTATATCACATTGCATTCAATCAGCTGTGATTATGCTTAGAAATACTATAGTAACTAGATGCAGTGTGAATTTTTTCCATTAACAGTAAGTCAGTGGCTTAAATGTGATTATGGTCCTGCAAGGTGATACTTGCTAAAATATCTAAACTTTTTTTTGTTGTTGTAACTGAATCATTTTTTAAAAATTTATAAAGCTGGAAATGATCAAATGCTGTTTTTTCATTGTCAACAGTGGTGTGTCATTTTATGTATGTTCCTAATGCTTATGGAACACTCCCAAAATAAAGTTATTCAAAAAGAGCAAATAAGAGTCTTATTTCGTCTTTGTTAGAATAGTTCCTAACTTTGAAGTATGAGTCATTTTAAATACTAAGTATAACTTTAGTCAAATTGATTTAAACCAAATAACTTCTTTAAAAAGTAAAATATATTTTCTACTGACTCATCTAACAAAGAATAGGAAAACAGGGAAGTGACACCTTCTAATTATGAGTTAAGTTGACACAGCAGTGCTACCCCCCGTCCAATCCAGTGCTCCTTGGGCTGGTCAGAGGGAAGAATCATGGCAATCACAAAATTCGTAGAATGGCCAGTGGTTGACAGCGTTCCTCTCCGCTCACTTGTCTTATACAGTGGGGCAGTGTAACTTGGTCGTTCTGGTATATCTGTTCTCTTACAGGGCTTTAGCCACATCTAGAAGGAAGTAGACAAAATTTAAGTCACGGCTGTTTGTTATATTTACATACATTTGAACCTGTTTGGCATAAGGTTAGTTATGTCTGCAAATTTCTGTGGGCTAAATTGAGTTTATTTTTGTCAGCAGTGCTGCCATTACTCAAAACATTTAGAGCTCTCAGAATTATCTTCAGAACCAGTTTAGAAGCTAAATGAGAAAAAATAGTCATCTCCTCTGAAAAAAGCATACTACCCATCTATTCATCATCTCCATGCCATACCTACCTGAGGATGACTTTTGGTGCTTACACTAATACTAATAATAAAATCAGATATACTTTTCAAAGGTGAGAACGGCTACCACTGATACTCAAAATTATGTTGCTTTATTAAAAGCCAATCCCAAAATATTCTGAAAGGATTTTTATCCGTGACTGTTGAACTAGATCACCTCCCCCATGTCAGGTGACTATTTTGTGCTGTTTAAAACATAGTTGCCTTTGTAACTGCAATACAACTCTTAAGATTATTCTTAAAGAGTCATTAGTCAGGTTCCTAGAATATGAAGCATAGTTAAACCTCACCAATCTCAATAAAATTTTAGAGCAAGGTAATCTCTGGATATGAGTAAAGAACAAACTATGATCAGAAAGGGGAAACAGTGTTTCATTTTTAGAACTTGGAATACCTTTGTCCGGTAGTAATAGCAATTCTTGACATCCCCACTGTTTGGAATTCCTTTGTTTTTTGTTTGCTTTTGTTTATCAGGTTTAAGTACAAACTGTATGAAGGCTCTAATAAGGGTGCTAGTCTCTCTCCCACATAATTGTGGAGATCTATAAAGCTGTTCTTCAGCTACTGTTAAATACAAGGACTTAACACTGAAGTTGGACATGGTTTGTTTCAACTAAGTGGATTTTTTTAATGGGAGTTTTTTTACTAGTGACTTTTCAGAAGATTACCTACTTAAAATCTTGTTCACCAGAAACTTGAGTTTCTATATGAAAGAAAAAAATTGATCCAGATCGACTCCTGAAATTGCAGACATTTTGCCCTTGTGACTTTGAGTTTGGGTCTCATATTTGAAACTTTATCTGCCCACAGTATCTTGGTGTATATGGCAGGTTTCTTGCAATCGGCTGTCAGCTGGTCCCTCTCTGTACCTATTAGAATTACTCTGAAGGATTACTGCCTGTCTTTGAGTGGCTCCCAGTGTCCCACAAACAGAATTCATGTAAGTTCATGTAAAATTCAGCCTATATTTTATCACTATCCCAGACTGACCCTTCAGATTATGTGAAAATCTCTCTAGCCATCTTTTCATAATGCAGTAACAGCTGGAAACTTAGTATTTATATAGCTTAGTATGCCCATGCTAAAGACTGGTGCCTAGAAAACAATTTTTTTAAATGAATGGTTTTCATATAATTATCTTTTAACCTGCAAGTTTCACATTTTTAGGTCAATGTATATGTAAAAGAAATCATAAACCCGTGTGTGGATGTGGACACATGTGTACAGTCAGTCCTCATTATTCCTGGATTCCATATTTGCAAATTTGCCTATCACTGAGATTTAGTCCTAATCCTAGTAATTCTGTGCGTTCATGCTCATTCGCGAGCATGCCAGAGCAGCAAAAGCTAAGTCACCAGCAGGCATGTTGCCAGCTGAAGCTGAACCTGGTGACATTCTGCCGCCTGGTTTCAACTCTCTCAACTAGAATATGAACAAGTATCCTTTCGATGCTAAGCTTTTTGCATTCTGTTTTTTGGTTGGTGACTTTTCTGTTTAAAAAGGCCCCTAAGTGTAGGGCTGAGGTGCTGTCTTATGTCTTTCTTATGTCTTATTTATGCCTTATAAATACTGTTTAGGAATGAGTTATAGTCCATGAGTTCAATGTTAATGGATCAACAGTGTATATTAAATAAGGTATCTTTAAACAAAAGCACAAATAAAGTTATATATTGATCAGTTAACAAAAATGTGGCCACCTGATTACAGAAACTTAACCTTATATTTTGCCTAGGAGTTCAGTATTCACTAATGTTGGTAGCAAGTTTATAAAACATAACTACTGTAAATAATAAATTGCATACGTGTATAAAATAGCCCCCCACATATATATCATTAGAAAATACTAACCACAGGCACTGTATCATAAAGAATTTTGGGATGTGATTCTGCAAGTTTCTTGATCTTTCTATTCCAAGAAGCTCCATCCAGAAATAGTCCATGAATGAAAACACCTAAATATAAAAGAAGCAGGTTAATACAGCACTTTTGCATATGCATACAGATTGAGATTGAGTTGTGAAGCTGAAATCCCTACAGGTGAATACTGTGCAAGTGATACTGGGTCAGTAAACGAACATCTGCTCTAAAACAAAGTCAGTGTTCTGAGTTTGTGTTAATATTCTTAATTTAAGAATAGCTATACTTTGCCTAGTAAAACTTCATGTGGGAGACAAAAAGAGGAAAGGAATTTTAAATTATTTTACATGAAGTTCTCTGTTTGGGAAAACATTGGTTTATATTTTAATTGACCAATGACTATAATGTCAAGAGTCCACAAAATCTACAGAAGTTCTTAATGTCATGTAGGGACCCAGAGGCTTCCAGGCAGCATGGGAGCAAAACACCCTTCTGCTGATGTCTTATGTCCCAAGAGTTAAATTTCTCCTTCCCTTTTAGAATCTCACTCCAAGGCTGCACCTCAGTCTGTATGAGAATCCAGAAGGCAATGTCATACACGATCAACTGAAGACCACAAATTAAGGAATCCATGAAACCTGGATCACATCCCTGGCTATTTCCTTGTGCAAAGCTTCATGAATTGGATATGGGTATCTGCACACAAAAATATTCATTGTAATTTGTTGCACAGATATGAAGGGAGGCAATGAGGAACTTAGAAAGACATAGGTGAAGAGTTCCTAATGTGCAGTGTGATCTTGAGCAATTCATTTAACTCTATATCTGTTTTTTTTATCCAGAGAACAATTGGAAGATATTTGTAAGACAATAATGCGTGGTATGCTGCAGTCTATTAGGTCGCAAAGAGTCGGACACGACTGAGTGACTGAACTGAATGCCTGTTTTTGTCTACCTTGTACAGTTAGAATCAAATCAGCTATACTGAAGAAAGCAGTTTGTGAAAATAGGATATGAAAATCCACTTGGGCAGTGCTGTCCAATAGGACTTTCTCCAGTGACAGAAATATTTTATATCTGTGTTTTCCAATATGATTGGCTATTAAAACATGTAAAACATGGCTAGTGGGACCAAGAGATTTAAATTTAATTTTAGTTGTAAATTTAAAAGGCCACATGTGGATAGCGCAGTGATGGATGTTGAGGGGAAGACTTACCCTCTGTTCTCTCTAGGTTTTAACTGACGGAAAGAATAGCTGGAATAAAGGTCAATTTTATTTGCTGGCAAAGCACTCGTCCAATAACTTCCCAAGAATAACTCTAGTAAAACTGAATTGCAAAACGCATCTTGAGCCTGGAGCCAGGTCAGGGGTGGACCTGCCTGAGGGGGCCAGAGAGATCTGCAAGCACATCCTGCATGCCCACATCTCCAGCCAGATCTAAGTCTGCAGGCCGATCACAATAATAGATGGGAACAGAGAAAGTAGAGGAGACTGCAGTCAGGTCCCAGAGAGCTTTTAATACACTGACCTTGCTGACTGGTAAGCACAGCCCAGTAAATGTCTGGCTTTAACTAATGGGTGATCTATTCCTTACTTGGAAAAGAAAGATTATGTCAGAGGGAGTAAAGAGAAGAATTCATCTTAACCCCTTAAGAACAGTGGCAATGGGGATAAAAGTTCCCTCCAACCTAACAACAATTTTATAAGAAATGTGATGGGGACAAATAAATTGTTGTCTCTCATGGGCCATATGGAAAACACAAAATGACAGGAGATACTAACTGGGTCCTGTTTTAACATCCCTTCCTGGTCTGTGGGGCTTCCCTGATAGCTCTGTTGGTAAAGAATCCGCCTGCAATGCAGGAGACCCCGGTTTGATTCCTGGGTTGGTAAGATCTGCTGGAGGAGGGATGGGCTACCACTCCAGTTTTCTTGGGCTTCCCTTGTGGCTCAGCTGGTAAAGAATCCGCCTCCAATACAGGAGACCCTGGTTTGATCCCCGGGTTGGGAAGTTCCCCTGGAGAAGGGAAAGCCTACCCACTCCAGTATTCTGGCCTGGAGAATTCCATGGACTGTATAGTCCATGGGGTCACAAAGAGTTGGACACGGCTGAGTGACTTTGCTTCTGTGAGTTGTGGTCAGCACAGGGTGGAGGTGACACCATCACCAGCCCTTCTTCACTCCTTCCTGCCTCCTGTTTGCTTTGCAGTGCTCTTCCCATTGATATCTGAATAACTGGGTGCTAGACGGTGATTCAGTTAAGACAAATCTTAGGCAAATACATGTAGACTGTATGATACTAAATCTAGTTAGATTTACAATGGCATTGTGGCCACTTTAAAGTCACTTTGAGTGAGTAGCTTTTTTCATGGCCCCAAAATACACAAGACCCCACAAAAGACCCCAAATAGCCAGAGCAATGCTCCCTGACTTAAGACTGTATTACAAAGCTACAGTCAGCCAAACAGTATGATACTAGCACAAAAATGGAAATATAGATCAGTGGAATAGGATAGAATGCCCAGAAATAAACCCATGCACCTATGGTCAATTAATCTACAAGAAAGGAGGCAAGACTATACAGTGGAGAAAAGATAGTCTCTTCAATAAATAGTGTTGAGAAAACTGGACTGCTACATGTTAAAAAAAAATGAATTAGAACACTAACACCATACACAAAAGTAAACTCAAAATGGATTACAGATGTAAATGTAATAAAGAATACTAAAATACTCTTAGAAGAAAACATAGGTAGAATGTAGAAAACATAGGTACATAAATTGGAGCAATATCTTTTTTTGATTCATCTCTCAGAGTAATGAAAACTAAAAATAGAGCTACCATATGATCCACAATCCCACTCCTGGGCATATATCTGGAGAAGAACATGGTTTAAAAGGATACATGCACCCCAGTGTCCACTTCAATACTGTTTACAATAGCCAAGACATGGAAGCAGTCAAAAAGTTCATCGATACATCAATGAATGAAGAAGACATGGTACATATACACAATGGAATATTACTCAGCCACTAAAAGTGAAATAATGCCATTTACAGCAACAGAATGGACCTGGAGTTATACTAAGTGAAGTCAGAAAGACAAATACCGTATGATATCACTTATATGTGGAATCTAAAAATATGACACTAATGACCCTATCTATGAAACAGAAACAGACTTCTAGAGAACAGACTTGTGACTGCCAAGGGGAGGAGCTGGGGAAGGGGTAGAATGGGAGTCTGGGTTAGCAGGTGTAAGCCATTATATATGGGAAGTATAAACGACAAAATCCCACTGCACAGCACAGAAAACTATGTTCAGTATCCTGTGATAAATCATAATGGAAAAGAATATAAAAGGGTGTGTGTGTGTGTGTGTGTGTGTATAAAACATATATATATACATATATATTATATATACATATAATATGTATAACTGAATCATTCCGCTGTATAGCAGAAATGAACAGAACATGGGAAATCAACTGTACATCAATTAAAACAACAAGCCATAAAAAGATTGTGGCTGATTATCCCATGCATTGTTAATTTGATGATTACTTTCTAGCCAATATATATTTTTAGAAGTAACTTCAGAATTACAAAGTTGTGTAAGACTAAAACAATGCAAGGGACATATACTCTTTATTCAGATTCATGTCATCCCCATTTTTTTCTTATCCTTGCTCTCTTTTGCTCATTCTGCCTTCTAAACAGCTGAGAAAATTGAGCAAGAAGGTGATGTTTTTGTTCAGTGTCAAGATATAAGCCAACTCATTCCACTGCTGCCACTCACCATCCTCTGGAGCGTGCTTGTACTCTTTGTCTTCCATCACTTCATAGTCAAACCCGAGAAGATCAATGGGGATGGTGTGTTTCCTGGCATAGTTTTGCTGGGCACCAGTCAGGAAGGCTTGTGTGAAGAAGAAGCCAGAAAGCCAGAAGACTGGAGGAGGGCCGACCTCGTACCATTGCTGTGGTGTCAAAGCACAAGTGTCCAGACACTAGAGCCTTTCAACTCTGAATGCAACATGGCGTAATAAAATTTGCCCCAAACACTCCCCCTATGATTCTCTAGTAAAGTAATAAGCTAACACTTGGAGGAATAAAAAGCCATACTCTCAAAGTTTGAAAAACAGCCAGCACATTCAGCATGTGCTCTGGCGTCAGTTTCATACCCACTGCACCAGCTTGTGCAGCGATAGGAATGCAGATACAAATGCCTGTTTTATACATGCCCAGTGACTGCCTCGGGCTTCCCAGGCAGCGCTAGTGGTAGAGAATCCACCTGCCGATGCAGGAGATGTAAGAGACATGGGTTCAGTTCCTGGGTCCAGAAGATCCCCTGGAGAAGGAAATGGCAACCCACTCCAGTACTCTTGCCCGGAAAATCCCATGGACGGAGGAGCCTGGGAGGCTGCGGTCCATGGAATCCCGAAGAGTCGGACACAACTGAGCGACTTCACTTCACTAGTACTACAGAAGGCCTATATTATGAAAGGGGAGTTTAGTCAGTTCATCGCTGGAGAAATGTCCTCACAGGCAATTTTTGATGCATTATATATAGTACCTGGGAAATTAATACTTCTAACAGAACTGTTAATAAGAACATTGTTAAGAACCAATATTGCCAGGTAATTCGGAGGCAGACTTCTGCCCACTCTACATTTCCAAGACAATTAGCCCATTACTGACTTGGGCTGAAACAGCAATCTAGTGATTTCATGACCTGGAAGAGTGCTGCACAAGGAAGAAATAATTCTCCTTACCAGTAGCGTGTGTGGCCTTGTAGGATAATCTGTTGTAGGGATCTCTTAAAGCTAAATTTTCAATAGAAATATCAACACAGTGAGTCCCTTTTTCTCTTCAAATGTCATTGATTTGAATTTCTAACTTCACTGAACATGAACACCTCTCCTAAAGAAGCTTCCAGAGATTCTACTTCCAATATTAGTATTTTGACAATTTAGTGCAACAGTTACATAAACTATATGCGATATTGAGTAGTGGTCATTTATGCTTGGCATGCGCAGAAAAACTAGACAATAATGCTCATTATGGGTTCCCTGGTGGTTCAGATGGTAAAGAATCCACCTTCGATGCAGGAGACCCAGGTTTGATCCCTGGGTCAGGAAGATCCCCTGGAAACAGGGATGGCTACCCACTCTAGCATTCTTGCCTGGAGAATCCCATGGACAGAGGACCCTGGCAGACTACCGTACATGGGGTCACAAATCCTAGTGAAGAAAATGAAATCAAAAGAAACCTAATATGTGAGCATTTGGATGAACTCACCTGCAGAAACTTTAGCCTTGCAAGGAAGTCATTCACATAGCTCCCAAGGGGTTTAAGGCTTGGGTATGATTTCCCCATCCACATTCCTGGGATCTTGACATTCAGAATGCTGCTAACCACTTCCTCAAGTTCTGTAGACATCACTACAAGTCCCTGAAACACATTTAACCATTGTTTGACATGACAGTATTCTAACATTTGAGTAATTTTATAATTAAATTTGTTTACAGTTATGATTAAGTATAGCAAAAAAAAAAAGGGGGGAGAAAGAAAAGGTATTTTCTTTGGCTCACAAGTAAGACATGGAATCTTTGAGTTATTTCTTGGAAAAATATTAACGATTTTAATCTAATCAAATTTTAATGTAAAGTTTCTTTTATTGAAATATAAAGAATACTGACATAAAGTATCAATTTTAGATGTACAACATAATGATTCAATATTTGTGTATATGGTGAAGTGATCACTACAATAAGCCTAGTTAACATGCATCACCATACATGGTTACATTTTTTTGTGTGATGAGAACTTTTAAGATCTCTCTTAACAACTTTCAAATAAGTGACACAGTATTACTGACTGTGGTCACTAAACTGACAGTGTACCTCCAGGACTTGTCTTGTAGCTGAGAGTTTGGACCTTTTGACTACCTTTACCCATTCTGCCCCGTCTGGAAGATCTTAATCAACACTCGGCTTCTCACTGTCTACTAAGTCACAGCCTAACTTTGACTTAAGTTTATTTATCTATTAAATAGACAGCTAACACACCTCTGTCCTGACCTTCTTAAAAGGACAGTGATAAATATAAAATGAGCAAAATGATTCAAAGTGCCTTGAAAGGTTGAATATCCTGGATTGCAACTGTGAAGTCTAATTGATTTTTATCCCATTTTGAAATGCAAAATAGATCATTTTACTTCATTGCATGATGAAGACTTCCCTTTACCTTTACACTTCAGAATAAAATTGAAGATCCTAACAGATGGTAAAACCTTGAGGCCCTTGAAAATTCCTATGTGATCTTGCAACTGGGCCAGGTGCCATCATTTCTGTTTTCTCCATAGCTGACAATATCATTCCAGCTAGCATATGGAGGAAATCTCAGAGTAAATTTAATGGATTAAACACTCACATTTCATTTTCCTCATTCTCCAAACCCTGAAATAACAGCAGAGGAATTTGTTTCTTAAAAGCACAAGCCTGGGAGCCCTCCTGGTGGCCCAGCGGCTAAGATTCCACGTTCCACTGCAGGGGGCACAGGTTCGACCCCTGGCGGGAAACTAAGATCCTGTGTGCTGTGTGGTATGGCCAAGTCCACCCCCCGAAAACAAAAAATATTACACCTCCAAAAAAACCCCATAAGCCTACAGGTGCAGAAAGAAGCAGAACGATACTGGGAGCTAGAAAGCATGTTGGCAGCTGACTCAGCTGTGCGGAGAAACGCGATCCTACACTGGCAGAGGGCAAAGCTGAGGATCAACTAGGATATTCAAGATATTTGGAACTGACGGCCTTAGCCAGGCAGGAGAAGAAGGTGGTGCTCGAATGAAGACTGTTGGGATCTGCCTTAAAAAACAGAGTCCTGGGTCTTTCCCCACAAAACTGCACATCACCTACTTTGAATGAAACCTGGACAGGAAAATGAAGAACCTCATAGAGGGGAAGAATGCCAGGCTGAGTTGGTGTCAGAATTCCCATCCCGAAATCGGGATTTAAGTGAATCCACGTGTACCAGCCGCTGAGCTCCCACAGGCCTCTTGCCCTTTTATCTCCCAGAACGTGGAGAGCCAGGCCTTCACTTTCCAGGAAGGACACAGGGAGAGCCAGGTTAAGGAGACACAAGATGCCGAATACTTAGCCAAACAGCCCTGCCAGACAGACTCCTCTTTCAACAACAACTCATAACCAACCACTCTCCTCCACCTCCACTGCTACGACAAGAAACCAGCTCAGCTGGAAGGCTTCCATTGTACAGTTGGTTTCTGCCTATGTTCTGGTTTCCCTATAATCCGTTCCGCAGAGATCAGAGCAATCTTTAAAAATACAAAACAGGTCATTTCACTTTATTGCTTAAATTCCTCTAAGGCCTCCCTTTGCCTTTACACTTTAGAATAGAATTGAAGATCCCAACCTTGGCTGACAAGGCCATCGCGAGCCTGGGCCTTCCTCTCCGTTCTACCATCTCCCTCGTGCTCCCTCCTCTCGAGCCAAGCCAGCCTCCCCTACGGTACCCTCAACCACGCCAGGCTGCTGTTCTCAGGGCCTTCCTGCCGGCTCAACCCACTGCCCAAACGTTCCATGGCCTGCCCCTCCCATCGGGCCTCTCTTCAGAATGGCCTGACTCCAAATGACTGTGCTTCCCACCTCTCACCCTCCATATCCTTATCCCATTTCATTTTTTTCCATAGAATTTACCATTGACTGAAAAGTTTATTTGTTAATTGTTTGTTTCCCTCACTAAGGTAAGCTCACTGAGGGCAGAAGCTTTGTTTTTCTTACCTCTTAACGCTTTCTGCCTCCTTAGCATATATCTCATCCAGCAAATGACTGCTTTACGAACCATACTCTATACTCACTTACCCACTAATTAACTGCCAACCCCAGAATTCCATACACATTTTAAGGGCAGGGATTTTCTTTCTATTCCAGAACCAAAAAAAGCACTTTCACAGAATCTGTGCCCAATACATGCTGGCGAGTAAACGAATGATTTATTTTGATGATTTTTCCTTGCTGGACTTTCCCTTACCTTGATTGCTTTCTGGATGTTAATGCATGAGTCTCTTATGGTCTGCAGCAACTTATTGAACCGTCCCATTTCTTGAACAAGCACTGTGTTCATGCTCTGAGTGTACGTGGTTGGGTATCTCCTCATTGCAGACTCAACGTCAAAGTTGTTCGGAAGTTTACCCAAGATGTCACCAGCAACCTCATTTACCACTTCATCCGATGATTTTGCACCAGCATCTGCTGAACGAGACTGGGAAGAATTCAAACTATGAATCAGAAATACTCACAAAGGTCTAAGAATTGCTGGATGGGAAAATTCCTAAATTTTGTAAGAATGAGTACTACTTTGCTATTTTATCTATGATTCTTCTCCACATAAGATTTATTGACGTGATGGTAACAGGCATGGGAATGGAGCTTTAGGAGAAAAACAGCTGTTAGAAGTTTATGTACAATGTTCACAGCAAAAGGAGATCTGGAGGAAGCATTGTGCTCTCTAGGAATTGAGGGAAGGGCAGATGCTGTGGACAGAGGGAGCAAAAGCATTCACCATGGTGAGGTGGTCAAGTGATGATGGGCATCAAAGCCCACAAGGAGGAAACCTGGTTTTGCTATGAGAAAGCTTGCCACAAATATATTTGCTAATAATAACTCTGTTGCCTACTGGTTGCCAAAAGCAGAGATATAGCTTTCTCCTTGAATCCAGGAGGGCAAAGAAAATAAGCTCTAATCTTCCAAGCAGTTGGAAGAGTTATAGAGATAGGGCAGACTTTAGTAATTCACACTGGAAGCAAGGAAGGGGAATTTCATTTCAATTTTTATTTCTTAAGTTTATAGTGGCACCGTATAAATGAATCTATATTTTCTGAGAAAACCTTTAAATCCTCAATGTGTGTGTGTGTGTGTGCATGGAGACAGAATGAGCACTATTAGAATATAAACGAATACGTCTCATATTTTTTCAGCCCCAGGAAATTGTGTTAGTCTTATTTCAGATTTTATATTTTCTAGTTTCTATATTGGATCTATTCCATACATATTGACAGTAACTTCTACTGAAGTTTCTAGTAAGATTTTTAATGGTACCCTAACACCTTCCTATAAAAATGTGCAATAAAAAATTAAATGTTAGTATTAATTACAAGCTAGGAAAAAAAGGGGGGGCTATGCTAATATAGTAATCCTTTACCACAATCCCAAACTACTAGGTTTACAACCAAATATATAAAACAAATTACAGATAATAAAGAAGGTAATGAATATTTGGTCAAAACTAGTGAAATATCTATTTCTGTTGCATTTGAAGAATGATATGCTGATTTCTATTTATATTTTGATGTGCATACAAGGTACTATAAACTCATTAAAAACATTACTGTTTTCTAACAAGAGCTGCACCTCCATCAAACACCCCCCCCCCCAAACAAATCCTAGGCCTATAACCCTTCAAAAATGTAAGAAAAATATTTTAGTAACACAAACATTCCTATACCTATTTCTCACACACCAGAATCACACAGTTGGGGAGATACGTTTTAAAAGTAATATCCAACTGATATTGAGAATTAAGAGCAAAAGGGTGTTATTTATTTGTAATTATTTAACTTGGGTTCTTTTTTAATTGTCTTTTCTTAAGAGTTTTCATAAACACCATTTGAAATCTTCTAAAAGTTGTTTTCCTTTTATTAAACAAATAAAGATAAGTGGGATACATTTTCAAGGAGACATCATGGAATTCAACCTTTCCATTTCTAGTTTAACAATATTTTAGGTCGAAACAATTTTCTTATTCAAAAGCAAGTCTAGCAGTTCAGCATATAGGTAAGACAGCTCTGCAGAAGTAACATTCTCAACCCCACTAGCTCCTCTCACTTCAAAAGATATTTTATTTCAATACTCAATGTGAAGGTCCTGTCCTCATGACCTTGCTCTCTAAATCGCTGTTCTGGTTGCCTCTGAACTGTGGTAAACTCAATGTGGAATCACTGAACACCTGCCTACCCATTACATTAACTGTATTTGCCAATCTGAGTTGCAGAATATTGAAAGAGGTTGTTTAGTCACATACTGAGAAGATATCCCAAGTGTATTTAAACTTGCTTGTTTGATTCTGAGTCATTTTCTGTTGGAATATGACCCCTGCTTTATGTATTCTGTAATATGGCACAGTCCATCAAGTTTAAAACAAAGCCGAAGGCTCTATAAATCTCCTGTTGTCAGACTATTGCATACTACATGCACTAAAGTTGCTAAAGATCTATGTATTCTTGTCTATATATGATTTCATGCTCGAGCAATAATTGATCTTAGTGGTATTAACATATAAAATGGACATTAAAACATGGTCTTTGTCCTTTCTGCCTTATTACAGATGTCATTTTACAACAGACCAGAACCAGAAGTTCCATGAACTCTTCCATCAATGACAGCACACTAGGTCATCCTCTCAATCTGGTTCTTTACCGTCTGAGCCACCAGAGAAGTCTGGTTCTTGGACTTCCCTGGTATCTCAGATGATAAAAGTCTGCCTGCAATGCAGGAGACCCATGTTCGATCCCTGGGTGGGGAAGATCCCCTGGAGAAGGAAATGGCAACCCACTCCAGTATTATTGCTGGGAAATCCCATGGATGGAGGAACCTGGCAGGCTACAGTCCATGGGGTCTCAAAGAGTCAGACATGACTGAGCGACTTCATTTTCTTTCTTTCTTTCAATCCGGTTCTTTTAACTTTCTTTCTTTCATTCCAGTTCTTAGTTCCCCTAGCATCTCTGGTTATCTGCCTTTGAGGTTTATTCCATTTTTAGACTCTAGAAAGAGTATCACACAGCTTAAAACACAGATTCTGGAGCCAAACTAGTGGGAGTCAGACTACTTGGCGCAGAGTCCTGGCTTTAAATTGTACTAGCTGACCTTGAGTTAACTACTTAATCATTCTGTGTCTAAGTCTTTTAGCTATAAAATGGGAATAATTAGCACCTTACCTCACAGGACTGTCCTAAGCATTACACTGTTATGCATAAACCATTTAGAACAGTGCTCCCATACAAGAAGCACTATAAAATAATTAACTATTATTATTATTATTACTTTGAGATTCCATAAAAATAAAAAAAGATCAGCTTGAAATCAGTTAGGGGAATAATTTGCTTAATGAATAATCATCCCTAACTTACTAAAATTTCATGCAATCATTAAGGGAACTCACCATTTGGACTAATTTGCTTTCGGAAATAAAACAAACAAGCGTATCTTCTAACAGAAAACAATATAGAAGATCTCTTAATAGACAAGTAAGATTAAACATCTTTCATTCAAATGAACTAACCTGTGCCATGGCATGCTGAATCCTGGTGTCTTCAGAGGTCATCCTCTGATGTGCCCTTACATTTATGCTCTCACCAGCAGAGTTGCATGTCTCAGAGGCAACAGTTCTCCTAAATCTTTTAATTTATTTCATACTTACTATTATATTTTAAATACTATATAATCTGATAAAATACTGATGTGACAAAAAACTACGCAAACTAGGTTAAATGTTCTGGAACATTTGATAAAGATAAGTCATTAAAAATGTTGCATTAGTAAGAGACTAGAAAATTAAATAGGGAAAATTCTAGATGAATTCTGGCAACAAACTGCTTCCAGGCACCTCTGAAACTCTTCTTCCACTTTAAGAAATTTATAAAGGACATAATATATGTTCTGGGGCATAATTCAAGCCAAGAGAGGAAAAATGGAATTTCTAGCAGCAGAACGATATCAAAGAATACTCAGAGATACTCGAAGAATGCCACTCAAAGAACTGCTGGCAGCAGAATGAAACTCAAAGATGCTTTCCAAATCAAAAGCCCGGTGAAAACAAAACCCACACATTCATTTACTCTATGTTTAAACTTATTTTTAAGGTACGTATTTTCTTTTCTTTTCCTAAAAATGGTTCTCCACTTGAACAGATGGAATCCTGGGCCCGGGCCTCTCCCGAGTGGGCTCCTGCTGCTTGGGGACCATCCTTTGCAGCCTCAGAATCCACCAATGCACAGATCACACACCTGTGTGAGAAGAATGTTATCGAACAGCAGCTGAGTTTCCGACTGATCTTTAGTGATATCGGCGTTGGCATTCATCCCAAAGATTTCCGGAGCTGGGGTCAGAGGCAGTGTCTTTGTGTATTCAATGTAGCTGTTGTGCTGCAAAGATAAATAACAAGGAGCCAGGAGGTTAGAAATCAATTATCCTGTAGAACTTGCTCACTGAAAAGACGTAATTTTCAGTGCTCAGGTTATTGAGTGGATGAGCCTGTGAGACTGGACACTGAATGCTTTCATTTTCTTTCATCCAGGGCCAAAGCATTAAAAAAAAGATATGGACACATTTAGAAAGAGAAAAAAAATGTCCCACTCAGTTGAAATGAATTTTTAAATGGAGAGAGGAATATCCTGGCTACTTCATTTAGAAATTTCTTCCACAGAAATCTTTCCGTGCTGCATTTGCTGATGACTGTTCTTAATTTACCCCAGTAGTTTTTTTCTGCTTTACTCTGATTTTTCTGTTTACTCTTATTGTGATAAATCCACTTAATTCAGAAAAGTAAAAATTACCTGAGATTTTATCATCATGAGATAACCACCATTAATATAAATCTTTTATACTCATGCACACGTTTTATATTTACATAAACTTCTATCAAGATTCCGTGAGCGTTCAAAGTGTTAGTTGCTCAGTTGTGTCTGACTCTCTGAGACCCTATGGACTGTAGCCTGCCATGCTCCTCTGTCCCTGGATTGCTGTAGGCCAGAATACCGGAGTGGGTGGCCAGTTCCTTCTCCAGGGGATCTTCCCAACCAAGGGATCCATACAGAACCAATGCTATGTGGTATCCTGGAGGGGAGGGGAGTTTGGGGGAGAACGGATACATGTGCATGTGTGGCTGAGTCTCTTTATTGTCCACCTGAAACTATCACAACACTGTCAATCAGCCATACTCCAATATAAAATACAAAGTTTAATAAAAAGATTTTTTAAAAAGATTCCATACGTGTCTTGATGCTCACATGTGTTTAGTTGCTCAGTCATGTCCAACTCTTTGCAACCCCATGGACTGTAGCTTGCCAGGCTCCTCTGTCCAAGGGGATTCTCTATGCAAGAATACTGGAGTGGGTTGCCATGCCCTCCTCCAGGGGAACTTCCCAACCCAGGGATCAAACTCAGGTCTCCCACATTGCAGGCGGATTCTTTACCATCTGAGCCACCAGGGAAGATATGTATAATCAGGGAAGGATATGTATAATTATACACATTCATATATATACATATACACTTACATATACACACATACATACAGTGAGATGGGGCAATTGGTCACTGATGATTTTTCAATATGGGTCACATTACACAACCTGACTTTATCTTGCCGTCTTCTTACTTTCCAACTCATCCCTGGAAATCCTGTTGCCTTGACTCCCCGTGTTGACTTCCCCCGCCCCATCTGTGACCCGGACTCTGGAACTGGCGCTTCTCTTCCTCTCTCTCAGTGTCTGCCCGCGGCCAGAGCTCATCCAAGTGGATGTGGAGTCAAGGCATGTGCCTCTGTTGCCTGTGGCTGTGTGTTTAACTTTCAATATGTGCTCTTTTGACTTCTGGGAATAAACCGAGAACCAATTTAATTGTACTGGCAGTCCCTAGAAGTCTACTGTGTGATAATCTGAAGGCAAATACATCTGTTAGACAGGACTGGAAAAAACAGGAGTCGACAGCCTTGGTCTTGTGAAGCAGGTGTGATTCTCTGTCCCTTTCTACCTTTGGGATCTTGGGCAAGTTATCTAAGTTTAGTGAACTTACTTTCTTACTTGTAAAATAGGAGGGATAATAGTATCAATGGTAATTCGATGCTCTAATGAGATAATTACATGTAACTGCTTTGTAAATAATTAAGAATGATCTGCATATTAACTATTACAGTTAATACTATTTTGTAACCCCCTTCTCTGCTCAGACGGTAAAGCGTCTGCCTCCAATGCGGGAGACCCGGGTTCAATCCCTGGGTTGGGAAGATCCTCTGGAGAAGGAAATGGCAACCCACCCCAGTATTCTTGCCTGGAAAATCCCATGGACAGAGGAACCTGGTAGGCTACAGTCCATGGGGTCGCAAAGAGTCGGACACGACTGAGTGATTTCATTTCTCCCATTTTAATTGGAGGCAATGTCTTTTGACCCAAAGGTCTGAATTCACAGTAGGAGAATTTCAGGTCACTGAGGAAGACATTGTTGGGTGAGGAGCGGTTCTGATACTCCTCACATTACAGCCAACAGGAAACCACTAACTCCATCTTTGCATAGCGTTTGCTCTGTCCCTGTAAGACTTAAGGACACACAACGGTTAACAATAACAAAAAAAGCCTCTGGGGGAAAAGTCACCATTTTCGGTATCCGGGGAATTTCATGCTTTACTGCCTTCAGTTTTCCTCAAGAGCACGTGCACTTACATCACCAGCAGGAGGCGCGAAGTAGATGCCACTGGAGTCGAACCTGTAGAGCGGGTTCTGAACCAGCTCCGGGTTGTAGAACTTGTCGAGGATGCTGCGCAGCGTGCGCCGGTCCCAGTCGTCGGTCACGCGGCCGCCGTAATTGCACTCGCCGGTCATGTAGCGCAGCGCGTCGTAGGGCAGTTCCTGCGGGAGAGCGCCAGTCGCTCAGCCGGGCAAGACTCAGCAGCCCCGCGTCACACGGGACTGTGTCTCCCGCTTGCTCATGTTGTTAAACAGTTTACAAAACATCTGCACCTCCACAATTTCCCTTTCTATGTTCACTTCCCAGCTGATTTACTGCAATTTCCCCCAGGGTCCCTCTCTTTTTCTGGTCATTTTCAATCCGTCAGTGCAAAGAAAAGAAATCCTCTATAACTTGTGAACTCACCTACTATTCGGCCAGCATTAGTGGACCACTTACTATGTGCCTGATGCAAACTAAATTAGAACATAACCCCATCCTTCAAAATCCAGCACTGCTAAGTGACGTTCAAAACCAATCAAATCAGAGATAATCAGTTTTAATTTCCTTCACCACGTTTTTATACCTGTATATATTGATATTTTGTCAATTGCACAATTTTGCATATAATTTTTCACCAAATCTCATGTTTTACTGTTTCTTAAAAGAGTATATGAAAATACTATTTTAGTAATCATATTCTAATACTGAAGACTTTAGTGGCTCCTAATTTTCTACTTTGTTAACTTATGTTTCACTAAATAGACGCTTATTAAATTTTCTAATGATTCTTTAGTCTAGATTCCTAAAAAGGAAATTACAACGTCAATGGAAAGGAATTTATAAAAAGCAATTGATTAATGTTATCAAACTGCTTTCCTGAAAGACTGTAGCAACTGTAGTTGCTACTAAATCAGTTTTAAAATCTTTGCTAATTTGATTTCCTAAAGATAATTAATATTATGTTCATTTGCATTTTCTAGAATACCAATAAAATTTATGATCTTTTAATTTTTTAAATTTATTTATTTTAATTGGAGGCCAATTACTTTACAATATTGTAGTGGTTTTGCCATACATTGACATAAATCAGCCATGGATTTACATGTGTTCCCCATCCTGAACCCCCCTCCCACCTCCCTCTCCACCCCATCCCTCTGGGTCATCCCAGTTCACCAGCCCCGAGCACCCTGTCTCATGCATCAAACCTGAACTGGTGATCTGTTTCATATATGATAATATACATGTTTCAATGCTATTCTGTCAAATCATCCCACCCTTGCCTTCTCCCACAAAGTCCAAAAGACTGTTCTTTACATCTGTGTCTTTTTGATGTCTCACATATAGGGTTATCATTACCATCTTTCTAAATTCCATATATATGCATTAGTATACTGTATTGGTGTTTTTCTTTCTGGCTTACTTCACTCTGTATAATAGGCTCCAGCTTCACCCACCTCATTAGTGTTGATTCAAATGTATTCTTTTTAATGGCTGAGTAATATTCCATGGTGTATATGTCCCACAGCTTCCTTATCCATTCGTCTGCTGATGGGCATCTAGGTTGCTTCCATGTCCTGGCTATTATAAACAGTGCTGCGATGAACATTGGGGTGCACGTGTCTCTTTCAGATCTGGTTTCCTCGGTGTGTATGCCCAGAAGTGGGATTGCTGGGTCATATGGCAGTTCTATTTCCAGTTTTTTAAGGAAATCTCCACACTGTTCTCCATAGTGGCTGTACTAGTTTGCATTCCCATCAACAGTGTAAGAGGGTTCCCTTTCTCCACACCGTCTCCAGCATTTATTGTTTGTAGACTTTTGGATAGCAGCCATTCTGACTGGCGTGAAATGGTACCTCATTGTGGTTTTGATTTGCATTTCTCTGATAATGAGTGATGGTGAGCATCTTTTCATGTGTTTGTTAGCCATCTGTATGTCTTCTTTGGGGAAATGTCTGTTTAGTTCTTTAGCCCATTTTTCTGGAACTGTAGTTGCTAAAACAGTTTTAAAATCTTTGCTAATTTGATTGCCCAAAGATAATTAATATTATGTTCATTTGCATTTTCTAGAATACTAATAAAATTTATGATCATTTAATTTTTAATAACATTTGTTCTTCTACGAAGTAGCCTCCTACCCATTTTTTCAATTAAAGTTTTAATAGTTTTATTTTATTTGTATTAACTCTTTTATAAATTGACCTCTATCAAATTTGTAAAGATATTTTTCCCTGTTACTTTGCTTTCTTATTGCATTCACTAGTATACATAATTTCTAAATGTTTATGAATGTAAATGAACTAATTTTTCAAATTGCAATTCTATTTAGCTTAACCACAAATACTTACATGTGTTGCGCTGAGTTGCTCAATCATGTCCAACTCTTTGTGACCCCAGGCTTCTCTGTCCACGGGGATTTCCAGGCAAGAATACTGGAGTGGGTTGCCATACCCTCCCCCAGAGGATCATCCTGACTGAGGTCTCCTGCATTGCAGGCAGATTCTTTACCTGATGAGCTAACAGGGAAGCCTAAATACTTATACCCACCAGTAATATAAAGAATTCTCTCTCACTGCTCACAACAAAACTGAGTCTTATCATTTAGATAAAATGATAATTAAGCAATAAAATTGTTTTTAATTTTTAAATTGATTTTTGAGATATAATTGACATATAACATATTTGTTTTAGGTATACCACATAATGATTTGGTATTTGTATGTAATGTGAAATGATAACAACAAGCTCATTTAACATTCATCATCACAGTTACAAAAATTTTTTTGTGTTGAGAACTTTTAAGATATTTTCTTTAGCCACTTTCAAATATGCAATATAGTATTAACAATAGTCACCATACAGTATGTGACATATCTTAATTTTATTTTTGATACTGACATTTGAAAAATATTTATTCACCACTTGTATTTACCTTTTTCTTTTAAGTGTTTTCCTCATATAAATGAGTATCTTTTTTCTTATTATTAAAAGCTCTATAAGGATACAGAATCAATTTGTCATACAAATTTTAGATATTTTCTCCAAGTCATCTTGTCTTTTATTTTTATGATGTTTAATTGTTTATGGCTTTTTATTATAGCAATGTTTTAAAATGTTTGCTACTAAAATATATAAATTTTTTACTTCAGGGTATTTTCCTAGCCTTTTGTTGTTGTTGTTCTACACATCTTCCTGCAGTTATCTGTAAAGTGATCCCACTTTGAGGAATCCCTTCAACAGAAAAAAAAATAGCTCTTGGGAAGAATAGGTGGTACTAATTACAAAGGAAGAATTTACTGAATTCAGGGTTGGAAATTTTGAGACTAGTTCTCTGGTAGAACAGGAAGGGAAGGCAGTGAATTTAGGAGAATGCCTCAGGATCAAGACCTGGTTGAGATACAAGCAGAACCAGGAGGGAGAAGCTGCCATGGTGATGAGGGAGTTTGCAGATGCAGCACTGCTTGGGTTTTGCCTTGCTGATAGGTCATAAAACTGTGGTTAAAAAAAAAAACAACAAAACTCCTGCACAAATTAAATAGTGTATGAGGATGAGTTGACCCCTGGGAGTGCTGTGAGGCAGACATAAAGTGACATCTTGGGGGGGGGGGGCGGAGAATTTGATTTACGTATAAAGGGTTAAACCTGCTAACAATCCCCTGAAAACCAATGGGTAAACTGGTGTTTATCTTAGCTGCTTCATCACAACAAGGCCAATCAAACCCAGGAATGTGTTCTCCTGGAGGCCTGGGTCCATCGTCTGGGGCTGTAGAAATAGCAGCTGTATGCTGGGACTGCTTCCCTGCTCCATTGTAACAAGAGGGTTGAGACCGTGGACTGGGAGAGAGTGTAGAACCAGGCAACGAGTGTGCAAGGTTATGTTAATATATGAAGTTATTCATTTTAACACTGCTCGTTATTGAATAGTGGAGGGCTTCCCTCGCAGCTCAGTTGGTAAAGAATCTTTCTGTAATACAGGAGACCCAGGTTCAATTCCTGGGTTGGGAAGACCCCTGGAGAAGGAAATGGCAACCCACTCCAATATTCTTGCCTGGAGAATCCCAGGAGCCTGGTGGGCTACAGTCCATGGGGTCATAAGAGTCAGACACGACTTAGTGACTAAACGACCACCATCATTATTGAATAGTAAGAAATAAAAAGGAAATAAAATCCTGATAGTCAAAAAGGAGAAGCTGTGTATGCAGCCACTGAGACAAAGATGTATACTATGATTGTCCACAACATATGTGAGTAAGAACAGCAAGCTGAAAATGATATGCAAATACAATTATGTTTTTGAGGAAAATTTGTGCATATACATATGTATATATGTTAACTATTTGTGCACAAGAAGTCTGGACAGGCCCTACTGTGAAACTGGTTGCTTTGGGGGGAAGTTAGGGTGACAGTGAGGGGTGGGACTTTTATTCACACACAGTCACACACACACAATGGCACACACATCTCTGGGAGTTACCCATCAGCCAAGTACATTTTACCTTATACCTTCTTGCATTTTCTTCTTTCATAATTTAATTTTCCTGTTCACTTTAAAAAAATTAATATATATATATATATATAAAGAATTCATATAGCTCAATAACAAAACCCAAATGATCTGATTAAAAGATGGGCAGAGGAGCTGAATAGATATTTTTCCAAAGAAGACATACAGGTGGCCAACAGGCACGTGGAGAGATACTCAGCATCACTAATCACCAGGAAAATGCAAATCGAAACCACAATGAGACGTTCTTTCACATCTGTCAGAATGGCTATTATCAAAAGACAAGAAATAATACATATGTTGGTGGGAATGTAAATTGGTGCAGCCATTATGGAAAACAGTATGGAGGTTCCACAAAAAATGTTTTGAAATAGAACTACCATATGACTCAGCAATTCCACCTCTGGGTATTTATTCAAAGAAAACGAAAACACTAATTTGGAAGGCTATATACACCCCTATGTCTACTGCAGCATTATTTAAATAGCTAAAACATGGAAGCAATGTAAGTGTTCATTGATGGATGAATGGATAAAGGAGATGTGGACTACATGTGGAATACACAATGGAATACTACTCAGCCATAAAAAGAATGCAGTCTTGCCATTTGTGACAATATGAATGAGGATATTAAGTGAAATAAGTGAGATAAGACAAATACTGTATGATTTCATTTAAATGTAGAATCTTACAAAAATGAACAAAACAAAACTTACAGATACAGAGAATAGATGGATGACTACCATGGGGCAAGGGGTTGCAGGAAAGGCAAAATGGGTGAAAGAGACTAAGACACACATTCCAGTCATAATTCATGGGGATCTAAGTACAGCATCGTGATGTTAGTAATATTGTATTGCAAATTTGATAGCTGCTAAGAAATCAAATCTTAAAAGTTTTCATCACAAGAAAAAATTTTTTTTAGTTCTATGGTGACAGATAACTAGAAGGACTGTGGTAATCATTTTGCAATATACACAAATGTTGAATCATGTTGTATATCTGAAACTAATAGAATGTTGCAGGTAAATTGCACTTCAAAACAAAGAACAAAATTTTGATTGATGAAGAAGAATTACATTAGATTCAATATCAAAGGGAACTGTGAATCACATTCCTCAAAAAAACTCTCTGTATCTCTTGATGGGTCATTTGAGTCGAGTGCGTAGCAGTTTTGTCTGGTTTGTTGCATGATCGCTTTGCTGGAGGGATGGGAAGTGCTGCTCAATTGTCATTTAACAGTAGGAATCTGGCCAGTCGGTCCTATATGTCAGTGAGAGAGGCCGTGGCATGTGCTAGGACAGACAATCCCTGACATTCCGTATTTACTCAGAGTGCTCGCTCCCCTGGTCTTCGGCTGCTCCAGCTGCACTTTCCCGTTCTCCCGTCCTCTCTCCTACTACTGATATGGATGCTCACCAGCACTCAGGCTTTAGTTCATTTTCACTCCGCAAGGCCTTTCTTTCAAATCTCAGGTGCTCTCAGGCTTCTCCTTACACATTAACAATGTACGGCTTTCTATTTGTGCTTTCTTTTCCTGGGCTTTATACCTATAGCCAAAAGCCTATCAAATACCATGGTTATCAACCTAGACATCTCAGATGTATAAAATGTACAAGACTGAACTATTTATCCATTCAACCATCCCCATTTCACTAACTCATCTACTACACACCTACTAATTCCTGTTACTATTTCCTGTCTGGATTAATAAGTGGATGGACCACCAATTGAGACCTAAAATCTAACATGAAGAGACTTCTTCCTATCGCTTTACCATTTAATATCTATGTCATTTCAATCCTTGTCCCTACATATCTATTATATCTCTTCCCCATTTCCCATCCTAGTCGAAATGATTTGATTTAAACTCTCAGCATCTCTTGCATGGGTTATTGTGATGGTCTTCTGTTATTAGTTCCCTAGGCCTGCCAATAGATGGCTTAGAACAAGAGAAATTCATTGTCTGATAATGCTGGAGGCTAAAAGTTTGGAATCAAGGGGTGGGCAGGGCCACACTCCCTCCAAAACGCCTAAGAGGACCCTTTCTTGCCTCTTCCAGCTTCTGTAGCCTCAGGTGTTCCTTAGTTTCTCACTGCATAACTCTAATGTCTGCCTCTGGCTATCTTTTCTGTGCATCCAAATGTCCCCCTATGCATGATACACGCACGCTACATAATACACACACACAGTATTTTAAAATTCCAGATTACTAATCATCTTTCATGCCCACGTTCACTCACTGTCAAAGTTTTTTGACAACAGTTTATTTGGTCACCCTAGCTTTTTAAACTTCGGAACACAAGCAAGGAGGTAAGAACTCACTGGATGCGATCAGGGAAAGTTTATTTACGACATCAGTCATATTCTGTTAAGGATCCACCCTACTCCAGTATGACCTCATCTTAGCTTAATTGATAATATCTGCAACAACTCCATTCCCAAATAAGTTCACATTCTGAAGTACCATGGATTACAACTTCAACATACCTTTTAGCATGGGGGACACAATTCAACTCACATCACCTAAAACTAGTCTGTCATCTAAGTTCACTCTGTTGCTACAGTGGTTCTTCTAAAATGGAAACGCTCTCCTAAAAGGAGACCAATAACATTAATTTCCAATCAGTTAGCATGGCATATAAGGATGTGCCAAATTACTTACCCTTCACCAAACCTTTTCACCTATTTCTACTTTTTCAAATCTTTTTATTGCTGCTTCTTTATATCATCTACCTGAAAACCTCATATTCATTGAGTCCCAAGCAATTCCTCCTCTCTGGAACCTTCCCTGATCACATTCATTGAGTTGTTTACCTCCTTGTTTGTGTTCAGATGCTTAAAAAGCTAGAGTGACCAAATAAACTATTGTCAAAAAACTTTAACACCTTGAGAATGAACGTGGACACTAAAAATGATTAGTAATATGGAATTTAAAAGTAATGTGTGTGTGTGTGTGTGTGTGTGAGTAAATCTATTTTCATACTGGCAGACCTGTAAGTGGTTCTATTCAAACATTGCTTTTAAAATAATAAAGCAACTGAGGAAAACTATTATAAAATTTCTGTTTCATATGGTCTCATAGATTTTTAATTTTTAAAGTAAAACTGTCTATAATGTTTTTCAAAGTTTCATTTTATGGTTACTTTATTTTAAATTGCTGACACTTTTAACTGACTCCACTAGAGGTTTATAATATTTTAAATTAGAATATACTCTAAACAGATTTTTTAACAAAGTGCTAATTAAAGGAGCTCCTCCTCATTCTTTCTGTTTGTATTGAAAACTGTATTTTACCTCAGATACTTCCACATGCACTGTATGTATCATTATACTTTTTGCCTCCCTTCTTAGTAATTTTAAAATAAATATTATTATAAGGAAGAAGTTCATCAAACCTATGCTTCTTTTGAATGCTTCACCAAATTTTAGTGCCGCAAAATCAAAGACCTTCTCAACTTATTTCATTTTAGTACAAAATACAAATTTGTCCAAAGAAACACAGAAGACCAGATAAAATGTTCATTTTAGTTTAGATATGTTATTTGAACTCTTGTTATTTATCTTGCTCAGTTTTTCCTTTGCTTTATAGAGACAGAATTCAGTGACTTCCTGTTCATAAACCTTTTTAAAAAAAATAATCACAATTCACTAAAAGTTTCAAAAACTAAAGTGTTTTTTTGATATGCCTTTGATTGAGTTAGGTAAAGATTTCCAACTAATTCTGAACAAAATTCATGTAGGGCACTTAGACTGACTTACCCAAACAGTTTTTTTTTTTTTAAGTTCAAACATGAAAATCCAACTGATAAGTAGCAAAGAGAGAAACAGCTTGTGTGCACACGGCTGTGACAGAGAGAGAACAAGAGAGACGGATGAGAGGAGAGAGCCAGAGCCAGAGCTGGAGAGCGAGGGGGCAGAACGCGGCTGATACGACAGCGTGGCCCGCGGGCTTCTTCCCGGAACCCACACCTCACGGCAACGCCACTGCCTGAAGCAGTCTGTCTGACCTGGACAAATGGCCCAAATTCTAGAAAAAAAAGTATTATGACATTTCCCTCAAAATAAAGCCATAAACAGAGGGAAATCAGTCTGGCTTTTTTTTTTTTTTCCACTTTGGAGACGGGCTGACGTATGGTCTTCCCAAACCCTTCATAAAATAAGTATAGTATGTCACTTTTCAAATTGCATAGGTGTTTATGTATCAAAGTAAATGATAAAATACAGGTTGTTAATAGATAAACTGACATCCTAACTACCTACTAGGGTGTTTATAATATCCTATTACAACAAAATCCTATTTAAAAAACTTTGGGAAACTATCCTGCTATTCATTATTTTCCCCTCATGGAAAAATCCTCTTGTTTATTTGTTTAAACAAAAATAAACAGGAACAATTTTAAAGTCCAAAGAGACAACAACTTCGTTTTAAAGCTGCAGTAGCTGATACAGCTTCTCACTGCTACCTAGGTCCACGTCCTCTGTGGACCACTGTGGTACATTCAGAAGCCTGTTAGCTAACGCATATCCTGCTATTTATTCTACAAAAGGAGAAATTAATCAGACGCCCTTGCTCACCGTACAAACACTCTGTGATAAAGTGCACAACAGGTAAGTCCTTGCTGTGACTGTTACAGTACCTCATACTGATTCAGGAACATGTGCAGCTGCTGTACGCTGATCCTGAGATCAGTCTCGTTGAACTCATAAGGAATATTCCACCCCAGGGGGCCAAACTTCCGTCTCTCTTGTACCAAAGCATGAAAGAAACAGAGGCCATATAGTAGTTTCTTGAATTCCTCCTGTAATGAGAAGAAAAGGTATAGCATCATTCTTTCATCCCCAACATTGCATTATGCTTATCATACTTTAAAATCAAAGTAATTCCTTTTGCTTATAAATATATCCATGTCAAAGTGAAACTAAAACAGAGTTAACTTTTTCACCAGCTATTTAGGGAAAAATATGCTCATTTGCATACATGTTCAGTTGACACACACAGCCTCTATGCACACCAGGTTTTCAGAAAGTACGGTGAGCTTGTCTAATTCAATGTTACCTTATGTATATATATAGGATTTTGGAGGATATCAACTTAAGCACCTCGAGGCAAAAACTATGAATTCCAATGTTTGTTCCCAGATCACCATGGAGAAATTTCAACGGAGACAGTTCAAATCAATTAAGAAACTCTACAAGCACTTTTGGATTGAAGTCTGGGGCAGCCTCACAGTGTTTATGCCACTACAAAAGTCCTACGTGCATGCGTGTGTGCATGCTCAGTTGCTTCGGCCATGTCCAACCCTATGGACTACAGCCCTCCAGGCTCCTCTGTCCATGGGATTCTCCAGGCAAGAATACTGGAGTGGGTTGCCAAGCCCTACTCCATGGGATGTTCCTGACCCAGGGACTGAACCCACATCTCCCATGTCTTCTGCATTGGCAGGTGGATTCTTTACCCCCTGGGCCACTGGAGAAGCCCATAAAAGTCCTAGAGTCACTGTCAAACACAAATCCAGTGTTGATTCAGAAATCAAAACATACAATGCAATATGTTAATTATTTGTACCCTCCACAAGGATATAAAAATGGTCAAACTAGAGCCTGAGAAAGGATTTGTGAACAGATTTCCTTGGAAAGTGCAGCTGCTGTACTGGGAGTCCCCTTTTCTTTATATCCAGGAAGAGGAGAGGGGTATGTTGGGTCCAAGCTACCAGGAGAAATTCATGGGGCCACTCAGAGAGTTGATACATGTGCCCTGCATCTGGGATAGAGTGGAAAAACGCAAAATTCATGCCTAGGAGTATAGAGCAGCCTCTGGCCTCAGGCTGTGGACTTCGGTGCAGAAATCAGTAGCTCTAATCTGGAGTGGATCCCAAGGGGTGGACAGGGGGCTGGACTAGGAATGTCCGCCAGTGGCCATTTCAGTGATTTTCTTCTCAAGGGGACTTGCGTCATGGGGCAAGGAAACCCTAACAGTAAGAGCCGGTATGAAGTGAAGGCTGGAGAACCAAAGGCTGAGAGGAAGCGGAGGTGCTGCTGAGGGTGATGGGAGACACAGAGAAGTCAAGCAGCAAGGGAGCCAAAGAAGAACCCTGAGAGAACTCACAAGGCAAAAGCAGTCAGCTTCAAATCCCACCCAAGTCGAAAGAGCTCCAGGCACATGAAAAGACCTTCAACATTGCTAATTATTAGAGAAATGTAAATCAAGACCACAATGCAGTATTACTACCTCATGCCAGTCAGAATGGCTATCATCAAGAAGACATTAAGTAACAAATGCTGGAGAAGGTGTGGAGAAAAGGGAGCCCTTGTACACTGTTGGTAGGAATGTAAATTTGTAGAGCCACTATGGAAAACAGTACAGAGGTTCCTTCAAAAACTAAAAATAGAACCACTATATGATCCAGCAATTCCATTTATGGGTATATATCTGAAAAAAAAAAAGAAAATTCTAATTCAAAACGGTATAATACATGCACCCTATTTACAATAGGGTTCATAGCAGCCCTATTTACAATAGCCAACAACCCAGGATTCCATCAACATATAATTGGCTTAAGAAGATATGATATATACATGTACACAATGGAGTATCACTCAAGCCACAAAAAGAATGAAATATTGCCATTTGCAGCAACATGGATGAAATTAGAAAATATTTTACTTAATGAAATAAGTCAGAGAAGAACAAATACAGTATGATATCACTTATATATAGAATATAAAAAATAAAACAAATGAATCTATCTACAAAACAGAAACAGACTCACAGACACAGAAAACAAACTAATGGTTACCAAAGAAAAGAGGAAGGAGTCCGTCTGGGATCAACAGATACAAACTATTAAATGTAAAATAAACAGAAATCTCCCTGGTGGCTCAGACAATAAAGAATCTGGTTGCAATGCAGAAGACCCAGGTTTGATCCCTGGGGGAAGATCCCCTGGAGAAGGAAATGGCAACCCACTTCAGTATTCTTGCCTGGAATTCCATGGACAAAGGAGCCTGGGGAGCCGCAGTTCATGTGTCACAAAGAGTCCGATCCGGCTGAATGACTAACACCTTCACTTTTGAACATGAAATAAACGACAAGGATTTACTATATAGCACTTAGGAATTATATTCATTGTGTTATAGTAACCTACAATGGAATATAATCTAAAAAAACGTAATCATTTTGCTGTATGCCTGAAACTAGCAGAGTATTATAAATAAACTATACTTCAACAAAAAAGAGAGAAAGATTCCAACTCTATACTTTTTCCCCTATGGTTTGAGGCCTCACCAGGCCCAAGGTGAGATACTAGAGAGTAGAAACCTAAGTTTCCAATAAAAGTTGAAATATCAATTAATGTATCATGTTGCACTTTCTGATTTCTGGTTCAAGACTGGCTCTGCAGTTTAAAATGACTCTAGGTCATTTAATTACCTGACACTAATCAGGAAAGCAGGAGACTGCCCAAAGTTTAAACAAGGGCAGGGGGAAGTTTCCCCCCCATGGAATAAAATCAGAAGGGAGAGTGTGAGACGAGAGGGAAGGAGCATAAATTTAACCACAGAGGGGGGAGAAGCAAAGTTAAACATGCTGTGCTGATTCTGCGACTCTTCTGGATATATTAGATAACTGAGCAAATCAATAAATGTGTTGAGGTGGGAGCCAGGGATCTCACCATTGAAGAAGGGACATGTGAATACGGAATGAGGAAAAGCTGGAAAGAACCCAGGGTGGACCAACAGAAATTGGAGGTATTGGTAGGAACTTGTTACTTCTAAAACATGTATATGAATGTCTGTGTGTGCACGGGGTTGTCTGTATGCACTATATGTGTGTACGCAGATTTGCATATACATATTGTGAGTACATGTATATGTTTCCAAGTTCTCTCTAAAAGGATCAGAACTACAGACAATGAATGCTACATGTCTAGCACCCAAATCTTGGTCTCTAGTACCATTCCCCATGAAACAGGAACCAGCACTCTTCAGAAAAATGGCTGGTTCCAAGACTGGTGTCCAGATAAGCCTGGAGCAGCTTATGACAGAAAGAGGAATAATAGTAATAAACAATGGGACCTATGACAAGCACAAAAGCTGCTCCTGCTAACGAATTCTGGACAAAACTTGAGCAAAAACCTTAAGAATAGTAATGAATTACTAACCACTGGAAAAGATGTAAAGAATTTATGAGTTCACACTTATAAAAGATAAATGAGAGAGAAGGCAGGGCAGCTGCTGACAACAGCATGTCAAGTGTCAAATGCGGAGGAGTTCTGGAATTGGAATCACCAAAGGAAACAAATGAGTCCAGCAAGAATCACCACTGGCTACTAAATCCAGGTCCCAGGTAGACTTTGATGAGGAAGAGGATGTCTTCATGGTCCAAAGTGTCTTCTCACAGATTATTCGTTGCAAGAGACAAAGCAGTTATTATAGAGTGAAGAAATCAGACCACACTTCATCTGGGGGATCAAAATTAGTATCATCAGTGAGAGATAAATGGGCATTGCATGCCTCCCAGTGCAAGCCTCTGAGGACATGACTTCACCCAAGTCGCACTGTGGCTCAGAACTTGTAACCTAACACTAATCTCGAGTGAGACATTTTCTATTAAAAACAATGCAGGGAGATGAATTCTTCAGAAATGTCAGGGCCATCAAAGACAAAGGAAGGCTGAGGTAATGGTCCAGATTACAGACAAAAAGACATGGCAACTAACTGTGATCCTAACTCTGAACCAATTCCCCGGTCAATCAGGGAAAATGTTCTAAAGGACATTACTGCATCAACTGACAAATTTGGGACACAACACAAACTTGGGTAGATTAGATACAGTAGTGTATCCCTGCTAAAATAATACTACAATAACAACTGTAATTGGACAATATCTCTAGTGAAATAAGAACACTGAAGTATTTATCTAGGAAAAAAGGGCAGTGACATATCTAACTTTCCTGCAGATGGTACATGTTAACAGGAAGCAAATATAAGTAAAGGGCATAGGGCTGTTCTTTATATTACTGTTATATTTGCAACTTTTCTGTGAATTTAAAATTATTTCCAAATGAAAAGCTAAAATAGATGAACTATGGTGTGCTGCTTTGGCATTTGAGATTTTTGGTTTGAATTTCAGTTCATAAATACCTGGACTTCTCATGTGTGTGACAACTATTGGAGAGACCTATAGATCTAGAAGAAAGGGAGTATCACTTTGCAAAAGGGCTTCTGTCTAGCTAGCAAGTGCAGAAATGCCCTCATCACCTACCTGTAAGTAACCTGCCCTCTCTGGGCCAAATCAATGCAAAAGTTTGTCATACAGCAGGTCTTGAACTACTAAGGTCTGACTTACTTATAAATACAGGCTCCCTCTCTTTTTTTTATTACCCCAGACTTTTGTTTAATGAAAGTACTTCTTTATTCTTAATGTTTTCTTTTGATGTGTATTTAAAACATATTCCAACATCAAGAGTGTGGGTTTTTTAATGGCAAAAACTTACCAAGGTTCATAACCCCTCTTAAAAAGAAGTTCTTCCATTTTTAATTATGGCAAAACACCAAGAAACAATTTTAGGTCACAGACATTCACACATAGAATTCTAATCATGAAAGCAGTGGGTGGCTTCCCTGCCTGCCTGGTGATGCTAAAAAAAAGACCCTTATGAGTCCCATCAATCAGGGAGTAAAATCATTTTGGCTCTCATTATAGTTATATGGAGGAAATATTTTTATGTTTTAATTTAAAGATATGGCTTCAAATAGCAAAGGGCTCAGCTAATATCCTGAAACAGGATTCTCCAACCTTGCAGATTTGTATGGGGAATGGCTTGCAGCTGACTTTCTAAACAGAAGGCTGCATAATTAATAATACCCCACTAGATAGCAGCTGAGCAGGAATGAGCCTAGTGGTAAGATTAAAATAAAATATTAATGAAATTGACTTCGGGACAGTCAATAATCAGTAATCAAAACCAACTGCATTGCAGTGCGCGAGGCCTATTTAATTTGCAGTTTTACTCAGCATCACATCCAGGACCACCGGGGGCCGCTTGAGTTGCTTTACGGGGCTGAGGTAACAAGACTTAGCCATTACTAACAGGCTTTTTGCAGCTGCCAAAGAACTCGGGGTCAGAGATCGGGTCCATGAGGTAGGAGCGAATGATATTAGCCCGTAAACCTTTCGGAGCTTCATTGGTCATTTTCACTCCATTCTGCAGCACAGACACGGGGAAATTTGGAGATGGGTAACTTGTCAGCCAAATTCGGAAATCTGGGTGCGTTGTTTCTATGCTTAACTCCTGCAACAAGAACAAAAAATCAGATACATAAGATACATAAAATGGAAGGAAAATCTCTGGATCATGTGAGCCAGAACTGGGAGGAAATGGTTGTACAAAATAGGGCTTACTGCTGCAATTTAAGGCAAAAGCCTTAAAATCTAACACTGCCACGGAAAGGACATACTTCACTGGGAAGGCCCAGAGGGTTGCCCCTCTCCCTGATACAATTAAAACACATGACCGTAAAGCTTACAAAGGCATTACATAATTCAGAGCTGGCCATGACAAAGACTAAGACATTCCAAAAAATTTTGTATCTTCACTGCTGTTGCTGAAATGTTTATAGAAATACTTCTCTGCCCCAGAGCCATATTAAGAATGATGTCTTCTTGCTGTAACCAAGCTGTGAGCATAAGCCACACACTCAGATAAACCAATGTTAAGCCAAGTAGGGATGAACAAAATGGGGGAGGTTTGAAAGGCAAGAAGAACTGGTGCATCCTGAAGCACTAAACCATATCATATTAGCGATACTTGCTTGTGGGGACAGCGAGGCCTGCTAGGAGGATAAAGGATGACGGAACACTCATGACTATTATGAAGGCAGTATCAGGCCTTGGAATAACAACACTGGGCTTTCCCTCTCTCCTGTTTCACTAACTCCTCCCAACTGTCCATGTCAGTCATATCTGTGCTTTTTAAATTGCAAATATTTATCAGTAAAAAAAAAATGTGAGCACTCATGTGGTAAAGGGGTGGGTGGGGGAGACTGGAAGGATGCTTAGGGACATACATTTTTAATGAACAGTGAAGGTGCCATACTTTTCTCCGACTGTCTGGCCTACGCCTGGTGACTTAGGCAGCATGACTCATGGAACTTTGGGTCAATTTCACTACTCAATGGAGGCAGCTCTTGTCTCTTGGATTGACTCTCTAATGGGTATATGATATGATTTGACAGGCCAAGAGGACAGCCTAGAGACAGAGGAATTGTGAGGAAACAGGCACAAATATAAGGTCTCTAATATAAGGCCCAAAGCATGAGAAGATGTTAGTAAGGTGAAAAATGCTAAAGAACAGTTTAGAGGCCTACATTCTTGAGAAAGCATGTTCTCCCAATGAAAGTGAAAAAAGGCCAAGTGGCTGGAGCACAGAAGTCAAGACAGAAATGCCTGAGAAGCAGGCAATGCTCAGATGAAGAAACCATGACGGGGGCATGAACACTGTGTTCACACAATGGAAAGCCATGGAAAGGCTCTAAGCAGTGAAGAGCCTATTTTATTCATCACAAGTTCAGTAATTATTCACTGATTATGTCACATGAGCCAGGCATTATTCAAGGTGCTAGAGGTAAACCAGGGAACAAAACAGTGCATGCTTACATTCTAGTGGGAGACAGACAAAGCGAAGTAGTGACAAGTGGCATGAAGACCACCACAGTCTGCTCCTTAGTGCCGGGGGATGTCTGGATAATGCCAGCTCTGTCAGTTTAGGAGCCTGTGAGACTGTAGCTGAGGAGAGGGCTACAGTCATGGGTAATTATCTGGACACATTTTTCTCTGTTGAAACCAAGGGCCAGGTTTTCTGTTTACTCAGCTGAGCTACATGGGGTTTTCTTCCTGGAATCTCTGACCACAAAGATAGGGAAGTGCCATGACCCACTGCAACAAGGGTGGGAGGACTGCTCTTCTGGTTTCAGATTCAGCCTTTGTGGCAGTGACAGGCTGAGTGGGCGAGAAGTGAATTTCAGAGAAGTTACACCCTGAAGCCTTCCGATTTAGAGGGGCCACATGAATTTCCCCCCAAAAGCCCTTTTCATTGTTTTTGGTCCACTGCTGTAAGAAGCAAATTGCTTTCTATTTACCCTGTGGTTTATTCTTATCTTTGAGGCTGTGCCTCTGGATCAAGGATATTTCTGACCCATGGGATGAGAACTTGCCCTTAGTAGGAGGAATTAGGCAAGGCCCTGCCATGGGCTGTCCTCCAGCTCCCAGTGTGAGCCCACCTCCCCTAAAATCCAGCCAGGCCACTAAACCTGCAACCTGCAAATCATAGGACAGGAGTGGAGTTACTTAGATGGTATGTGCATCACTAACTACACTGGGGGACTACCGTCTCATCAAAATAAGCCTGCATTCTTACCTCGCAAACTTTCTCAAGGGTTGGCATCCAAGAGGTGGCGAGGTGACAATTCTGAAGAACAACCCATGTGCCTTCTTTGACAGCTTTTTCTAACATCTTCATGGCTATGGGACCTTGGCCTTGACCAAGAGATAAAGAGCTAAGTTTTGCTCCTCCATATCCCTGTATGAGGATAGTGAAAATGTCATTTAAAATCAAATTTTGAAGAAGAATCAATATTATCATCACAGGAAATGTTCATATTAAATACATTAAAATTTAATCATGCTGCATCCCTCAGCACTCCCAAGCACACACAACTCTAGAAAACTTTTCCTGAACCAGAAGCCAAAAAATAGATACAACACAAGCCAGTTCGTGAAAGAAACAGTCATGGTAATAAATGAAACATCCTGTAGGGTCTTTGACTGTTGAGATAAGAGGCAGGAAAAAGTTAAACAGACTTTTAATATGAGGAGATGAACGAACCCTGCTGTCATGCAGCAACTCCTAAAATTCAAAGCTGAAAACTATGAATAAAGAGATGAACTTACCCTAGTCTCCTCCAGATCTTTGAATAATTGTATCTTAACTAATTTGGTTACTGCATAAAGTTCAGGTAAAAATACCTATTAGCCTCTAATTTCCATTCAAGTTCATTTAACGAAATCTGTGGGAATGTTTGCCTGGAATTCATTTCTCCTATATCCTTATTCATCTACACGTTTGGGAGATGGTGTCTGGGACTCCCTAGTCTTTCTAGAACAATTACCATCTGAATGCCACAGTGGAAGAGTCCTTGAGTTACGGGAGCTGTAGAGGAGAATGCCCTGTCCCAATAGCCACAGTTTATTGACACAAGCAGGTAGAAGCAGCTGAAAACAATAGAGTTTTAAAGTACCTGATCATCAGCAAATTTTAGAAGGGCAGCCATGGGATCTGCTCCAGGAGAGAGTATGAATATCAGGGGTGCGCAGCAGTTACTGTCTGCAAATGCCTTGGATAGATCAAATGGGGGTGGTTCAATGAATGCACGCCCCAATCTGTTGGTTATAAATTCTTGCAGCATTGGAATAACCTAGAAAGGGACAAGAAAGGATTTGAAGGAATATTTGAAATCTGCCTAAAACCTTAAAAACTTCACATTCAAAGGTATTTTATAACAAAGGACTCTGCATTTGTTTGTGTATTTGTAAACACTGATAAAGAGTCAAAGGCACAGCTGTCTTTTAGATGGAAAGTATACATTATTTAAACAATAAAAGGTGGGACATTATTTAAACAATAAAAGGTGGGTGGTGACACCAAAATCCAAAGGCATTTTTCTTCCCTTTAATTAGTATTCAACATACCCTAGATGAAGAATATAAAAAACCTTAATTCTTTACTTAATTTTTAAGTAAAACTTGACTATGTTTCAAAGTCCACAACTCAAAAGTAGATTATAGTGTGATTTATACAATCCTATGCCAAGAAAGAATGATGTAGCTGAAAAAACAAAGAAGAGGAAAAGCACTGTGAAAGAGAAGGCATACTTTCAAAAAAGAGGCAAAACTATGTCGTATAAACTTTCTGATAACATGCTTGTGCATTGCCTGGGAATACACTTAAGAAAGAAAAGAACTTTGGGGCTTGTGTGCCCCTTTCGCAGTGATGTGGAAGTAGACTTGCAGTAAGCAGTATGGCTGATGTACAGCTTCAGGAATATCATTCTTTCTTTCTGATGAAGAGTCCACACCTGGCATCTCTGGGCAATGGCTCAGGTGTGAGCCAAGCAAGTCATAAGTATTAGTTTAATAAACCTGTATCCATGTATCCAGCTTAAGAAATTATGTAAACATATCTAAGAAGAAGACTCTTGAGAGTCCCATGGACTGCAAGGAGATCCAACCAGTCCATCCTAAAGGAAATCAGTCCTGAATATTCATTGGAAGGACTGATGCTGAAGCTGAAGCTCCACTCCAATACTTTGGCCACCTGATGCAAAGATCTGACTCACTGGAAAAGACCTGATACTGGGAAACATTGAAGGCAGAGGATAAGGGGATGACAGAGGATGAGATGGTTGGATGGCATCACCAACTAGATGGACATGAGTTTGAGAAAGCTCTGGAAGTTGGTGATGGACAGGGAAGCCTGGTGTGCTGCAGTCCATGGGGTCACAGAGAGTTGGACATGACTGAACTGAACTGAACTGATCTCATGAAGAGAAGTAATGAAGACAAGGATAAGGAGAATTTCTTTAAAGCTTCAGAATCACTCCAACTGGACACCTACTCATATTCAAGGATAGAATTGTGTGTATACACAACACTCCAAATTAGAACACGAATTCCACATCCTGTAACTTTTCTGAACTTAAAGGGAATTGCAGCAGCAATTCACAGATACCAAGAGCCTCAAAAAGGTGGTCTTCTCTAAAGAAAGTTACAAATATCTCCAAACTTTAATAGTGCGTTCTCAGAACATCTATTCACACAAGATTTGTAAGTAAAACTCATTAACAAGTCACAATACCTTAAAAACAGTGTCGGTCCTGATGTGGGTATATGTGTAGGTATAGGTGTGTATTGAGAAAGAGGGAGAGAGGGAAAGAGAGACTGAGTGTGTGAGGGTGGGGAGCCAAGAAACAGTGAAGGAATATCTTTACTTAAGTGTTTTTACTGTCTCCACAATAGATTCATTCAGACATGGGAGGGGATGAGTAACCAAGACACGGAACCAACCTAAACGTCCCCTGACAGATGAATGGATAAAGAGGATGTGGCCCGTATCCACCCAGAACTGTCACTGCACGGTCACTCAGCTACGCTCTTGCTGTGGTTCAGTTGCTAAGTCGTGTCGGACTCTCTGCAACCCCACCAACTGTAGCCCATCAGGCTTCTCTGTCCTTCACTGTCTCCCTGAGTTTGCTCAAACTCATGTCCATTGAGTCAGTGACACCATCTAATCATCTCACCCTCTGTCGCCCCCTTATCCTCTTGCCCTCAATGTTCCCCAGCATCAGGATCTTTTCCAATGAGTCAGTTCTTTGCCTCAGGAGGCCAAAGTACTGGAGCTTCAGCTTCAGCATCAGTCCTTCCAATGAATATTCAGGACTGATTTCCTTTAGCATGGACTGGTTGGATCTCCATGCAGTCCAAGGGACTCTCAAGAGTCTTCTCCAACACCACAGTTTGAAAGCATCAATTCTTCAGTGCTCAGCCTTCTTTATGGTCAATGTATGGTCATCCATACATTACTGGAAAAACCATAGCTTTGACTATATGGACCTTTGTCAGCAAAGTGATGCCTCTGCTTTTTAAAACACTGTCTAGGTTTGACATAGCTATTCTTCCAAGGAGCAAGTGTCTTTTAATTTCATGGCTGCAGTCACCATATGCATTGACTTTGGAGCCCCCCAAAATGAAATCTGACACTGTTTCAATATTTCCCCCATCTATTAGGCATGAAGTGGTAGGACCAGCTATGTTCCAATACAAAATTAAAACTTTTCAAAAAGATGTGGTACATATGTACAATGGAATATTATTCAGCTATAAAAAAGAATGGAATAATGCCAATTGCAGCAACATGGAGGAGCCAGAGATTATCACACTAAGTGAAGTCAGAGAAAGGCAAATATCATATGCTATCACTTACATGTGAAATCTAAAATACGATACAAGGAAACTTATTTACAAAACAGAAACAGACTCACAAACATACAAAACAATGTTATGGTTATCAAAGAGGAAAGGAGGTGAGGGAGGGATAAATTAGTTTGGGATTAGCTAATACACACTACTGTATATAAAATAGATAAACAACAAAATCCTACTCTATACCACAGGGAACTATATTCAAGATCCTACAATAAACCATAATGAAAAAGAGTCTGAAAATGAACATATATATATATGTATAACTGTATCACTTTGGTGTACACCAAAAATTAATGCAATACTTTGAGTCAACTGTATATCAATAAAAAATTTAAAACTACAGAAAGGTATAGAAGAGTAATAACAAATGTGTAAATGCCACAATGGCATGGATATATCTAAGGAGATTACTCGTATATTGTTCCTGTACAATAAAAATCTACTGAGTGAATGAATAAATTAGGATGTTCTCTTTTATGAAGGTGGGACTCTAATTATAGAAATTCTAAATAAATATCCAGTTCAGTTCAGTCACTCAGTTGTGTCCAACTCTTTGCGACCCCATGAACCACAGCACGCCAGGCCTCCCTGTCCATCACCAACTCCTGGAGTCCACCCAAACCCATGTCCATTGAATTGGTGATGCCATTCAACCATATCATCCTCTGTCATCCCCTTCTCCTCCTGCCCTCAATCTTTCCCAACATCAGGGTCTTTTCCAATGAGTCAGCTCTTCGCATGAGGTGGCCAAAGTACTTAAGTTTCAGCTTCAACATCAGTCCTTCCAATGAACACCCAGGACTGATCTCCTTTAGGATGGACTGGTTGGATCTCCTTGCAGTACAAGGGATTCTCAAAAGTCTTCTCCAACACCACAGTTCAAAAGCATCAATTTTTTGGCACTCAGCTTTCTTTATAGCCCAATTCTCACATCCATACATGACCGCTAGAAAAACCATAGCTTTGACTAGACGGACCTTTGTTGGCAAAGTAAGGTCTCTGCTTTTAAATATGCTGTCTAGGTTGGTCGTAACTTTCCTTCCAAGGAGTAAGCGTCTTTTAAATTCATGGCTGCAGTCATCATCTGCAGTGATTTTGGAGCCCAGAAAAATAAAGCCAGCCACTGTTTCCACTGTTTCCCCATCTAATTGCCATGAAGTGATGGGACTGGATGCCATGATCTTAGTTTTCTGAATGTTGAGCTTGAAGCCAACTTTGTCACTCTCCTCTTTCACTTTCATCAAGAGGCTCTTTAGTTCTTCGCTTTCTGCCATAAGGGTGGTGTCATCTGCATATCTGAGGTTATTGATATTTCTCCCAGCAATCTTGATTCCAGCTTGTGCTTCCTCCAGCCCAGCATTTCTCATGATGTACTCTGCATATAAGATAAATAAGCAGGGTGACAATATACAGCCTCGACGTACTCCTTTTCCTATTTGGAACCAGTCTGTTGTTCCATGTCCAGTTCTAACAGTTACTTCCTGAACTGCATACAGATTTCTTCATCTATGCATAAAGTTTCATTTCCAGGGAAATTATTTCATGTTTCAGATATTTTGAATGGGAACAGATATCAAGCTGATGGTAGAAAACTGAAAATATCCTCACTTCCTCTCTCAGACCTAGTCCTTGCCCTTTTCCCTATTATTCTTTTCCTATGGCTGTCTTTTCTCTCTAGGTTAAGAACAATAACAATTAACAAAGAATAGTTTTTAATAACCTCTCTCCTCTCAAGGTTAACCTCTTCACTAAACGATAATTTTACAAACAAATCGAAAGCACATGGCTTTTAAGTACATGGTTTCACTTTTAGGAAGTCTGAGCTCTGAGTGGTTCAGGCTGGGGTCATTCACTGCATTTGTGCAAACATGGCAGATGGGAAGTGAGTCTTCTGGTAGTACAGGAAGACCCAGTTAGGGGTGCTCACATGATAATTTTCATTGTTTCATTTTTAACATTAAAACTGAATAAGATCACAGAAATTGTGGACTTGTAGACACAGTGGGAGAAGGAGAGGGTGGGACGAATTGAGAGAGTAGCACTGACATGTATACACGACCATGTGTGAAACAGCTAGCTAGCGGGAAGCCGCCGTGTAACACAGAGGATTCAGGTTGGTGGTCTGTGATGACCTGGGGGTTTGGGGGTGGGGTGGGAGGCAGGGAGGCTCAAGACGGGGAGTGTATTACACTTACAGCGACTCGTGCTGCTGTAAGCAAAAAGCAACGCAACATTGTAAAGCGGTTGTGTGTGCGTGTTAGTCGTTCAGTTGTGTTCAGCTCTTTGTGACCCCATGGACTGCAGCCTGCCAGGCTCTTCTGTCCATGGAATTTTCTCCACCAATTAAAAAAATTAAAACACAATAGTCAACACAAAAATTAAAAAACAAAAACAAAAAACAACTGAATGAGACCAACTTGTTCCCAAGACGAAACAGTAACTTCTGAGGTACGTGAAACTGCAAGCTATTCAATTTGGAAGGTGATGGAATTGGATTTGCTTCTGCAATCTGATTATGCAAGCGTAAGAACTATAAAATGAAATCTGTCAGGAACAAAAATTACAGACTAATTTAGGCCCCCATCTTCCCAAAGGCAGAAAAGAAGTTTGTGGTCTTCTATGTATGCTTTTCTGTGTCTTGCAAGTTTCTACAGGATTTATCTGAGGTTAGAGAAACATATTAGCTTATACTTGACAAGTTTCTTATTAAAAGCTGTTTAATTTACTTTTTGTTTACAGTTCAGAAGGAGAAAACTGTGGCCAGAAGCGCTTCATTTTGTAAATGGGCTCAAAACATTCCATACCTCAGTATTTATACATCTGATATGCTTTCGTCAATAAAACACTATAAACTATTGAAATCTAAGGAAAGTGCAAACATTTCATTTTTCCTACTGGTGGTTTAGTGAACATCTTTTACATTTTTCCAAACCACAGCATTAGAGAACATAGCATTTGTGACTTCTTATCGCAGGATGGAGTTGGTTTTGAAGGGAGAGCAGTGGAAAGGAGACAGAAAAAACTATGGTGACAAATAATATATAATTTATATTAGAGATCAAACAATTATGGATTTTCCTAGTGGAGATATATATCTCATGACTTAGAGATAGCAAAGAAATAAAATCTATTTATGTAGTACTAGGCCAATTGTCAGCCTTATATAGCACTATTCCTTTCTCTAGCATGCTAATACCATTTTGCTTTGGAAAATTATTCTTTTTAAAGCATAATACTGTAGTCATATATCATTTTTAAATACATAGGTTCCAAAATCAGTGATTTATGACTAGGAATTAAAGTGCCTGTAAACAGCAAGATTGAAGGGTTTGAAGTTGCAAGTAATAAAAGAGCATACTAATAATTATTTCTATATTAAGGATTGCAGGTATGATGGCATAGACAATGGCAACTGGTTTCTTTACCATCTGACCTGTGAAAGATGTCCAAAAAGTGTTAGTCATTCAGTCATGTCAGACTCTTTTGTGACCCCATGAACAGTAACCCTCCATGCACCTCTGTCCATGGGATTTCCCAGGCAAGAATACTGCAGTGGGTACCCATTCCCTTCTCCAGGAGATCTTCCCAACCCAGGTCTCTTGCATTGCAGGTGGGTTCTTTACCATCTAAGCCACCAGGGAAATCCAATAATTATTTATATATTAAGGATTATAGGTGTGATAGTACAGGTAATGGTAACTAGTTAACAGGATAAATTGAACTATGCTATAGTAGCAAACAACTTCAAGATTTCAGTGGTTTAACACAACAAAAGCTTACCATCTCAGAAAAGTCATCCGAGTGTCCAGGCAACAAACTCTCCCTGCTCTGACTCAGCATTCTAGCCTGTTTATGGCATTTAAATACCAACATGTGACTCCACAATTTTGATGGCAAGAGGAATATTCTGGAGAATCTCACAGTGATAGCTAAATGCTTCCACCCTGACACTTTTGCTCACATTTTACTAGCCAAAACAAGGTTAATGGCCACAATGCCCCCACCTCGAGTATACACAGGAGAGAACCAGGAATACTGCTGAGAAGTATTAATGTTTACACTCTTCCACCCATACAAAGAAAACTCTAGAGGAGATATGGAAACATATAAGAAAAAGTTAAAACACACAGTGCTAAAGCATTCTGCAGAAGAGCTAAGAGAAGCAGGACTGTAAGTTTAACCTCAACTGATTCAAAAAATGAACAAAAGCCCCTCAGCTTGAATATCTAAATTTCCCAGCTCCCTCATACTAACTTGAAAAAGAGAATGACTATGGAAAATAATATTTGATCTATTTGGTACTCAATGTATTTTCAGATTAAAACGTCAAATTTTTAAAAACAAACTGGGGAAAATAAATTTATAGGTGAAATTGCTGCAGTTAGGAAACACCTCATTAATCACTTTTAACTAAACAATATAGAATATGATCAGAAACGTCTCTGTCAAATATTGAGGCGGGAAGTTTAATGGTACACAGAGAGTCATTTACTGTAACAGTTTTTATCTTAGAAAACAAAGTAAAAAATCTTTGAAAATTAAAAAAAAAAGTTTTAAAGGAAGAAGCCATATTAGACGAGAGTTTGAACTATTTCATATTCTTTCATATTTAATATTTGCAGTGAAAACTTCTGAGGCTTAACGCTAATACTTTCAGTGAAGATTCGTTTTTAAAAGGGCCCCCAAGGTGCAGTTTAATAATGATCTTCAACAATGGGAACTATTTCCAGCATCTAAGAGCTGGGCAGCACCATGACATTTAGGGGCCCTCGGCACATTGCGAACCCCTCCTTCCATTGATAAATAGAGAAAAATGTATTTTGCAACTGTTTTTGAATAATTAAAATATAACAGACTAGTTTATTTTCTCATTTTAAGAGAAATTAAAGCACTTTCATGAACTCCTAAGAGTATCATGGACCCGAGGTCCTATGCTTAATGGATACTTTGGCCCTGGCTAAGGCCACACTGCCAATTCAAGAAAGAATGACGTGCTCGCTTCGGCAGCACATATACTAAAATTGGAACGATACAGAGAAGATTAGCATGGCCCTTGCGTAAGGATGACACACAAATTCGTGAAGTGTTCCATATTTTTTTATAAAACTCCTAGAGGAGAACATAGGCAAAACCCTCTTTGACATAAATCACAGCAGGATCCTCTATGACCCATCTCCCAGAATATTGGAAATAAAAGCAAAAATAAACAAATGGGACCTAATGAAACTTAAAAGCTTTTGCACAACAAAGGAAACTATAAGTAAGGTGAAAAGACAGCCCTCAGATTGGGAGAAAATAATAGCAAACGAAGCAACAGACAAAGGACTAATCTCAAAAATATACAAGCAACTCCTGCAGCTCAATTCCAGGAAAATAAATGACCCAATCAAAAAATGGGCCAAAGAACTAAACAGACATTTATCCAAAGAAGACATACAGATGGCTAACAAACACATGAAAAGATGCTCAACATCACTCATCATCAGAGAAATGCAAATCAAAACCACTATGAGGTACCATTACACGCCAGTCAGGATGGCTGCTATCCAAAAGTCTACAAGCAATAAGTGCTGGAGAGGGTGTGGAGAAAAGGGAACCCTCTTACACTGTTGGTGGGAATGCAAACTAGTACAGCTGCTATGGAGAACAGTGTGAAGATTTCTTAAAAAACTGGAAATAGAATTGCCATATGACCCAGCAATCCCACTTCTGGACATACACACTGAGGAAACCAGATGTGAAAGAGACACGTGCACCCCAATGTTCATCACAGCACTGTTTATAATAGCCAAGACATGGAAGCAACCTAGATGCCCATCAGCAGACGAATGGATAAGGAAGCTGTGGTACATATACACCATGGAATATTACTCAGCCGTTAAAAAGAATTCATTTGAACCAGTTCTAATGAGGTGGATGAAACTGGAGCTTATTATACAGAGTGAAGTAAGCCAGAAAGATAAAGAACATTACAGCATACTAACACATATATATGGAATTTAGAAAGATGGTAATGATAACCCTATAGGCAAAACAGAAAAAGAGACACAAATGTCCAGAACAGACTTTTGGACTCTGTGGGAGAAGGCGAGGGTGGGATGTTTCGAGAGAACAGCATCGAAACATGTATATTATCTATAGTGAAACAGATCACCAGCCCAGGTTGGATGCATGAGACAAGTGCTCGGGCCTGGTGCACTGGGAAGACTCAGAGGGATTGGGTAGAGAGAGAGGTGGGAGGGGGGATCGGGATGCGGAACACATGTAAATCCATGACTGATTCATGTCAATGTATGACAAAACCCACTACAATATTGTAAAGTAATTAACCTCCAACTAATAAAAATAAATGAAAAAAAAAAGAAAGAAAGAATGACATGTGTTCATCAAACAGACCCTGACTTACAGAGGAAAGAATGCCTCTACCTTGTATTATCACTAATGTGTAAAATTAAAAAAAAAACAGCACTGTCTTTATCATACAAGTGCAGCTTTTTCTATTGCTGTTAGAATGGAAGTATTATCTTATATCCTTAGCAACTGAAATTGTGAATACAATAAATTTTGGAGTAATTATGTATACTTTTACTCAAGTAGTAACAGTGGACAATTAGAATATATTTTCAGTTTTTCTTCCAACATTCCCAATGTCTATCATTCCTCAGAGTTATGTGATTATCTCTGTGGATATGCGTCTTTACACTTAAGTGAATAGTTTGTTTTTTTAAACAGAGTTTAATAATACAAATGAGGATATCAATGAGTACTCTCATTTGCTGATATGACAGGTCAGCTGATTCGCTGGTTATATAATTTATTACTTAAAGAAATGAAAATTAATAGTGTTGATATTTTCCTTTGTGGTGAACGATGATGAACATCTTAAAAACAATATTCTACTAGCTTTCCAAAAGCCAATAAAGAACCATGTACAGGATAGCATTTGAGGAACCAGAAGGTATAGTAAATCAGCTTCATGTAAACATTGACCAATTTCATCAAAACAGTAAGAACAAAAATGTAAAGAAAGTAGATTGTCCATTCCCTTCTCCAGGGATAAAAGGAAGAGCTGTAACATAAATAAACTATTAAACATAATCTGGTGAGTTACTAATTTAGTGCAGTTATAATAAATACACACTTTTAAAAAAATGACTGCATTAGAGGGAATTGGGGTTATTTCTTGCAGCTGTTTACCACCCCACCCCCAATGATTACATAAGGAAATAGATGTTTAGCTGGTATGTGGAGCTGGAAGGTCTGGAATTCACTGAGCTGTTTCCAAAGACAGCATTTACCTTGTCCGGCCTCAAGCAACGAATGATAAGCATCCTTTGAAACTCACTCGCTTTATCTTCCCAATCATCAGGAAAAACCTCATGATGTGGTTCCTAAAATGACAGTGGATATAATTCAATTTTATTTGGAAGACTTAATAAAAAGCCAAAATCCCAGTATTTTTACTTTTAAATTAAGTTTAAAGAAAACATAAAATAATTAAGTGAAATTAAGAATGCTAATCTAAATTTTATTAGGTTGGGGCAAAGTTATGAAAGAAGAAATAAAAAGAAAATTTTAACTGCCACATGAAACCAAAACTAAGACATGAAATAAGTAGGTTAGTGTCAATATAAACGTTAATCAATAGCACAAATGTTTCCTATTACTACAATAAATATGCACTAGGAGATCTTTTCCCATTATTTCTCCAAAGGCATTTCAAAAACCTACCAACTAACTACTCTCATTATCTATTTACAAAAATAAACATTTATTGTAAACAAAGAAGGCTATGCATTACTTTTTATTTTGATAAAATTTTGATATCTTTTCAAGAAAGGAATATTTGAGAATGTGTATAGTAAAGACGGGGCTTCCCAGGCGGCACAGTGGTAAACAATCCGCCTACCAATACAGGAGACTCAAGAGACTCAGGGGGGATCCCTGGGTTAGGAAGATTCCCTGGAGTAGGAAATAGCAACTTGTTCCAGTATTCCTGCCTAGAAAATTTCAAGGATAGATGAGCCTGGCAGGCTCTCATGAGGTCACAGAGTTGGACGCGACTGAGCGCATGCGAGTTCCTCCCCCTTCCCCCACTACACACATAATGTAAAGAAGAAGCCAAAGAATGTAATTAAAAATATGCAAGAAGAGATGTATCAAGATCCCAGGAGGAGGAATGGGAAAAGAAGACACTTGTATCTTTGAAACAGCTGGGAAGGCTATGGGTATCTCAGGTCAGAAATCTCCATGCTTCAGCATAGGGAAATTTCTATTTAGACTCAACTACATACAAAAACATATTTGCCTCTGGAGAAAGTACTTTTATTACTAACAAGGATCAATCCAAAAGAGATCCAAACCAAAATATTTAAATTCATGTGCAGACACACTCTATCATGTATAGTACAATAAACAGGTCACCAAAGTATTCTCCACGCATCCTGCTTTTTTCTCCTTCCAACCCCCACCCCCAAATAGAGCTGGTGCATGTTAAGCCCAAGAAAAGCAAAATGTCAAAACAAGTAGAAACACTAGAAAAAACTAACTGGGAATCACAATGTTAGCCCTTGTGCTAAGGAAAAAGTGAAGGAAGGCAGCAATTTGTTTATATTCCAGAAGGGAAACTGAGCATCATGGTATATGTTAGCTATAGTAATCTCCAACTAATAAGATCAGGTCTCATGAAAATTATTTGAGAACTATTATTTTTTCCCTCTCGTCAAATGACAAAAATATTTATTAGTTTGTGCCCTGTGTTCAGAAAATACAAACAAAACCTGTTCTATAAAATTTTAAGTCATCTGCCATTATGACTGCCAAAGTTTAGTTGATAATAAAAATCTGGCCTGGAAATCCAAAAAGAGTACTTTTAAGGACCAGGCAACTTTTCTGCATCTTTACAGATTCCAAGGAATCTGAAGAGAAGTGCAAACAGAACCAATTAGGAAGTGGGGATAGCCTAATTGAAACATTATATTTGACCAGCTGTTTAATGCTTACTTACAGACAAGAATAAATTATTTGACATTATTTTCTCCATTTAAAAACTTTGAAACAAGCAAGAGAGTTAAAAACATACCAAACTGTCATATACTTTTTTCCATCCATCCTTTAAGCGCATAAACTCTCTACGAATGTTTTTGAAGGCAGACAAATCATCCAGTCTACATATTTCATCCCAAGATTTTTGAGGAAGCCATGTACAAGGGTTAGCATGAGGATTATCCAAGCCAATGCCACCAGTTAACAAAAACCTCCACTCAGCTTTATTAATCTTTGGAAAACAAAGTAGCATGAAGAGTCAGAAATGAGTTCACCATATACACAGGTAACTTACAACCATTTAAAAAAAATTGACTGATTTTTAAGTTTCAAATATCCCCCTATAAAATTTTAGTTATTGGTATAGGTCAGTATTGATTCATAAGAAATCAATGTATTCATTATAACCAGTTTTCAAAATAGTTCCATTTTAGAGAGCTACTTGTTAGATACTAGAGAGCTACTTGTTGATAATTTTCCTCCAGAATTTCTGATCTAGACATGGAAATCTGAATTTTATTCTTTTTTAATATATGTCTTCCAAAATGACTGCGAAGTTTTATTGTCTGTAAAAGTTGTGGGAAGGCAGAAAGCCATGCACCTGCCATGCTTTCAATTATTTTCTATAAAATATGATGAGTTACTGCTATGAAATTTTTGCAAGAAATACTAAAATAAATGTTTCTTCAGAATTCAGCTAATACATTGCCATATGAAATTAATAAAGCTTAAACACATGTGTATAAAATAATGAATTTATACACCTCTCTTCCACTCTTAAAGTGCTTCCCATATTTTAAGTAAACAGATTTGAAACATAGCTAAAATTAATGAATGGTATTGTTAAACCCAATGGTTAGATTTGACAAACTTGCAAAAGTTCCTAAAAACATTACCATTTATATTACTACTTGGGGTACATATATCAATACATTTGAGAAGTTCATATGCATCCTTATATGTGAGATTCTGATAGAAACTATTTTAAGCTAAAACATACAAAAATTTAAGTAGTAATAGTTACATAAGGAACTCTGCTTAATTTATTTTTCACCTCTGTGAAATTCAGTCTAGTTGTGATATCTTGCCTTCACTATAATAATTGCTATTAACAATCCTTTTATATATATTCCCACACAAATTCATAAATTAATAAATTCACATTAGTATTTTCTCCCATAAATTAAAACAGTACTGACCAATCGCTCATGTATCAGCAGATTTACAGTTAGACAAAATGAAAAAAGTAGTTTATCCTTTTCAAAGAGGGATCGGCAGATGTTAACATAAAGGGAATAAGTGAAGTGATCCTTGAGAATTTGAAGCCTAAGGGTCAACAGAAAGAAAAGTAAATAAATAAAAATGCATTATTCCCTCAAAAAATGCTCTTGGGAAAACCTATTATAAACCATTTAGATGTGTGTTCTTCTAATAAACTTTCTGGTCAATTACTCCCAAAACAGATCAAGGATTCTCATTAACTGGGGGCACCAATTTGAGAGTTACACAATGTAGGAACACTTCAGTAGAATTGCATTTTTACCATCAACTGACTTTTTTTTTTTTTTTTTTTACAAAACTTAATCTTCCTTTTGGAAAAAAGGTCAATCAATGCATGGTATATTAATCTACTACATTTAACAGTTTTTGGACTATTTAAAACTACAAAACATTTCTTGGGGTAAAACTGGATTTCCATATTTCATAAACTTTTACATATGTTCTATATGATATATTATTATAAATGAACAGACTAAAGTTAATAGTTTCTTTATTAAATTAAGTTTATAAGAGGGCTACTCTGTTCATAAATCCATAAAAGTTGGACTAATAACATAACTTGATAAACTACATTTTTATTTATCACATAGACAAGTCTTAGAAATATGAATAATCACAATATTTGCAACTAACAGCATCCCAGTAAATGCTAACATGTGTGATTGGTATTCACAGGAAACCTTAACATGAGAAAAATTATTATTTTCAATGCTGATGTGTGATACAGTGTTGTAAGGTATTCATGCTCCCTCTGATGAATTTATTCATTTGAATAACCTTACAGAAAAGGAATTTATATCAGGAGTCTGAAAGAAGTGAACACATTTGTCCTAATTTGGGGATTTAGCCAAAGGAAATAATCAATGATGGTGACATTTATATTTATTACTGTGTTATTTATAATACAAAAGCTGGAGACTACTTGCAAATCCTACAATAAGAAAATTATGAAGAAAATCATGGTGCATTCATTAAAAGTATATTGTACAGCTGCTAAAAATTATATTTCAAAAGAATAATTAATAACAAGGGAAAATTATCTTGACAGAAGTAGAAGGGAAAGAAAAAATTCTGTGTGTGCACACAGGTATGTGTGATCTTGCATATATTTTTGAGAGCAAGAGACAGAGAGATTGATTTCAGTGTGGTTCCTGTAACAAAGCTATATTCTAGTTAGATTTTTGTTTCTGTATTTTTTTGCTACAGTTATTTACTTTGCCATAATAAATTATAATGCATTAAAATATTATAAAGACAGATGATTCCAATTATTATGGTTATTTCATAGTATGTACACAGTATATATTTAATTATAATATATGTTTGGCATTATTAAATAATAATTATTATGAATAGTAACTATCAGAATACAAACACAAAAAAAGAGATTTTTATCTCTCATGAAAGAAAATTAGAAATAATTTTAGACCAATATTAAGATTCTCCAACAATTTAGTAGTCTACTGTTAACAGTCATATCCTTTCTATGCTTTTGTTATAGCTACAAACTAATCAGCGCCCAGAGACCAACAGGTCAGCTAATGTTTTTTTGTTTCTTTCTCCAGCTTTATTGAGGTATGATTGACAAGTAAAACTTGTACATATTTAACAGATTATCTGATGTTTATCAATGATTGACAAATAAAAAAATGATTTCTATGAGAACTCTAATTTCTGAATGAGATCTTGCTTCCTCCCACTTTTTACTTAAAAAAAAAAGGAAGATTAAACAAGATTACTAGTAGAGTCTCCCTTGTGGTAGCCATTTTGGAACTCTATTTGGCAATATCTATTAAAATGGAACATATATATACTCTGTTATGATCAATTCCACTCCTGGATATGTACTTACCAGATAAATGTACATACAAAAGCCACATACAAGAGTGTACAAGACAGCAAAAATTCATAACAGCTCCAAACTGGAAGCTACCCAAATGTCCTCTGCAGTAGAATGAATAAAAAACTGTGGTATAGTGAAAGGACAAATAAAAATAAAAGGCCCAATCTTTCTATACCGAAAATGTTAAGAAGAGATTTCCCTCTCCTCTTTTTCCTTACAGCATTTACTTCCGAAAGTTTAAAATTATAAGTACCTTCTCTTTGAAATATAGGTAGGCTTTTTGTCAACTTTACAGCCCAGGAATGTCCCTTCTGAAGATCTGAGAGCCGTTTTCATGGGCTAACTTCATGGGCTCCTGACTCTGAGCTGCCAAACTACCTCCTATCATAAAGATAAGACACTGGTTTTTCCTCTGGGTGAAGCCAGTCTGCTAAAGGCGGTTTCCTGTCTTTGCGCTCTCTTAGCGAACTGCTGCTCGTGCTGCGGGTCACATTCTAGTTTAATACTTATTCAGTTAAAAACTGCTTTCTTCCTCAGCTGCTTTGTGGAGAAATTTTCTGGACTGGGAGAAGATTTGCTTTTACACTTCCCCAACAATATAGGAGCATAGGGAATACACCCATATTTAACAATGAAAGTGAATAAACCACTTCTTTGCACTGTGCAAAACAATACAAATTTCACAAACATAATGTTAAGTGCAAGATGTCAGATAAAAAAGAGCAAGACCATGCAATTCCATTTAAATAGCATTCTAAATTAGGCAACACTCATCTCTAGCACTGAAACTCAGGACAGTGATTACCTGGGGGGATGTGGACTATAGTGACTAGAAGGGGAAACAGAGTGGTTTCTGGGCCGTTGATAATGTCCTATGTCTTGACCTGGGTGTTAGTTACACAGATGTACTCACATAAAATTTTATTTTTCAAATGCTTCTGATTTCTGCATGTTTCTGTATGTGTAGTAATAACTTCAAAGGTTTCAAATGTATTTTTTAATATTTACTCTTTGGTTCCAGAATTATATTTTTAAGATCACTGTAGTCATAAATATGATTTTCATTGTTTCTAAATGAAAGAATTTTAACTAAAACTAAAAAGGCACATTTTGTTTTCTGGACTTCATTCAAATCTTACATCTAGGTAAAAGAATTTGATTTTCTATAAATTGTAAGGGGCTATATTATAGTTATGAAGAAAGAGATGTCATATCTGTGAGTAAATCCTAATTTCATATAATGAGATAGTAAAGGAACCAGTAACTATTTTTAAAGTCTAAAATTGTCCAAATTTATAAAACTTATATACAAAATAGGTCTTTAAGAGAAAAAACAAGGTTTTTTTCTCTAGACTCCAACAGATTTTAAATTAATTAAAATGATAACACTCTGGTAGTCTTGTTTTAATCAAGATAGAAATTAAAAACTGCAATGAAAAGCAGAACATCATTTACTGTGTCACTCTATGTGATTAGCTCTGTGATAAGTTCTAGATTCTAGGAATATAAAAAAAAATTATTGCCTCAGGGAACTCAGACTCTAATGTGAAAACCAGACATGCTTGTTCAAGCTAAGTAACATAATGCAAATGGCTGGGAACTTTAATATGAAAGGTCACTTAAATTTCTCTTTTCTGTATTTCAGTAATCCTTGCTCACCTTGAAAATGTCAGATACTGAGAGAAATATTTTCAAATTTCATAATATGAAGAGAAACTTTTAAACTCTACCATTGTGCATTCCTTCCCTAAGGATACCCTCTTCCTCCCTTTCTTCCCGTTCTCGTGGGCAGGTATTTGAGAAGTTGTTTGCTAAGCCAAGCGTCAGGGCTATACCTTCATTAGTCTCATATACTTGTACATGCTCATATACTCAGGCTTGTAAAATAATGAAAGATATTAACCAAAGATTACTCAGTCTAAGAATATTTAAAATTTTGCAAAATTCTACCATGATAAATGAAAGAATTCACTTTAGATTTAGGAGATGAGCATTTTGGACTTCTAAAAGGTAATTGTTAAATGTGAATGATATTAGTAAATTGAGTTTCCTTTGTGAGTATGAACAGTTAGAACACTGAAGTATCTAGATCTGTGTTGATCAATAAAGTTATAAAGGGCAAAGACTGTAATTATTATCTTTTCAAGAAATAATTTAATGTTAGATCTATTAAAAACATGTTTTAATACCGAGCTAAAATTTATCTCACTGACAACAAAAAAAAATGAAATTTTTATTCTTTAGGCTAATCCATTACTTATTGCAATAGCCAACAGAAAAATAGGTATTTATAAAAACAAATATCACAATCACAGCAGACTGTTTTTTAAAAACTTTGTTATCTGTCAAATTTTATATATGTGTATATTAAAATGTGAATTCGTAACTTTTGGAATGCAAGCTCACAGAAAGTAAGAATTGTATCTTTTAGGGATATTACTTCCTCTTTCCATACTTCCAATCATAAATACATTTTGCAAACGATAAACAACGCTTCTTCTTTTCAGTATTACATTATAATCCCACATCTCTGTAAACAATTTCCTGGCAGACTGAATTTGGACACATCTGTTCAATGTCTAACCCTCAAATTTATTTCTGTTACAATGATTAATCAAGTTCATTCTAGCTATATGGCTGTAAGGTGAACACCATGCTGAAACAACAGCGAAGGACACCAATTACTATATTTCATGCATTAGTTATTATTTGTATTAATTAGTATTGCTTTTACGTACCTTTTTGACAAAATTTCTGACTTCTCTGAATTTTCAATAGACAGGATGAAAAGGTTAATAAACCAGGTCAATGAGTATTGGTACATGGGCTCGATGTTGGCTAAATCAGCAATAGAAAAAAACAGGATGGTGGAATGAACGGCAATAGGTCGATAGCCCATGCGGGTGCTATCAATCTTCTTCTCTGTCTCTTCGGCTACTTCCTGCTTTTGAGAAATCTCATTAGCCAGAGCCTTGGAGGAAGATAATATCTTAATGGCAGTTTCATCTTCTAATATATTGCCTTCCGAAGATGAAAGAACTTCTAAAATCTTGTCTTCTATTTCTTTTAACTGCCTGGAATAAAAAAAAATTTCTCAGAAGAAGAAGAAATCATTAAAAATCACTTCACATATATATTCTTTTATAAGAAACAGAGTATGTAATCTAAAGAAATACATCACATTGTGACAAATATCTGGAAGGGTGATGCCATATAATTAATTTCTTATCTTGTGAAATGTCAGAAAGACAGGTCTTTCTGCTCCACTTCCCTTTCTAATGATCGTTTATGTGGTAACTGGAGAGAGAGAGTAAGCCCATCTACTCTGCCATCAAGTAGCTCAGCTCCCAATTAAATAGAAAGTATCACTCCATTTATTTCCTGAAATTTTTCATGACTTATAGGACATTACCCTTTCTACCTGTGATATAGATATTACAAGCAGAAAGTGATATGCAACATATTCATTCAGACTTATGCTTCAGCAAAAACAGGTAACCTCAGCTACATAATGAATGCTAAAACTTTTGTGCTAAAACTTGGTAGAAGAGTTGAAAATATATTGCCTTGACTTGTGGCAGTCCTTCTAATCCTTTCAGCGCCTAAGAATTTGTATGGAAAAACTATACTCTGCAATGTAATTTTCTAAATTAACATACAGACTGTAATACCTTTTATTTTCCACTCAAGTCTTTCCATTCAATGCACCTATTAAACCTAACAACCTAGATCTTTAATATGTACTTTAACTGATTCTAAGTGATCTTGAAATAAATGGCAAAATCCTTACAATATTGTAAAGTTATTAGCCTCCAATTAAAATAAATAAAAAAAGAATGATTCTGTACTTTATAATGTATAAAACCTTTTGTTTTCAGCTCCTTGTAATATCAAGGCTTGCTTTTCTTCTTCAAGATCTGGCCTCTCTCGTGCTACGACAATTCCCAAAAGCTGATCCTGCATCCCTTCAGAAGTGATCATGAAGTTTAACAGTGTCACCTGTAAAGGAGGGTATGCAACAACTGCATCAGTCTTCCTGTTGAGAAGGTGTCTGCTTATGTGCTTTAAATCCTAACCGTAAAGTTGACTCTAACATCACAGTAGTATATGTGAGGAGCTTCCCTAGTGGCTCAGCACTAAAGAATCCGCCTGCAATGCAGAAGTTGTGGGTTAAATCCTGAGTCGGGAAGATCCCCTGGAGGAGGAAATGGCAACCCACTCCAGTACTATTGCCTGAAAAATCCCATGGACAGAGGAGCCTGTTGGGCTACAGTCCATGGGGTTGCACAGAGTCAGACACAACTGAGTGACTGAGTACAGTGTATGTGAAAAGTAAAATTTGGGGAGACCGTGATTAAGGATATAGACAAACTACGTTGAACTACCTTCAAAAGTTTCTCATGCTCATAAATGTAATACTGCAGAGAGCTGTGTTTGGTGATCAATTAATTCTTATTTCAAATTCATCCAACTTCTGACAACCCATTAATCCTAAAATCAATTAGAATCTGGCTGCAGGCCAACCTACATGTTAGCTGGACCGGCTACAGTCCATGGAATTCTCCAGGCCAGAATACTGGAGTGGGTAGTCTTTCCCTTCTCCAGGGGATCTTCCCAACCCAGGGACCGAACCCAGGTCTCCCGCATTGCGGGTGGATTCTTTACCAGCTGAGCCACCCGGGAAGCCCTTAGGGCGCCTGCTGCTGCTAAGTGCCTAGTGGTGTCCAAAAGAAGAGGAGATAAGAGAAACAAACAGAGACTTATGAGAAAAAAGAACACAGTGATGATTCGTCATGAGTACATATTAGGTTTGCCAAAAAGTTCGTTTAGGCTTTTCCTAACGATGTTTCGGAAAAACCTGGGGGCTTCCCAGGTGGCTCACAGGAAAAGAACTGCCTGTCAAGCAGGAGACCAGGGCTCAATTCCTGGGTCTGGAAGATCCCGTGAAGGAGGAAATGGCAACCTACTCGTGTTCTTGCCTGGGAAATCCCATGGATGGAGGAGTCTGGCAGGCTACAGTCCATGGGGGTCACAAAGAGTCAGACATGACTTAGTGACTAAACAACAGCAGTAACCACAACATCCTATAATGAATCATATCACAATATAGCACATTGTGTTACAGTACATTACAGTTTGATACTCAGCCACTATTAGGAACGAAAGAATACACAGTTCACCAGCATCCGTCAAGATGCAGTCCGCTAACCCTGCTTCATCTGATCAGCATTTAATCCCTCTTACACACAGGTCTCTGCTGCCTGAGTCTTAAAGTTACCCCTCTCCTGAGTCTTTGCCATAAGTGGGAAAGTAATCATGCTTAGGTCTCTCTTTTTAAAAAGCAAAAAAACAGATCATCCACACAATCTCTTTCAGTTCTTGAAGGATCTCTCTTTGTGCCTTCATAACTACTAAATGCATAACTGAAAATGTCATTTGTATATTCTTTTGTCTATGCCTCACTTCATTCCTTAGTCCTCTACAATCTGCTCTCATTCCTGCCTCTACATACCCATCAATACTCACAGCAATAAATTATAGCAACTTTCTAGCTCTGGTCACCAATGGATCCATAAGCCAATAAACACCTGACCTTGGCTTAATTTGACCTCCCTTGTTCCCCTGCTTTTTTAGGCATCTATCGTGCAGTCTTCTGCCTTCACATCTTGAATTAAGATCTGCACCTGTGTCCTGAGCATCACTTCCCACTCCTCCCTTTCACATGCCTTTCAATGTACCTACCTTGACTGTGAAATATCAGACACACAGACTATAAGCCATCTGCATATGCTTCAGCCCTGACTGCTGAGTTGGGAGAACGTGTGTTTTCCCACCTTCCTTGTAAGAGAATTATTTCCTGGGAGCAGGAGGTGTAAAACAGCTCCTTGTTACCCCTGTGAGGTGATGTCCTCCTCCACCCGCAACCAGGCACCTTGTCCACGGTACTATTCTCCGATCAAACCTCTCCCCGAGCTTGCCCCATGGCAGGCCTAGGATGCCACCGAGTGTGATTACATAGGCATAATCATACATTTATATGGAATAATAAGCAACAATCCTTTAAATCGAGCAATCAAAAATGATTAAATGTTGTCATGCAATTCTCTACTGCTTTAGAATTTAGCCATGGAAAAATTATCATTAACGTTTCTAAGAGATTTTCCCTGTGGGGCCGAGAAGCCAAGAACACAGATCACATTCGTTTCAGTCCCCAGACCAGCGTCACAGTGCTCAGAGGAATGTCTGTGTGACAGCTTTTACCTCAGACACACAGAGGGGTTTCTTCATATTCCATTAACATTAGATCTTTTGACATCAAGATTTTGCAAATCTAGTCATTTTGCTAACAAACATTTAAAACCACACAAATATGGCTTCAAATTTTATTTTCATTTAGATTCAAATGAATTATAGCAGCACCGTATCATCCCCTGGGTACTTCTGAAAGCAAAAGGTACATAAAAGATCCTAAAAATAAGATCAAGAGGAAGTATTTTAATTTGTAAATGAAAGCAAGTAACTGCCTCACTATGTTTTCTAATCCCTCTTTAATCAATCCCAGCAATTAAAAATAATGAAGCAATAAGACACTCTAGGGATCTCAAGGATTTCAATAATGAATCATAAAATAGTTCCCTATCCACACTGGTTTATGGCTTCAACTATAACTAGTTATTACTATACATAAATTATTATTTATGCTATCTGTGATATTTCCATAAATTTTACTGAAAAGAAAAAAAAGAAGATGTTCCATGTGATTTATTAAAAAAGCTTTTTGGTAATGCAGCTTCAGGATTTTATTTTCCTTTATGAGTCATTCTTTTCCACTTAAATTTGAAAGTTAAATAATAATTCTAATAGTTAACAATCATAACACTATTGCTGGGTCTTATTATAAGCATTTTACATAGATTATTTAGTCTTCATATCACTCTATTAGCTGCTGCTGCTGCTAAGTTGCTTCAGTCGTGTCCGACTCTGTGCGACCCCATAGACGGCAGCCCACCAGGCTCCCCCGTCCCTGGGATTCTCCAGGCAAGAACACTGGAGTGGGTTGCCATTTCCTTCTCCCATGCATGAAAGTGAAGTGAAAGGGAAGTTGCTCAGTCGTGTCCAACTCTTAGCGACCCCATGGACTGCAGCCCACTAGGCTCCTCCGTCCATGGGATTTTCCAGGCAAGAGTACTGGAGTCGGGTGCCATTGCCTGCTCCGACTCTATGAGCTAGACACTGATTATTCCCATTTTATAGATGAGGGAACTGAGGTACAAAGAGGTTAAACAACATGGTCAAAGTCACACAACAGTAGGTGACAGACTGAGATTTGAACCAAGGAAGTCTAACTCCCGACCATGCCCTTCACTACTAGCAGATATTGCCTCTCCTAGTAGTACTTACAATTTTTAGGTGTTTCGATAACATATTTATTTTAATAATTAAAAACAGTGGCTAAGAATTTTCATATTTTAACATTGTGTTTTTAAAACTAAGCTCAAGGGTCACTCCACCTTTCCCCAGTCTTCCGGGCTTCCCTGAATGTCCAGTCTAACGTGTGTCCCCAACTCTGAATCCCGCTATGCCTTTCTAGTCATAAACAATGACATTATTTACAGTGTAAGCCTCTTGAGAGCTTTTCACTTTTCATGTATTTTCACCTTTGAGGGCATAAATTATTTCATCTTAGTGTTTTCTCTGGCTCTATAGAGAGATGCCTATGTTAATTTAAATATTTCTAATAATGAACAGTGTTCAAAATCTCTGGGTAAATCTTGTCTCTATATATGTTTCCTTCAAAATCTGAGTATTTCTTAATGTCCTCTCCTCTGAGCTTCTATAAATGAAAACTATCCTTCCCTCCCTCATTCATTCATTCTACAAAAATTTGTCAAACATCAAATGCGTCGGCACGGCTGGGAACTGGGAATAATGAATGGAATAAGCTCCTGAAGCTTGGTTACAGTTCAACATCTCAAGTCATTTTAGTCACTGACTATAATTTTAACTTTACTTTTTAAAGGAATGTTTAGTATTTTAAAAGAACAAGTTATCAAAAACAGTTCCTTTAGGTAATTACATAAAATCAGATAGCAGCCACCTTATTCTGAGAAAGCATGGAGCTCTGTTCCTGAATCCTCATTCTAAGAATCAGCATATTATCATTTATGGTGAAGAAAGAACATGCATGTGTGCCATCTATTTTTAACAGTGAAAATCTAAGAATAATATTGATTGCAGAAATTAAATTATCATGGTCTTTTGTCACTGCATACTGAAGGCTCCTTTATTACTGACATGCACACACAAGAACAACATTTGGAAATTATTATAGCAATTTCAGGAAATGCCAAACAAGGACAAAATCCACTTTACTTAGAAAGACCTGTTTTCCTCATGGCTCAGGAGGAAAATACAGGCTTCCAAAAGCTGATACAGAAATATTTATTCTAGATACTGGCCTTTACTGAAGTTTCAGGAAGATAATGAGGATTTCTTAGCTTGGTAGTAATATAAAAGCGGAAGTCTGGTGAATATTCAATGGTAGAGTCTCCAAGTCGTATGCATGTACTTCCACCCTGCTTAAAGGTCTGTTTTAGTAGAAGAGGTTCCAGGATTGGATCCAGTTCTTCTCCCACATTTTCTAGCAACACTGGAATAAAATCAGAAAAAGATTTCATGTTATTTTAAATAGTGACTATAAACTTCCAACTCTCAAAATTCTTTCAGCCTTCTAAATTGCTGCTGTTTCTGGTTGCCCATAAAACTATTTTTGTCTTCTGAGTATAAAGAAGTGTGCCATACCATCATTAAAAAGTCCACAAATAACAAATGCTGGCGAGAGTGTGGAGAAAAGGGAACTCTCCTTTGCTGTTGGTGGGAATGTAAATTTGTGCAAACAGGATGCAGGTTCCTCAAACAATTAAAAATAGAGTTGCCATATGATCCTGCAATCCCAATTGAATTCGAAAAGATGCATCCACCTCAATGTTCATTGCAGCTCTTCTATTTTTAACCTGATTTACTCACTATCGCTACACTCACAAACACTGGGCGCCATGTTGCCTTTCCTCATCATCCTCACAACTTTGAAAAGCATTCAGTATCATTATCCTAGTTTTACAGATGAGGAAACTGAAGCAAGGTGACTACAATAAAGTTTTCATCTAGTGAATGATAAAAACAGGAACTTGAACCAAGCAGTCTGTCTCCTTACACAGCTCTCTTAACCACTATATGATACTGCAAGCATTAAAAACTGTATTCATGACTTCTATAATTTGATAGGTAAAAATTAACATCAAAATTTGTATTTTGGGCTTGATGCTTTAGGCGCTCTTTGCCTAACTATACTTTTCCTTCTAGAAACTGTATGCTAAAATATTTGCCTATTTTCCTGTCCTGGGGCATGTTTTCACCATTAGGTTTAGCTGCAAGTGATTAAAAAAACCCAAGTAATAGTGACACAAACAAGAAGGAATTTCTCTCTCGTGTAAAGGGGAGCCTGAGGTAGTCTGCCCAGGACTGAAAGGACAGTGTGTTTAAACTCTCAGAGATCCAAGCTCCTGCTGTCTTGCTGCTTCACCATTTCTGGCATATGGCTTTATCTTTGGGGCCAAATTAGTCTTTCAAAGAAAATGCACATTGCAATCATCAGGAAAAAAAAAAAGATAAAACAGAAAAGAAAGAAGTATCGTTTACGGGTATTTTCTGGGAATCACAAATGGCACTTCTACTTACATTCACAGAAGTTAGGAAATTTATTCCTTGACTTTGAAAGGAATGTGCCCGGGAAAACACAGGAGATGCTAACGGTAAGGAGGCAACAACGGTTACTAGGGAGCAGTGGGCACCGAGTGTCACAGCGTGCTAGTTTTTTAAACTTTGTTTGTATTTTTAAATACAGGGTTATCATTACCATCTTTCTAAATTCCATATATATGTGTTAGTATACTGCATTGGTCTTTATCTTTCTGGCTTACTTCACTCTGTATAATGGGCTCCAGTTTCATCCATCTCATTAGAACTGATTCAAATGAATTCTTTTTAATGGCTGAGTAATATTCCATGGGGTATATGTACCACAGCTTCCTTATCCATTCGTCTGCTGATGGGCATCTAGGTTGCTTCCATGTCCTGGCTATTATAAACAGTGCTGCAATGAACATTGGGGTGCACGTGTCTCTTTCAGATCTGGTTTCCTCGGTGTGTATGCCCAGAAGTGGGATTGATAAATATTGTTTGTAGCAAACATCACCCCCAGTTTTCTGCTTGGTTTTAAATCTGTTTATATTTCTTTTTAAAATTCAACTTTTTGCTGTAGAAATTCTCAAACTTTTTTCAGAGGTAAAAAAAAAAAAATTTCTTGCCAATTTCACCCAATCTTGTTTCATCTATTCCTTATCTCACCCTGGATTATTTACAAACAAATCCCAGTAACCATAAAACTTCATCTGCAAATATTTGAGTAGGTATCTCTTAAAGTTAAAGACTCTTATTTAAAAATTAATATATCTTAAAAAATATCAGTAATTCACAATTTCATCAAATATCAAGTCAGGGGATATGTTTACCCATTGTTTTAAAATATGCTAATTAGTGTTTGATTGCTAAATTGGGATACAAATAATCCATAAATTGTGATTGATATTCTCTAAGTTTCTTTTATATAATGTTTCTTGGCTTAAATTATAAATTTGTAGAGTCCATTCTATTATTCTTTACCTTGAAATTTTTTCTCCATTGTATATTATCTTAGAAACTTTTTTCCAAAGACAACTTAGTTATTCCCTCGTGTTTTACTTTAGCATTTAGGTCTTCTCTTTTTGTCTTTCATATTTAACTCTTTAGATCATCTGAAGCATACTTTGGTATAAGGTGAGACTACGGTTTGATCAGTGAAAAAACAATGCCTTACTCAAGTCTTTTGTTGTTTTGTGTGTGTGTGAAATTTTGTGATTTCTTTACTCTGCATGGTTAAAAGTCATCCGAGGTTTTTGTTTCATATGTGCTGTGTGCTAAGTCACTCAGTTGTGACCCCATGGACTGCAGCCCGCCAGGCTCCTCTGAACATGGGGATTCTCCAGGCAAGAATACTGGAATGGACAACCATTTCCGTCTCCGGGGGATCGTCCTGACTCAGGGGTCAAACTCAAGTCTACTGCATTGCAGGTGGATTCTTTACCACTGAGCCACTGTAACTGACATCAGTTTTTGTTTTTGTTTTTTTAATGAATTATCTACAATATAGTATTCCCTGCTGGCTCAGATGGTAAAGAATCTGCCTGCAATGTGGGAGACCTGGGTTCAATCCTGGGTCAGGATAGATCCCCTGGAGGAGGGCATGGCAACCCACTCCATTTGAGTGGGTTCTTGCCTGGAGTATTCTTGCCTGGAGAATCCCATGGACAGAGGAGCCTGGCGAGCCTACAGCCCATGGAGTCGCAAAGAGTTGGACACGACTGAGCTACTAACACTACACTACTATCTACATTATCCTATGTGAGACTTCAAATTACTAGGGAAAAATGTGCATAGTGTGTTCAGCTGTATAGCATATTGCATTCAAAGTTGATTAATCAATTACTGGGCACTTACTGACTACCCTCAAAGAGCTGGTGTTGAGAAAAAGTTATATACACAATACTAAGGTCAGTTGTAGAAATCTGTAAAAGTTTTAGTCTTGGCACTTGATTGAGAGAGATGTCATAGAAAGAGGTGTTTGAACTGCAAATTAAATTTGAAGGAATTCACCAAAATGATGGAAGAGTACAGAAGAGATGTGAAACTAGGTCATTTTGTTACATGTACTGCCAGCTGCCCTGTGTTCCCATCTAACCCTCATCCCATGCATAATCTCGGTCTTTCTCTTTAAACCAATAAGCTCAAAGACAGCAGAGGCCAAGCCTGTATTTTCATGCTGTGTTTTCAGTGGCCATGGCAGCTGCAAAATAAATATTTGTAAGATGAATGACTGAACAAAGAAATGAGCAAATGAAAGAAACACTGAACCAGAAGTAGTTCTGCCCAAGGAAGGCTCAGATAATAATAGGTTTTGCCGTAAATGCAAAGAATTTTTTTCACAGAGTTAATGCAAAGCCATTAAAAGCTCCTCTATACAAACTTATTTCTTTTTAAAAAATTAAAAAAGTATTCTTTCATTTTTCCAGCTTTATTGAAGTGTGAACTGGTTAACTTATCAGAATATTAACCTGAATAACATTCTACACACACCTTGACCACTGGTGTAGCTAATACAGATGTACCTTTATTTTCTAGAACATTGGTTTTCAAACATTTTCTTTAAGCAGCAGGATACTTTTTTCAAAGAGGATTCTATCTTAAAGCTCAATATAAACAACAAAAAAGGGAGGTCTGCAGACGCAGGTGGGTGAAGGCAAAACCTCTGCCTTCTCTACCCAGGCCACCTGGCAGGGATCAGAAGTCACTGTCCTGAAATAGGTCAAAACTTAAAGAGAACTTCTTAAATGGTAGAATCTTTAGTTGCTAATGTTTTAAAATTGTAATAGTAACTGATTCTTTTACTTGAAGGCTAAATATAAAAAGTTATAAAATCTGCCATCTGTTTCTCTTTCTATAATAGATTTAAAACTTTTCATTTCTCTCTGATGATTAATGTTAGAAGACATTGTGAATAATCATTATCCATTTTTAAAGTATTTCATTCCAAAAAGTAGGTTAAAGCAACTGTGAGTGACAGAGAAAGCACTGGACAAAGGCAGAAAATTTGGGGACTAGTTTTAACGCTTCCCTGACCTGAAGACACAGTCTTAGTTAAACACATAACTAACACACTCTGTCAGCTTACTTACCTTGTTAATAAAATGTAGTGGTTATTAGAATCACTATTAGATTTTAGACTTTTATGGTCACAACTCCAAGTAAGAAATATATTTTAAATCTTGATCTACTATACACATGTGCATATAAAACTTTTAAAACTTCATGAAATAATGCTTTATGCAATAGAGCTTAATGTGCTTCACTCCACTGCATTTCATTTACAAATGCTGGTCATGACCCCTAAGTTGGTTCTCTCTCCTACAGCTGTGACTCAGTTAAAAAAACACTGGACGGATTGTCTGTATGGCCTTTCTCACTATACAAACTATATTATATGTAACTATGTATGACTCTAATGTAATTAAGAGATAATATAAGAAAATGTTGGCTTAAAACTCAACATTCAAAAAACTAAGATCATGGCATCTGGTCCCATCACTTCATGGCAAATAGATGGGGAAAAAATGGAAACAATGACAAACTTCATTTTCTTGGGCTCCAAAATCAGTGCGGCTGGTGACTGCAGCCATGAGATTAAAAGACACTTGCTCCTTGGAAGAAAAGCTATGACAAGCCTATTAAAAAGCAGAGATGTTATTCTGCAAAAAAGGTCCATCTAGTCAAAGCTATGGTGTTTCCAGTAGTCATGTATGGATGTGAGAGCTGGACCATAAAGAAGTCTGAGCACCAGAGAATTGATGCTTTTGAACTGTGGTGCTAGAGAAGACTCTTGAGAGTCCCTTGGACTGCAAGGAGATCCAACCAGTCCATGCTAAAGGAAATCAGTCCTGAATATTCATTGGAAGGACTGATGCTGAAGCTGAAACTCCAATACTGTGGCCACCTAATGCAAAGAACTGATTCACTGGAAAAGACCCTGATGCTGGGAAACATTGAAGGCAGGAGGAGAAGGAGACAACAGAGGATGAGATGGTTGGATGGTATCATGGACTCGATGGACATGAGTTTGAGCAAGCTCCGAAAGTTGGTGATGGACAGGGAAGCCTGGCATGCTGCAGTCCATGGGGTCGCATAGAGTTGGACATGACAAAGGACTATGCTCAAAATTCTCCAAGCCAGGCTTCAGCAATACATGAACTGTGAACTTCCAGATGTTCAAGTTGGTTTTAGAAAAGGCAGAGGAACCAGAGATCAAATTGCCAACATCTGCTGGATCATCGAAAAAGCAAGAGAGTTCCAGAAAAACATCTATTTATGCTTTATTGACTATGCCAAAGTCTTTGATTGTGTGAATCATAATAAACTGTGGAAAATTCTGAAGGAGATGGGAATACCATACCACCTGACCTGCCTCTTGAGAAACCTGTATGCAGGTCAGGAAGCAACAGTTAGAACTGGACATGGAACAACAGACTGGTTCCAAATAGGAAAAGGAGTACGTCAAGGCTATATATTGTCACCCCGCTTATTTAACTTATATGCAGAGTGCATCATGAGAAATGCTGGGCTGGAAGATGCACAAGCTGGAATCAAGATTTCCGGAAGAAATATCAATAACCTCAGATATGTAGATGACACCACCCTTATGGCAGAAAGTGAAGAGGAACTAAAAAGTCTCTTGATGAAAGTGAAAGAGGAGAGTGAAAAAGTTGGCTTAAAGCTCAACATTCAGAAAACTAAGATCCTGGCATCTGGTCCCATCACTGCATGAAAAATAGATGGGGAAACAGTGGAAACAGTGTCAGATTTTATTTTTCTGGGCTCCAAAATCACTGCAGATGGTGACTGCAGCCATGAAATTAAAAGATGCTTACTCCTTGGAAGGAAAGTTATGACCAACCTAGACAGGATATTAAAAAGCAGAGACATTACTTTGCCAACAAAGGTCCATCTGGTCAAGGCTATGATTTTTCCAGTATTCATGTATGGATATGAGAGTTGGACTGTGAGGAAAGCTGAGCACCGAAAAATTGATGCTTTTGAACTGTGGTGTTGGAGAAGACTCTTGAGAGTCCCTTGGACTGCAAGGAGATCCAATCAGTCCATCCTAAAGGAGATCAGTCCTGGGTATTCATTGGAAGCACTGAGGCTGAAGCTGAAACTCCAATACTTTTGCCAACTCATTTGAAGAGATGACTCATTGGAGAAGACCCTGATGCTGGGAGGGATTGGGGGCAGGAGAAGAGGACAACAGAGGATGAGATGGATGGATGGCATCACCGACTAGATGGACATGAGTTTGAGTAAACTCTGGGAGTTGGTGATGGACAGGGAGGCCTGCGTGCTGCAATTCATGGGTTTGCAAATAGTTAGACATGACTGAGCAACTGAACTGAACCGAACTGAACTGAAGGTCTGAAATGAACTGAACTGATACATAAGCCACATAATAAATCCTCAAACAAAAAACTGATATAAGTTGATTTTATCAGACACTGTCATAAGTACCCAAATTACAGTAATCATTTCTTCCTTGCACAAAATATAAATGGGGAAATTGAGTCTCAGAAAGGTGACTGAACCAAGTACTGAGTAAAAGAGGCAGGTACTCTGATTCCAGAGCCAGTGCACAGTGGTCCTAACAAGGGTTAGTGAAGTATGTCCAATTTCTACTTTTATAACAGATATATTGTCTGATCCTGCCCATTTAACAAGCAAAATATCTGATACGGAGATCAGATTGTCTCTTTTTTGGTAACTCCGTGTCATTATACTATAAGAAGACCACTCGGATGAATGAAATACTACCTGTGTAGGTGTTTGTGTGTCCATATACACAAATACAATATTTTATAGGTAGACTTAGATTTTTTCACCTCATTCTCAACCAAACCAAACCTAAAATTGCAATTACTATATTGTTATGCAAAAATAAACTGTCAGTAAGTCTACTTGGTATATCTGTTTTTATTCTTTCCATGTGTCACTGGTTCTATTAGCAACTGGGATTTGCTTAACTTGTCCTGGGGCTAAACATGTTGTCCTTTCCTAAAGGTGACGATTTACCTGGTCAAGTAAATAGTCAAAATTTGATAGATAATATGGATTCAAAATGTGACTAAGAACCCCAACGTACTCAAATCATAAGTACTTTGGTTTACGTAGACAAGTGTGGCCTGTGTACAGAGCTTCATTGAGAAATTCTTGGCATGTTTTTAATTTCTCCATTATAAATGGCAAGTCAGACACACAGAATGCATATCCACTTCTCTGCTACTTTTGTAGGATAAGTAGAGAGAAGGACAAAGAAACAGTTGGAATAATGTGTTAAAATATTTTTGGCATATCAAGTGGCCCTTTTCATTGTAGAAGTAGAGCTATCATGAGAACTAAGGAAGGGCAAACAACAGACAAAAATTACAACAGCTAAATTAGCTATACCAGGAATCAGCTAATTTAAATTAGAAGACGTATCCCAAACGAATCTTGAGACAAGAAAGCATCCTAACCTGTTAGAGCTATAACCTCTAAAGTTCTCACTTGATTCATTATCAATAATTAATGAAAGACATTAACAAAGTAATCATTTAAGATGAGCCTGACTCAAATACCTTTTAAAAAAACCCTATGTTATTTTGGGTTTACCTGTGCCCTTTCCATATATTTCTGTATTACATATTTATTGTTCAACTACATACCAGGGGTACCAAACTGGATGCAATTTTCCAAAGTTCTGACATAGTCAGGGTCACTTAATTTAATTAGGTGAAGACTATTGGCTTTTTCCATGTTCTTGATCCATTTATTAGCCTGACCTTGAGGATCTATCATCAGAGGCCACCTTCTTGCGTTCCTGAAAGAGAAAGGAAGACAATGCTAGTCAAGTCACAATTTGTCTCTATTTAAAGATGCATGCATCACTTTCTTACAGTTTATACTTTATAGTGTTATTTTATTTTGTAACTTGTTTTGAGAAACTGTGGTTCTTGAAGCAGAGACATTTAAATTGAACAGGCTACTAGAATGACAACTATAAAAGTCAACTGGCAAACTTAACACAAGTTCTTTTACTCCTTTTGGAAAACTGCAATTTCTTAAATGTTAAAGGATATTTTTGAAAATGTTTACTGTTCTTGCTACTTAAATCACAATGATAACCGTCAAGAGTATCAGAAATCAGAAAACTCTAGTTCTTCACTAAGCCCTGCTGTTTATCACTCTTGTGACCTTGGGCAAGCCACTTTATTTCTTCATCTTCTATCTGCTATCATTTGTCATCATTATAATGATATCATTTGATGTCATTATATCTGCTTTTATTTGCTATCATTTGCTATCTATCAAGAGGCAAAGAGAAAAGATGGAGACATCATATCTCTTTAATGGTCTAAAAAAAAAAGACGTGAAGCAAAATTTTGTATCATCTAAATAACCTTCATAGGAGAAGGCAATGGCACCCCACTCCAGTACTTTGGCATGGAAAATCCCAAGGATGGAGAAGCTTGGTAGGCTGCAGTCCATGGGGTTGCTAAGAGTCAGGCACGACTGAGCAACTTCACTTTCACTTTTCACTTTCATGCACTGGAGAAGGAAATGGCAACCCACTCCAGTATTCTTGCCTGGAGAATCCCAGGGATGGGGGAGCCTGGTGGGCTGCCGTCTGTGGGATCGCACAGGGTCGGACACGACTGAAGCAACTTAGCAGCAGCAGCAGCAACCTTCATAATGACAATCAACCCTTAAGTGTTAACACAATTGTTGACCCGGTAACTTCAAGGACTTGTAAACTTAATGTCACATTTGTATTGGATTGGTCAAAAATTCATTCGAATTTTTCATAAGATCTTATGGAAAAACCCAAGTGATTTTTTTTTTTTTTTTTTTGCCAATCCAATAGTTCACTACGTACTTGCCCAGAGATTGTGAGCTTCTTATGGACGGAAATATATTCTATGAAAGTCAGGATTTGCCCGATGAGAGAGCTCATACTAATTGCTTTATTCTCACCCATATCTCCTTTTCTAGGACAAGAACAAGAGCAGTGAACCAACACAAGGCACCCAGTTTACAGTTCAGGGTGTTGTTGGGTTACAAAGAGTTAACCAGTTTCAGCCATCTGGACATAGTATCCAATCACATAGCTTTCTACTTTCTGTGAAATGTAAACAGCATTAAGATTACCATTCTTTTTCTTTTTCTTAGAAGTTTCAATAAACACAAGCTGTCACTTTGGCCAGTTTCCCTAAAGATACTCTCATACTCTTCCATAAGTGAGCAGAGCAAATTCATGCAGAGCATCAGAAGAGCAGGAGGAGGAAATAAAAGGTGACTGGGACAAAAAAAAAAAAAAAAGCTAGGGGTGAATCAGGATAATATATTCATTTCCATCTCATTATAATACAAACTTAGAGTTTCATTGGATAATTTGTCCCAAATGGAAGTAACCACAGTTCTCCAATATTAGCATTATATAATGTATTAATGAGCTTGGGCAGCCATAACAAACTACCACAGACTGCCTTAACAGAAATTTATTTTCTAACGTCTCTGGAGGCTGGAAGTTTCAAGATCAAGGTGCTGGCAGAGGTCTCTGTCCTCGGTTTGCAGAAAACACAGACCTCTTGCTGGGTCCTCAGGTGGCCTTTGCTCTGCACGTACATTCAAGCTCTCTCTCCCTCTTCTTAGGAGGACACCATTCTCACTGGATAAGGGTTCTACCCTTATGACCTTATTTAACCTTAGCCATCACTTTGAAGACCCTATCTCCAGATATAATAACATAGTGGGTTATATCTTCAACACATGATTTCATAGTGGGTGAGGGGACAGAATTCATGTTATAATATTAATTATATTAGGGAAGAAATGAGACCAAAAGAATAGTGCAATATCTTAGATGCAACAAACTAATAAAAAGGGGATGCTATCAATAAGAAACTAAAGGAACTGAGAGTGAAATTAGAAACAAAACTTATATTTAAAATTTCATTCTGTTACACACTTTAGAAATATATTTAAGGTTGGGGGATTATGTGAGCGTTAGACAGCATTATGGAAGGAAAGTTATGACCAACCTAGATAGCATATTAAAAAGCAGAGACATTACTTTGCCAACAAAAGTCCATCTGGTCAAGGCTATGATTTTTCCAGTGATCATGTATAGATGTGAGAGTTGGACTGTGAGGAAAGCTGAGCACCGAAAAATTGATGCTTTTGAACTGTGGTGTTGGAGAAGACTCTTGAGAGTCCCTTGGACTGCAAGGAGATCCAACCAGTCCATCCTAAAGGAGATCAGTCCTGGGTGTTCATTGGAAGGACTGATGAAACTCCAATACTTTGGCCACCTCATGCAAAGAGTTGACCCGTTGGAAAAGACCCTGATGCTGGGAGGGGTTGGGGGCAGGAGGAGAAGGGGACAACAGAGGATGAGATGTATGGATGGCATCATTGACTTGATGGACATGGGTTTGGTCTCCAGGAGTTGGTCATGGACAGGGAGGCCTGGTGTGCTGCAACTCATGGGGTCGCAAAGAGTCGGACACGACTGAGTGACTGAACTGACTGACTCACTGATGCTTCCGCGGCTGCAATGGGCCGTGCAGAAGCGTGCCCAAGGTCAGGAGCGGCAGCTGAGAAGAGCAACCCCATGCCCAAGGAGTGGTGGCTGCATGGGTGCAGGAGGGCCAAGAGGAGCTACCCCACGTCTGAGGTCAGAGGCAGCAGCGGAGAGAGGCAACCCCACTACCGAGGCCAGAGACAGCGGCCCAGAGGAGCTACTGCACGTTCAAGGTCAGGAGGGGAGGCCGTGAGAAGCTACACCTCGTACAAGGTAAGCAGCAGTGGCTGCGCTTTGCTGGAGCAGCCGTGAAGAGATACCCCATGTCCCAGGTAAGAGAAACCCAAGTAAGACGGTAGGTGTTGTGAGAGGGTATCAGAGGGCAGACACACTAAAACCATAATCACGGAAAACTAGCCAATCTGATCACAGGACCACAGTCTTGTCTACCTCAGTGAAACTAAGTCATGCCGTGTGGGGCCACCCAGGACAGACGGGTCATGGTGGAGAGGTCTGACAGAATGTGGTTCACTGGAGAAGGGAATGGAAAGCCACTTCAGTATTCTTGCCTTGAGAACCCCATGAACAGGATGAAAAGGCAAAATGGTAGGATACTGAAAGAGGAACTCCCCAGGTCGGTAGGTGCCCAATATGCTACTGGAGATAAGTGGAGATATAACTCCAGATAGAATGAAGGGATGGAGTCAAAGCAAAATTAAGACCCAGTTGTGGATGTGACTGGTGATAGAAGCAAAGTCCTATGCTGTAAAGAGCAATATTGCATAGGAACATGGAATGTTAGGTCCATGAATCAAGGCAAGTTGGAAGCGGTACAACAGGAGATGGCAAGAGTGAACACTGACATTCTAGAATCAGCGAACTAAAATGGACTGGACTGGGTGAATTTAACTCAGATGACCATTATATCTACTATTGTGGGCAGGAATCCCTTAGAAGAAATGGAGTAGCCATCACAGTCAACAAGAGTCCGAAATGCAGTACTTGGATGCAATCTCAAAACCGACAGAATGATCTCTGTTCAAACCATTCGATATCACAGTAATCCAAGTCTATGCCCCAACCAGTAACACTGAAGAAGCTGAAGCTGAACAGTTCTACGAAGACCTACGAGACCTTTTAGAACTAACACCCAAAAAAGATGTCCTTTTCATTATAGGGGGCTGGAATGCAAAAGTAGGAAGTCAAGAAACACCTGGGGTAACAGGTAAATTTGGCCTTGGAGTACGGAATGAAGCAGGGTAAAGGCTAATAGAGTTTTGCCAAGAGAACGTGCTGGTCATAGCCAACACCCACTTTCAACAACACAAGAGAAGACTCTACACATGGACATCACCAGATGGTCAACACTGAAATCAGACTGATTACATTCTTTGCAGCCAGAGATGGAGAAGCTCTATACAGTCAGCAAAAACAAGACCAGGAGCTGACTGTGGCTCAGATCATGAACTCCTTACTGCCAAATTCAGACTTAAACTGAAGAAAGTAGGGAAAACCACTAGACCATTCAGGTATGACCTAAATCAAATCCCTTAAGTCTATACAGTGGAAGTGAGAAATAGATTTAAGGGACTAGATCTGATAGTCAGAATGCCTGATGAACTATGAAAGGAGGTTCGTGACATTGTATAGGATACAGGGATCAAGACCATGCCCATGGAAAAGAAATCCAAAAAAGCAAAATGGCTGTCTGAGGGAGGCTTACAAATAGCTGTGAAAAGAAGGGAAGAGAAAAGCAAAGGAGAAAGGAAAGATATTTCCATTTGAATGCAGAGTTCCAAAGAATAGCAAGGAGAGATAAGAAAGCCTTCCTCAGTGATCAATGCAAAGAAATAGAGGAAAACAACAGAATGGGAAAGACTAGAGATCTCTTCTAGAAAATTAGAGATACCAAGGGAACATTTCATGCAAATATGGGCTCAATAAAGGACAGAAAAGGTATGAACCTAACAGAAGCAGAAGATATTAAGAAGAGGTGACAAGAATACACAGAAGAACTGTACAAAAAAGATCTTCATGACCCAGATAATTCATGATGTTGTGATCACTCACCTAGAGCCAGACATCCTGGAATGTGAAGTCAAGTGGGCCTTAGAAAGCATCACTATGAACAAAGCTAGTGGATGTGATGGAATTCCAGTTGAGCTATTTCAAATCCTGAAAGATGATGCTGAGAAAGTGCTGCACTCAACATGCCAGCAAATTTGGAAAACTCAGCAGTGGCCACAGGACTGGAAAAGGTCAGTTTTCATTCCAATCCCAAAGAAAGGTAATGCCAAAGAATGCTCAAACTTATCTCACACGCTAGCAAAGTAATGCTCAAAATTCTCCAAGCCAGGTTTCAGCAATATGTGAACCGTGAACTTCCAGATGTTCAAGCTGGTTTTAGAAAAGGCAGAGGAACCAGAGATCAAATTGCCAACATCCGCTGGATCATCGAAAAAGCAAGAGAGTTCCAGAAAAACATCTATTTATGCTTTATTGACTATGCCAAAGCCTTTGATGGTGTAAATCACAACAAAGTGTGGAAAATTCTGAGAGAGATGGGAATACCACACCACCTGACCTGCCTCTTGAGAAACCTGTATGCAGGTCAGGAAGCAACAGTTAGAACTGGACATGGAACAACAGACTGGTTCCAAATAGGAAAAGGAGTAAGTCAAGGATGTATATTGTCACCCTGCCTATTTAACTTATATTCAGAGTACATCATGAGAAACGCTGGCTGGAAGAAACACAAGCTGGAATCAAGATTGCTGGGAGAAATATCAATAACTTCAGATATGCAGATGACACCACCCTTACGGCAGAAAGTGAAGAGGAACTAAAAAGCCTCTTGATGAAAGTGAAGGAGGAGAGTGAAAAAGTTGGCTTAAAGCTCAACATTCAGAAAACTAAGCTCATGGCATCTGCTCCCATCACTGCATGGGAAATAGATGGGGAAACAGTGGAAACAGTGTCAGATTTTATTTTGGGGGGTTCCAAAATCACTGCAGATGGCGACTGCAGCCATGAAATTAAAAGACGCTTACTCCTTGGAAGGAAAGTTATGGCCAACCTAGACAGGATATTAAAAAGCAGAGACATTACTTTGCCAACAAAGGTCCATCTAGTCCAGGCTATGGTTTTTCCAGTATTCATGTATGGATGTGAGAGTTGGACTGTGAAGAAGGCTGAGCACTAAAGAATTGATGCTTTTGAACTGTGGTGTTGGAGAAGACTCTTGAGAGTCCCTTGGACTGCAGGAAGATCCAACCAGTCAATTCTACAAGAGATCAGTCCTGGGTGTTCATTGGAAGGACTGATGCTGAAGCTGAAACTCCAATACTTTGGCCACCTCATGAGAAGAGTTGACTTATTGGAAAAGACCATGATGCTGGGAGGGATTGGGGGCAGGAGGAGAAGGGGATGACAAAGCATGAGATGGGTGGATGGCATCACTGACTCCATGGACATGAGTTTGAGTAAACTCTGGGAGTTGGTGATGGACAGGGAGGCCTGGCGTGCTGCAACTCATGGGGTCGCAGAGTCGGACACAACTGAGCGACTGAACTGAACTGAACTGAAAGAAACTAAAATGACTCACTGTTCTGTTGCTTCCACATTTTTTAGGTACAATACCATGTTTGTGTTGTTTCTTCGTCTAAAATGTACCTCTTCCCATCCTCTCATGTTCAAATACCTCCTACATTTCATGGCAAACTCAAATGCTATCAGTCCACAAAGCCTGTCTTGATATCTTTTCTCATGGAACTTCTTTAGCCATTTATCCATATTACATTTATGTACTTTCACATAATGATAATATTTTATTATGGTAATTCTATAATTTATTAGCTGCATCACTCAACTAAATTATATATCCTGAGGGAGCAACCATGCTGACTCTTCTTTATCCTCTTTTCCTAAATCAAATAAAGTTTGCATGTGATAATCCACTGAAGTTCCAACAGCAAAAAAAAAAAAAAAAAAAATCTGACAAAGACCATACAAGTTAACTCATTCTAAACATGGACAGTTCATAAGAGATTATTCCTGAATGAAGAATACTGGTCCAAAGAACACCATCTCAAAATCAGAAAAAAGGACTTCTGGTGGTGACCAAACTTGGCGAAGTTCATTAGAGCCTATCTCTGTCACTGATCACACTGAAGACAGTAGGACAAAATACAAAAACCAACAATTCGCAGATTCTAAAAAGTAAGCAATAAGAAGTGAATGGAAGAAAAGTCAGAGCTTGAGGGATGACCAGCAAGGGAGTGGTGACTTTCATGTACGTGTGTGTGTGCGTGTGTGTGTCTTCTCTGCCTTCTGGTTTTGACCTGAGCATAGGCCTGATGCAGGGAACCGTGCAGCAGGCACAGGCAGCAAAACTCAAAAGAGAAGACAGAGAATAATCACGTGTGAGCCAGACAGCACTGAGGGGACCTCTGTTCTCTCTGCCCTGCCCGCAGGTCCACCCCGCCACATTACAGCGTCGCCACCGCAGAGCAGTGATGCTGCAGCCACCTAAACCCTGAGTGAAATCTCTCTCTGGACAGAAGAGCTGGAAAAAGGGACCTCTGCTGTGCACAGAGTCTGAGGGGCGTCATAACCTGCTCGGGCTGCTCTAACAGGATTCAATCCAAAATTACCCAATATACAAAGAACCAGAATGTGACTAATTCTGAAAGAAACAGATGCTAGAATTATCAGGAAAAAACCCTCTAAAGTAGTTATCATAACAACACTTCATATGGTAAAGGTGAGTACTTTTAAAAACAAATGGAAAGAGGTATTCTAGCAGATAAATAGAAAGTATGACAAGAACCAAATGAAAATTTTAGAACTGAAAAGGATAATATCTGAAATAAAAATTTCACTGTAAAAACTCAATAGTAGACAATCAGTGAACTTGATGACCTATGAATAAAAATTATCCAATTTGAATAATAAAAAGGATAGTAAAAAAGAAACAGAGTCTCAAAGACTTGTGAGAAAATATTAAAAGGTTTAACATTCATATCATTTGGGCCAGAAGGAAGAAAGAGATTGGTGTGGAAAACATATTTGAAAAAACTGTTGAAACTTTCCTAAGTTCAGTGAAACATGTAAATTCATAGCTTCACGAAATTCAATTCTGAAAAGGAAAGACTAAAAAACCAAAAACCCCCCACCCACATCCAGCCTCACTATAATCACACTGCTGAGAACCAAAGATTCGAAAAAATATATTTTTAAAGCATCAGAGAGTAATGATATATTACATGTAGATGACAATTATTCAAAAGACTGCAGATTTTATATCAGAAATCATGGAACCAGAACACAGTAGAACATATTTAAAGTGCTGAAAGAAAAGAACTGTCAACCCAGCATTCCATGTCTACTGAAAATATCCTTCAAGAATAAAGGCAAAATGAAGATGTTCTCAAAAGTATGGGCCAGCAGATCTGCTCTAAACAGATGCTAATGCTAAAGTTCTTCACCTTAGGGGAAATGATGCTACAGTGAGTTTTAGAAATAAAGAAGGAGCAAAAATGGTAAATAGAACAGGCTATTTCCCCCTCTTTAGTTCTTTCAAATGTACATGAATACTGAGGCAAAACGCTGAGTGTGTGTGGAGGGGCAGAGTTTCGACACACGTAAAACATATGACTACGGTGGCATAATCGGGGACGGGGAGGGCGCTTGTACAGTTACAAGGCGTCTATGTCTTAAATGAACTGGTATAACATCTCTAGATAGATTGTGAAAATGTGTACTGAAAAATAATGCAAAGTATTATAGTTAAAAATTGATAAATTAAAATGGGATACTAAAAACGGTGATCATTCAAATATTCTAAAATAACAAGAAATGGGGAAGAGGGCAACAAAAATCAGATGTAAAAACAGAAAAATAATAATCTGTTACATCTAATTTCAATGATATCAACCACACCATGGTTGGATGGCATCATCAACTCAATGGACATGAGTTTGAGAAAACTCTGAGAAATATTGAAGGACAGGGAAGCCTGGTGTGCTGCAGTCCATGGGGTCACAAAGAGTCAGACACGACTTGGTGACTGAACAACATGATGATATATGTAGCATGCACGGAAGGAAGGAATTTAGATATATAGCAGTGGTGTATTTCAAAGGATTAAAATTCTAATTTTAGGATTAGTTTCCTAAATTATCAACTCCTCCCTCAGCTGGGATAATATATGAAAAGTATCTAACACAAAATCAGGTCTTTAGTAAGTGCTCTGTATTAGATATTATTATCAAGTAAGTATCTCTGGGGAAGGAAGAAGACACTGGCAAGGAAGATTTATCTGATACTTCAAAATGATCAAGCATACAGGCTGACTCTCTCAGTTGTGTCCGAATCTTTGTGACCCTTTACGGGCTGTAGCCCACCAGGCTCTTCTGTCCAAGAAATTTTCCAGGCAAGAATACTGGAGCTTATTGTCATTTCTATTACAGGAAATCTTCCCAGGGATAAAAACCTGTGTCTCCTAGGCTGGCAGATGTCGATTCTTTACCATTGAGTCACCTGGGAGGCCCTCAACATGATCACCTTAACCTATTTCCTGAAACCTCTCAGTAAAAGATTACCAAAATCATTGACCAAAAAACCAAGAATGAAAAACGTTACTATTTCCTTCTTAGTAAGGTTTCTACCATTACTTCTTTCTAATAATACAACACTTTTACAAACAAATAGTGAACACAAAGGGGTTATGGCTCATTAAAACTATTTTCTACCTCCTGAAATGGGAGTTCATCTTGAAAAATAATCACTGAAAGATTTGGAATCTCAAAAGTGGAAATATTAATCAACAGTTCCAGTATTATTGAAATATGACTGGACCTAAAAGAAAGGGTATTTATTTGCTAGAAACTAACAAGCATATTATTCTCCACTGAATAGATAACAGTTATAAGAATAGGTTTAGATGTCCTTCTAGGTAGAACAAAGGTATATAAATCGCAAATCAAAATAATAAATGCATAACTACTACTACACGGGACATGATCAATTATTTTCACAACTGCTTGGGAAGACCAAAGGTTTTTTTCTGAGAGGGAAACAGCAGCAGCAGCGGCAACAACAACAACAACTGGACTATTATTGAGGCTGAAGATAATTGGTCCAGCTGGACAAGGTAAAAGGTAGACTTCCTTATTTTTCTACTGAAATTTTTAAAATGAAATGTTATTATCACTGTTACTTGCACAATGTTACATTTTGACTTCTGCAGCATGCTCACCACCAAAGGATTAGTCTCCATTCACTACCAAACCTTTGATTCCCTTTGCCTATCTCACCTTCTCCTCACACCCCTTCCTCTCTGGTACACACTTTTGCTCTCTGTATCCATGTGTTTCCTTGTTTTGTTTATTATTTATCTACTTACTTATTTAATATTTCACATAGGAGTGAAAACATATAGTATTTGTCTTTTCCCATCTGACTTATTTCACATAGCATAGTACCCTCAAGATCCATCCATGTTGTTACAAGTGGCAAGATTTCATCTTTTTTATGGCTGAGTAGTATTTCCTGGGAAAGTTTAGTCCTTTTACAATAGTCCAGTAAATAAATGCTATAAAAATCCATATGTCAGGATCATTTGCTGAACAGTTAAGAAATTTGTTCACTATAATTTTAATTTGTAGAATAAGTTTCATAAATATTACTCATAAAAACTTAATAATAACTGGTTTTTACCCATAGTGGCTAATTCTATTTTAAAAATTTACATGCCTCAACCATTTTTACTTTCAGTTCAGTTCAGTTCAGTCGCTCAGTCATGTCCGACTCTTTGCGACCCCATGAATCGCAGCACGCCAGGCCTCCCTGTCCATCACCAGCTCCCGGAGTTTACTCAAACTCATGCCCATTGAGTCGGTGATGCCATCCAGCCATCTCATCCTCTGTCGTCCCCTTCTCCTCCTGTCCCCAGTCCCTCCCAGCATCAGGGTCTTTTCCAATGAGTCAACTCTTCACATGAGGTGGCCAAAGTACTGGAGTTTCAGCTTCAGCATCAGTCCTTCCAACAAACACCCAGGACTGATCTCCTTTAGGATGGACTGGTTGGATCTCCTTGCAGTCCAAGGGACTCTCAAGAGTCTTCTCCAACACCACAGTTCAAAAGCATCAATTTTTTGGTGCTCAGCTTTCTTCACAGTCCAACTCTCACAACCATACACGACTACTGAAAAAACCATAGCCTTGACTAGACAGACCTTTGTTGGCAAAGTAATGTCTCTGCTTTTTAATATGCTATCTAGGTTGGTCATAACTTTCCTTCCAAGGAGTAAGCGTCTTTTAATTAAGTACTATCATATCAAGTATTTTTTCAGTAGTAAACTAACAACTAATCAAAACATGTAACACAAAACTGAATGTTTCCTACTGATGGTTTACCTGTGCTGTTGCTAACATGCTAAAACCTCCAAGAAGACTGGCCCAGTGACAGAAGACCCTTCATAATGTGACCTTGAAAATAACACAATTAATAATTGTCCCCACAGTAAGGCAGTGTGAAGTCCTTGGCTTCTGAAAGGCAAGACTCTGAGGAAAAGTAAGGTTGAATGAGCCTCCAGTATCCTCCCAACTTCATCTCCATGGGTTTTATCTACTAACCATGAGATTCTAGGAATAGCACCACTTTTTGAAGAGCCCCAATCAGTCCAGGACCCAGAAATGTATCCATACCACTTAAAGTGGTCCCACACCCAGCAGAACTAAGACATCAATCATCACCACAAACTTACCCCTGCATGTTTCATTAACCTACAATAACAAAACCCTGTGTTCTATGAGAATAAAGATTTGGAACTTCACTTACGGCAGGGTTTTGCTCTATTTGCTAAAAATTGATTTAAAATTACACAAGAGTCATCTGAGGTTTTTAGTTTAATTACTACTGTCTCCAATACTCAACTGCTCCAACATTAATCAGAGAAGGATGTGCTCATCCATATTTAATTTAACTAATTAATTAAACAGATTTTTTCAATACTATAAAAGTTTACTAGCTACATTAAAAAAGGTATACAGATAAATAAATCTACTGATTGACAGAGAACATTTATGAGAAAAACATTTTCCTTACATTATGATGATCCCGTTATCAATAGAAAATGAGTCAGAAGGTAATCCAGCAATATTCCAGGCTCGAATTGTCACTGCTTCTCCCAGGATATTCATAAGGGAATAATCTTCAGAGCAGGGGATATCTCTTCTTTTGCACAAACTGGTCCACTCCTTGATTTGGTTCTTTGAGACATACACAGAGAGATACAAAAGTGAGGCTGGAGGTTACCAAAAAAAATATTTTGTAAAATCCTCAATCATACTTCGAGCCAACAAGCCATGGTTGAAACTACCTTAAAATTGATTTGTGTTCATCATATTTTGAAGTAAAATTATAATTCAGAAACTCTACTATGTATTCAAATGAAAATTCTATCTACTGTTAAGATAATATTTAGATAGATCACTTACTAGTGAATTCAGAATTCCATATATGGAAAAAATAATTGCCAATTATGATTCTAAAGCTTCATTTGACCAAGTAGATGGAGGTTACCATGTTTTTCTATATATTTTCTTTAAGTTATGACTATCAGTATCACTATAATACTGTGGTATAAAAGTAAATCCAGCGTGAACCAGCAGGGGACACAGAAAACATCTGTGTCCGGTTCTCACTTATTCTGGGGAAGGGAATACAGCAGGGCTCTTAGGCACCAATAAGAATCAGGGCACACACTGGGGTTCTGGGTACCCCACCTGGGGCACAGTGTGCTAGGATGCTCAGGAATACAAAATGGTGCATCAAGCTTGGGTTCATACTCAGAAAATCAGAAATCAAGGTCCAATATGAGGTTACAGATCAAAGGGTTCAGAAATAGTGGAAGACATGACTGGAGAGAAAATAGGTTAGAAAGGGGCATATATATGCAGTATTGATACCAGTCCATGGGCAAATGAGGATGCTGTGTGTGCCAGGTGTGTGCCTAGCTGAGAGGCCATGGTGGGCACTAGCATCTTCCCTGGGCTCCTGCTGAGTAGACTGGACCAATATTCCTTTGACACATGAAAAGGCTATGACAGTCTGGGGACAACTGATGCCTTTCACCACCTTGCTTACCCGGTCATTCCTTAGAATGACCCACAACCGCGTCTGTGTGATGTTCTCTCAAGAGTCAATTCAGATTATGCACCTTTGACAGGAATATCGACGAAATGATACTGTGTTCTCACTGCAGCCCATCCATGGCACAGAATTTCACATTGTCCCTTTATAGATGACAGTTTTATTTTGATTAAAGTGTTTCCTGCCAGGCTTTTGTGTCATAATTACATGACCTTAGGTATGATTAAACTTTCTTGGATGGTGGGACACAACATAAAGTCACTCCTTAGATGAGAGGCAGAACTCCATTACTCAAAGCTCCAAATGAGAGAAAGCTGCCCCACAGGAGGCTACACCTGGACACAGGGAAATGGTGAGCTGGAACTGTAGGGGGCAGTCTGCAAACATCAAGCAGAGTGGGGTGAAGGTGGCCAGGTTTCCTGGGCTCCCTGAGGACTGGTCTCTTGAGTAGTCCCACAGGCACTGGGAAGCAGGGACTAGGTCTGCGGGGGTCTCTGGAGGTTGTGAAAGTGAAAGTCACTCAGTGGTGTCCAACTGTTTGTGAGTCCATGGACGATACAGTCCACGGAATTCTCCAGGTCAGAATACTGGAGGGGGTAGCCTTTGCCTTCTCCAGGGGATCTTCCCAACCCAGGAATCGAACCCAGGTCTCCCACATTGCAGGTGGATTCTTTACCGTCTGAGTGACAAGGGAAGTCCTCTGGAAGTTGGGTATGTGCCTATTGTAACCCAGGATTATCACAGCCTGATAAGGGAAATGGTTGAGGTGAGGGCTTAGCAAACTGTCCATAAAAGGGAATTCAGAGTTGTTAATCATGATTCAAGACTGAGTTAAGGTAGGACACTCATGAATACTTAATAAGTATCATCTGCATTTTTTATTTGGCTTGATTTGGTTGCTGGTATTAGAACAGATGGGGTGGCCATTAGAGTGGAGGGGCAGGGAGCATTTCCAGTTTGACTCTGCTTCCTAGTACAGTTTCTATGGGCATGTTTTTTTTTTTTTTTTTTTTTTTTGTTGGTCTGAAGATTTGGGGGGAGGTCTGAAGGTTTTCCAAGATATAGCTTGATGCTGGTGTAGGCTTCATAGCCAATGATACAGGAAAGAATAGGGAAAAGGAAAGCAATAGTTGCTGTGGAATGCTCTCTCTAGTTGACAGGTATAGTATGTCATCACAGATGAACTCTGGTTAGAAATTTAAGTGACTCAATTCAACATCTGTAAGAATGCAGCAGCAGAGAATAAGTGAAATTAACATGAGGGCCTCTGAACAAGCAAGTAAAAATACAACGCAGGAACCCTGGCTAATAATCAGGTGGCCAAACAGATGGTAGAAATGGAAAACTGACCATTAAGGGTGACATCTTGTTTGGAAGAAAAGCTATCACAAACTTAGACGGCATATTAAAAAGCAGACATTACTTTCCTGACAAAGGTCTGTATAGTCAAACCTGTGGCTTTTCCAATAGTCATGTATGGATGTGAGAGTCGGACCACAGAGAAGGCTGAACACTGAAGAAATGATACTTTTGAACCATGGTGTTGGGGAAGACTCTTGAGAGTCTCTTATACAGCAAAGAGATCAAACCAGTCAATCCTAAAGGAAATCAATCCTGAATATTCAATGGAAGGACTGATGCTGAAACTGAAGTTCCAATATTTTGGCCACCTAATGTGAAGAGCCAACTCCTTAGAAAAGGCCCGGATGCTGGGAAAGATTGAAGGCAAGAAGAGAAGGGGACAACAGAGGATGAGATGGTTGGATGGCATCACTGACTCAATGGACATGAGTTTGTACAAGCTCCAGGAAATGATGAAGGACAGGGAAGCTGGTGTGCTGCAGTTCATGGGGTCACAAAGAGTCAGATGTGACTGAGCAACTGTACAACAATTTGGTGAAAGTATGTACCACCACCAGAGCAGCTTTGACTTTGATTATCGGTAGGGAAAAGATCTCTTAAAAGGTTCAAATTAGGGGAGGAGCCAATTTGGCGGAGGAATAGGACGGGGAGACCACTTTCTCCCCTACAAATTCATCGAAGGAACAATTGAACGCTGAGCAAACTTCACAAAACTTCTGACCGCTAGCAGAGGACATCAGGTGCCCAGAAAAGCAGCCCATTGTCTTTGAAAGGAGGTAGGACAAAATATAAAAGATAAAAAGAGAGACAAAAGAGCTAGGGATGGAGACGCGTCCCAGGAAGGGAGTCTTAATAGAGGAAGTTTCCAAACACCAGGAAACCCTCGCACTGGAGGGTCTGAGGGAAGTTTTTGAATCTCGAAGGGCAACCTAACTGGGAGGAAAAATAAATAAAACCCACAGATTACGTGCCTAAAAGCAACTCCCAGCAGAAAAGTACTCCAGACGCCCGCATCCACCACCAGCAAGTGGGGGCGGAACGGAGAGGAGCTGGCGGCATTGCTTAGGGTAAGGACCGGCCCTGAAGGCCCTGAGAGCAATCGGAGGGAGCTTTTGTGAGACAGCAGCTTAAACTGTGGGATAGCAAGAGAGAGAGAGAAAATTAACCAGCCCAAACACACTGCCGGCCGTTCGCAGAACAAAGGGACTGAGCAACTCCAGAGAAGAGCTAGCCGGCGGCGGACCGGACCGGCCCATCCTCACCGGAGGCAGGAGGCAGAGGGGAGTGGAAAGGGGCAAATTCGGCCCCAGAGACAGCATCCCCTACCACACTGCAAACAGGCCTCCAGTATCTAACCAAAGACTTCCTGAGATTCTGGATGGTCGACATCTGCCGGGAGGGTCACGGCTAAACACAAGGCTCACGCACCCCACTGGCGCAGGCGGAAACTGAGGCTGGGGCCGCGGAGGGGAGAAGGCGCACTGCACCCGGGGAGAGTGCATGCGTCAAGCTCCTGGCGACCTGAGCTACTCAGGCGGGGAAGGCACAAAATGTAGGCACAACTGAGTCCGCACTATTGTGGAGTACCCGAAAAGTGGAACCGCACGCAACGCAGGGCACACTCCATGTAGAGCAGCCGGGAGCCTGAGCAGTGTAGACGGGAGAAGCACACACCCGTGAGCGGGGGCAAACCCAGTGTGGCCGGAACACGATGAGTGCTCCCCACACACAGGATATCTGTCTGCAGCGCCCCTCCCTCCCCGCAGCAGGATTGAACTAGCGAACCTAAATAAGAGATCACATCCGCCCGCCTGTGTCAGAGCAGAAATTAGGCACTGAAGAGACCGGCAAACAGAAGCCAAATAAACAAAGGGAACCGCTTCAGAAGGTACCGGTGCAACAGATTAAAATCTAAGTAGGTAACAATGACTATACTGGAAGGAGCCTATAGATATCGAGAAGTGTAAGCTGGAACGAGGAGCTATCTGAAACTGAACCGACACTACACTGACTGCAACAGCTCCAGAGAAGTTCCTAGATATATTTTTACCTTTTTTTTTTAATTAAAAAAATTTTTTTTCTTTTCTTTTCGTTTTTATTTTTTCTCTTTTATTTTCTTTTAAAATTCCCTACTACTCCCCCATTACCCCTTAACTTTCATTTTCATTTATTTTTATGATTTTTTTAATTAGGAAAAAAATTTTTTTTCTTGTTTTTTTCTCTTATTTTCTTTTAAAGTCCTCTATTACTCCATTACTCCTTAATTTTCATTTTCATTTCACTATAACCTTGCAAAAAAAATAAAAGAGAGAAGCCCTATTTTTAAACTGAACTTCATATATATTTCTAAAATTTTTTGTGTTTTTGTTTTTAATATTGTATTTTTAAGAGTCTAACCTCTACTCTAGATTTTTAATCTTTGCTTTTCAGTATGTGATATAAATTTTGGACATTTAAGAATCCAATATTCAGTTCCCATTTTTATTCAGGTGTGTTGATTACTCTCTCCCACTTTTGACTCTCTGTTTTCTCCCTCAGAACATCTCAATTTCCTCCATTCCCCTTCTCATCCCAATCCAATTCTGTGAATCTCTGTGAGTGTCTGGGCTACGGAGAACACTTTGGGAACAGAGAACTGTGTAGATCTGTATCTCTCCTCTTGAGCCCCCCTTTTCTCCTCCTGCTCATCTCTATCTCCCTCCTCCCTCTCCTCTTCTTCATGTAACTCTGTGAACCCCTCTGGATGTCCCTCAAGGGGGTGAATCTTTTCACCATTAACCTAGAAGTTTTATTATCAGTGCTGTATAGCTGGAGAAGTCTTGAGACTACTGGAAGAATAAAACTGAAATCCAGAGGCAGGAGACTTAAGCCCAAATCCTGAGAACACCAGAAAACTGACTACACAGAACATTAAGTAATAAGAGACCATCCAAAAGCCTCCATACCTACACTGAAACCAACCACCACCCAAGAGCCAATAAGTTCCAGAGCAAGATACCACGCAAATTCTCCAGCAACACATGAACAGAGCACTGAGCGTCAACATACAGGCTGCCCAAAGTCACACCTAACACATAGACCCATCTCAAAACTCATTACTGGACACTCCATTGCACTCCAGGGAGAAGAAATCCAGTTCCATGCACCAGGACATCCATGCAAGCTTCCCTAACCAGGAAACCTTGACAAGCCTATCGTCCAACCCCACCCACTGGGTGAAACCTCTGCAATAAAAAGGAACCACAGAGCACCAGAATACAGAAAGCCCACTCCAGACACAGCAATCTAAGCAAGATGAAAAGGCAGAGAAATACCCAACAGGTAAAGGAACATGAAAAAAGCCCACCAAGTCAAACAAAAGAGGAGGAGATAGGGGATCTACCTGAAAAAGAATTTAGAATAATGATAATAAAAATGATCCAAAATCTTGAAAACAAAATGAAGTTATAGATAAATAGCCTGGAGACAAAGATTGAGAGGATGCAAGAAATGTTTAATAAGGACCTAGAAGAAATAAAAAAGAGTCAATTAAAAATGAATAATGCAATAAATGAGATCAAAAACACTCTGGAGGGAACCAAGAGTAGACTAACAGAGACAGAAGATAGGATAAGTGAGGTAGAAGATAAAATGGTAGAAATAAATGAAGCAGAGAGGAAAAAAGAAAAAGAATCAAAAGAAATGAGGACAACCTCAGGGACCTCTGGGACAATGTGAAACGCCCCAACATTCGAATCATAGGAGTCCCAGAAGAAGAAGACAAAAAGAAAGACCATGAAAAAATACTCAAGGAGATAATAGCTGAAAACTTCCCTAAAATGGGGAAGGAAATAGCCACCCAAGTCCAAGAAACCCAGAGAATCCCAAACAGGATAAACCCAAGGCGAAACACCCCAAGACACATATTAATCAAATTAACAAAGATCAAACACAAAGAACAAACATTAAAAGCAGCAAGGGAGAAACAACAAATAACACACAAAGGGATTCCCATAAGGATAACAGCTGATCTATCAATAGAAACCCTCCAGGCCAGAAGGGAATGGCAGGACATACTGAAAGTAGTGAAAGAGAATAACCTACAACCTAGATTACTGTACCCAGCAAGGATCTCATTCAGATATGAAGGAGAATTCAAAAGCTTTACAAACAAGCAAAAGCTGAGAGAATTCAGCACCACCAAACCAGCTCTTCTACAAATGCTAAAGGAGCTTCTATAGACAGGAAACACAGAAAGGTTGTATAAACGTGAACCCAAAACAACAAAGTAAATGGCAACGGGACCATACCCATCAATAATTACCTTAAATGTAAATGGGTTGAATGCCCCAACCAAAAGACAAAGACTGGCTGAATGGATACAAAAACAAGACCCCTATATATGCTGTCTACAAGAGACCCACCTCAAAGCAAGAAACACAAACAGACTAAAAGTGAAGGGCTGGAAAAAATATTTCACGCAAACAGAGACCAAAAGAAAGCAGAAGTCTCAATACTCATATCAGATAAAACAGACTTTCAAATAAAGGCTGTGAAAAGAGGCAAAGAAGGACACTACATAATGATCAAAGGATCAATCCAAGAAGAAGATATAGCAATTATAAATATATATGCACCCAACATAGGAGCACCGCAATATGTAAGGCAAACGCTAATGAGTATGAAAGAGGAAATTAATAGTAACACAATAATAGTGTGAGACTTTAATACCCCACTCACAACTAATGATAGATCAACTAAACAGAAAATTAACAAGGAAATACAAACTTTAAATGACACATTGGACCAGCTAGACCTAACTGATATCTATAGGACATTTCACCCCAAAACAATCAACTTCACCTTTTTCTCAAGTGCATATGGAACCTTCTCCAGAATAGACCACATCCTGGGCCATAAATCTAGTCTTGGTAAATTCAAAAAAATTGAAATCATTCCAGTCATCTTTTCTGACCACAGTGCAGTAAGATTAGATCTGAATTACAGGAAAAAAACTATTAAAAATTCAAACATATGGAGGCTAAATAACACGCTTCCGAATAACCAACAAATCAAAGAAGAAATCAAAAAATAAATCAAAATATGCATAGAAATGAATGAAAATGAAAACACAACAACCCAAAACCTATGGGACACTGTAAAAGCAGTGCTAAGGTGAAGGTTCATAGCATTACAGGCCTACCTCAAGAAACAAGAAAAAAGTCAAATAAATAACCTAACTCTACACCTAAAGCAACTAGAGAAGGAAGAAATGAAGAACCCCAGGGTTAGTAGAAGGAAAGAAATCTTAAAAATTAGGGCAGAAATAAATGCAAAAGAAAAGAGACCATAGCAAAAATCAACAAAGCTAAAAGCTGGTTTTTTGAAAAAATAAACAAAATTGATAAACCATTAGCAAGACTCTTTAAGAAACAAAGAGAGAAGAACCAAATCAACAAAACTAGAAATGAAAATGGAGAGATCACAACAGGCAACACTGAAATACAAAGAATCATAAGAGACTACTACGAGCAGCTCTACGCCAATAAAATGGACAAATTCTTAGAAAAGTATAACTTTCCAAAACTGAACCAGGAAGAAATAGAAGATCTTAACAGATCCATTACAAGCAAGGAAATCGAAACTGTAATCAGAAATCTTCCAGCAAACAAAAGCCCAGGACCAGATGGCTTCACAGCTGAATTCTACCAAAAATTTAGAGAAGAGCTAACACCTATCTTACTCAAACTCTTCCAGAAAATTGCAGAAGAGGGTAACCTTCCAAACTCATTTTATGAGTCCACCATCACTCTAATTCCAAAACCAGACAAAGATGCCACAAAAAAGGAAAACTACAGGCCAATATCACTGATGAACATAGATGTAAAAATCCTTAACAAAATTCTAGCAAACAGAATCCAACAACATATTAAAAAAAACCATACACCATGACCAACTGGGCTTTATCCCAGGAATGCAAAGATTCTTTAATATCCGCAAATCAATCAATGTAAGACACCACATTAACAAATTGAAAGATAAAAACCATATGATTATCTCAATAGATGCAGAGAAAGCCTTTGACAAAATTCAACACTCATTTATGATTAAAACTCTCCAGAAAGCAGAAATAGAAGGAACATACCTCAACATAATAAAAGCTATATATGACAAACACACAGCAAGCATTACCCTCAATGGTGAAAAATTGAAAGCATTTCCCCTAAAATCAGGAACAAGACAAGGGTGCCCACTCTCACCACTTCTATTCAACATAGTTTTGGAAGTTTTGGCCACAGCAATCAGAGCAGAAAAAGAAGTAAAAGGAATCCAGATAGGAAAAGAAGAAGTGAAACTCTCGCTGTTTGCAGATGACATGATCCTCTACATAGAAAACCCTAAAGACTCTACCAGAAAATTACTAGAGCCAATCAATGAATATAGTAAAGTTGCAGCATATAAAATTAACACACAGAAATCCCTTGCATTCCTATACACCAACAATGAGAAAACAGAAAGAGAAATTAAGGAAACAATACCATTCACCATTGCAACAAAAAGAATAAAATACTAAGGAGTATATCTACCTAAAGAAACAAAAGACCTATACATAGAAAACTATAAAACACTGATGAAAGAAATCAAAGAGGACACAAATAGATGGAGAAATATACTGTGTTCATGGATTGGAAGAATCAATATTGTCAAAATGGCTATACTACCCAAAGCAATCTATAGATTCAATGCAATCCCTATCAAGCTATCAACAGTATTTTTCATAGAACTAGAACAAATAATTTCACAATTTGTATGGAAATACAAAAAACCTCGAATAGCCAAAGTAATCTTGAGAAAGAAGAATGGAACTGGAGGAATCAACCTGCCTGACTTCAGACTCTACTACAAAGCCACAGTCATCAAGACAGTATGGTACTGGCACAAAGACAGAAATATAGATCAATGGAACAGAATAGAAAGCCCAGAGATAAATCCACGAACCTATGAACCTTATCTTTGACAAAGAAGGCAAGAATATACAATGGAAAAAAGACAACCTCTTTAACAAGTGGTGCTGGGAAAACTGGTCAACAACTTGTAAAAGAGTGAAACTAGAACACTTTCTAACACCATACACAAAAATAAACTCAAAATGGATTAAAGATCTAAATGTAAGACCAGAAACTATAAAACTCCTAGAGGAGAACATGGGCAAAACACTCTCTGACATAAATCACAGCAGGATCCTCTATGACCCACCTCCGAGAATATTGGAAATAAAACCAAAAATAAACAAATGGGACCTAATGAAACTTAAAAGCTTTTGCACAACAAAGGAAACTATAAGCAAGGTGAAAAGACAGCCTTCAGAATGGGAGAAAATAATAGCAAACGAAGCAACAGACAAAGGATTAATCTCAAAAATATACAAGCAACTCTTGCAGCTCAATGCCAGAAAAATAAATGACCCAATCAAAAAATGGGCCAAAGAACTAAACAGACATTTCTACAAAGAAGACATATAGATGGCTAACAAACACATGAAAAGATGCTCAACATCACTCATTATCAGAGAAATATAAATCAAAACCACAATGAGGTACCATTACACGCCAGTCAGGATGGCTGCTATCCAAAAGTCTACAAGCAATAAATGCTGGAGAGGGTGTGGAGAAAAGGGAACCCTCTTACACTGTTGGTGGGAATGCAAACTAGTACAGCTGCTATGGAGAATAGTGTGGAGATTTCTTAAAAAACTGGAAACAGAACTGCCATATGACCCAGCAATCCCACTTTTGGGCATACACACCGAGAAAACCAGATCTCAAAGAGACACATGTACCCCAATGTTCATTGCAGCACTGTTTATAATAGCCAGGACATGGAAGCAACCTAGATGCCCATCAGCAGACGAATGGATAAGGAAGCTGTGGTACATATACACCATGAAATATTACTCAGCCGTTAAAAAGAATTCATTTGAATCAGTTCTAATGAGATGGATGAAACTGGAGCCCATTATACAGAGTGAAGTAAGCCAGAAAGATAAAGACCAATACAGTATACTAACACATATATATGGAATTTAGAAAGATGGTAACGATAACCCTATAGGCAAAACAGAAAAAGAGACACAGATGTACAGAACAGACTTTTGGACTCTGTGGGAGAAGGCGAGGGTGGGATGTTTCAAAAGAACAGCATCGAAACATGTATATTATCTAGGGCCCAGGTTGGATGCATGAGACAAGTGCTCGGGCCTGGTGCACTGGGAAGACCCAGAGGGATCGGGTAGAGAGGGAAGTGGGAGGGGGGATCGGGATGGGGAATACATGTAACTCATGGCTGATTCATGTCAATGTATGACAAAAACCACTACAATATTGTAAAGTAATTAGCCTCCAACTAATAAAAATAAATTAATTTTTAAAATGTTCAAATTAATTCAACTCCAGGGCCTGTATGTGCTTACAACATTGTAGAATTTTGTCTTTGAGACTGGCATGGGCATTACAATCAAACATGTGGCCCCAGTTATGCCAGGAGAATTGGAATTTTCTACATTTTATCATGAGGAGTACTAGAAAATCTAAAAGGGTGGATGAATAATTGACAACTACTCAGGCTCAAGCCTTGAAAAGAGGGGCTGTAGCTACTTACTATTGGCTCTTGGTATCCCGAACCTTTGATGTCAGAGTTAAAAAAAAAAACCCAAGATTGTTTTAAACCATTTTGCCTCACTTGGGTTTCCTAGTAGCAGACTCTGACATGAAGATTTATATGAAGTGATTTATTAAGGAAGAGATATTAAGAGAGGCAGTATAAGGACAGGCAAAGAGCCAATAAAAGGTGGAGGAAAGTTCTGCACAGGTAGTTTCAGCTTGATCCTACAGTGGGTATAAGTTATTCCTTGGATTTGTGTTAACCAGAAGGAAGGGAGACAGACCTTCAGGCTCTCACATATGTCTTTCATTAAAGCCCACCTCAGAGGGAAGTAAATTCCCAGGCAATTTTATCTATCCAAACACTGGGCAAAGTGGGTTCTAAGAACCCAAGGTGGAGAAGGCAATGGCAACCCACTCCAGTACTCTTGCCTGGGAGATCTCGTGGATGGAGGAGCCTGGTAGGCTGCAGTCCATGGGGTCACTGAGAGTCGGACATGACTGAGTGACTTCACTTTCACTTTTCACTTTCATGCACTGGAGAAGGAAATGGCAACCCACTCCAGTGTTCTTGCCTGGAGAATCCCAGGGATGGGGGAGCCTGGTGGGCTGCCGTCTATGGGGTCGCCCAGAGTTGGACACGACTGAAGTGACTTAGCAGCAACAGCAAGAACCCAAGGTAAGTCAGCCAAAAAAAAAGCCACAGGTGCTGGTTGTTTGACGTGAAAGCACAGGAAACCAGGTGGGGATCTGGGTAGAGAAGTTGCTACTATTACCCTTGTGTTTAGAATCAAATGGGAAACTTTTGATGGGGTATAAACTGCCAGCTGCCTTGACCCAGGAGAAAGAGATAAATAATTACAGAGTAGGGTGTGGAGAATAAATTCAAAGGAAGGAACAGTGACATTAGAGACTAGATAAGTAAAACAAGGAAGAGATAAAATTGCCTTCTTCTTAGATGGAATGGGACGATGTGTCTACTCGAATCAGCGGTGGGGACAGTGGATGTGAGTTCATGGAAGGAGCTATGAGCTTAGAGCTTGTGTCTAGCTCAAGTGTTGCTTTGCTTCTGTCAGTAAATTTCAAGGTCTCAGTTCTGGTCTCAATGCTTTTTGGAAGCATTTGTGTGGATGGTCTAACTGGTAGCCCTCATTCTAGGGGAAGCAGGTGACTAGGGAGTGAGCACAAGATGCTGTGTTTTGGAAGGAGTCACTGGAGAGGGCTGGATTTGGAGGGGTGCCCCAGGATGCTGACTTTCAGCATGGCGCTGGACCCAGAGCAGACGCCCAGGGATGGTGGGGACTAACAGAGGAGCGTAGGAGGCCTTGCAGCCTCTTCCTCCATCATTCCAAGTTGACACAGAAGAGTAGGAAGAGGGCTCAGTGAGAATTCGGGTGATGACAAGTCTCTTTTCTGCTTTGTCATTAACCAGCTGTGTGGTTATGAGCAATTTTCTTAACCTTTATAAGCCTCAGGCTCTGAAACTGTCAAGCAAACAAGTCTAAGACTAGGGAAAGAGTGTCATATTAAATGTTAATTATCTGAACTACAAGATGTCAATGCTATCAGTTCAGTTCAGTTGCTCAGTCATGTCTGACTCTTTGTGACCCCATGGACTGCAGCACACCAGGCCTCCCTGTCCATCACCAACTCCTGGAGCCTGCTCAAACTCATGTCCATTGCGTCAATGATACCATCCAACCATCTCATCCTCTGTTGTCCCCTTCTCCTCCTGTCTTCAATCTTTCCCAGCATCCAGGGCTTTTCCAATGAGTTGGTTCTTCTCATCAGGTGATCAGAATATTGAGGTTTCAGCTTCAGCATCAGTCATTCCAGTGAATATTCAGGACTGATGTCCTTTAGGATGGACTGGTTGGATCTCCTTACAGTCCAAGGGACTCTCAAGAGTCTTCTCCAACACCACAGTTTGAAAGCATCAATTCTTTAGTGCTCATCTTTCTTTATGGTCCAACTCTCACATTCATACATGACTACTGGAAAAACCATAGCTTTGACTAGATGAACCTTTGTGGTAAAGTAATGTCTCTGCTTTTTAATATGCTGTCTAGGTTGGTCATAGTTTTTCTTCCAAGGAGAAAGCGTCTTTTAATTTCATGGCTGCAGTCACCATCTGCACTGATTTTGGGGCCCCCAAAAATAAAGTCTGTCACTGTTTCCATTGTTTCCCCATCTATTTCCCATGAAGTGATGGGACCAGATGCCATGATCTTAGTTTTCTGAATGTTGAGTTTAAGCCAACTTCTTCACTCTCCTCCTTCACTTTCACGTAGAGGCTATAAGCATAGATAGTTGTTCAGACATAAATGAAGACAGAAAGCTAAGAAGAATATGAAACTCACGTGCCAGGACAAGGGCTACCAGAACCCAGAAGCCTGAAGACAGAAGCACGATCAATATGAGGATTTTAAACCAGTTTGGCTAAAAGCAAGCAAACAAACCAAAATAGTGGCCTCCAAGAATCAACTCTACTTAAGAGAAACCTTGAAATCAAGTGCATCTCAACTGAGACCATGAACAAAACAAATGCTTTGTAAAGTGACAAAGCCCCACTTTAGAAGTGAGTTTTCATTTACTCTTTGTCTCCTTCCTTGACACCAGAGGCTACTGCCAAATGCTTCAAATTTCTCTTTATTCTCATTGCCTTCTTCTACTTTGGCAGGGCCATGTCCTGGGTTGTATTCCTAAAAAGAGCTGAAGAACATGCTGGGCCTCATTGAGAAAGAAAAGTGGAAGAAAAAAGCCGGGAGAAGAAGCAGGGTTAGGAATGAGGTCAAGGATAAGACTGAGGCAGAATTCATCAGAGGGGTGGGAATTTGAAGCAGGGAACTTGGTATTTATTTTCTTAGGGAAGATGCCCCTGATCAGTTGTTTTTAGGCAGGTTCATCTTTTCCTAAACTAAAACTAAAGGTTTAGGAAGCTTTAGCTTCTGAAGTCATTTGGAAATGATTTATTATTGAGACTCATTGAGAGTAGTTGATTAAAAACATCAAAAAAACTCCTGATACCTTTATACTTGTTTATAAGAACTAAAATTTTTTTACTAGGGCCTAGCCTACCATTTCACATGATATCCTAAAGTAGATCTTTTTGTTTCAAAAACAATTCTAAAACAATTAGAAGAGTATTTAATATAGCATTTTTTGGCGACCAAGCTAACTTACTGAATAATTAAAATACATAACTAAAAATCACTTGCAAACATTTTTCTGCCTCATACTTAGCAAGAACTCCAAACAACAACCACAAAAAAAATGCAAGATTAATGTTGGTTATACCAGGAGGATCTAGAGGGGACCCCAGAGGTGGACAAATATTCCCTACCTGTCGATAGTTAGATGTGAAGGCTCCAAGGTAAGCCACGATCCCTGAGGAAACGAGGATGTCCCCCGTCAGGTTGATGTACAGCTGCCCCAGCTCCAGAGCTGTCTGGCTCCATCGCGTTTTCTCACCCCCAAGGCCTCCGATCAATTGTTCAGCTCGTTCTAGCTTTTTGCTGCACAGGTCAACCTCAAAAATAGAAGTAAACCTTTATCAACACCTACAAGGAGAGTAAGTTAAAAATTCTGCCAGATTTTAACCTCAGGGATAAATTTTTAAATTACAGTTACACCTGGAATTTTCTTTTTTTAACACTCTGTGGAAGAAAAATGTGCAGAAGTTCACTATGAAGACTGGAGAGTCCATGATCTTTTAGAATTTTTCATAGTAAAGAGAGTATTTTAATCTAATTTGTGAAACTCGTAACAGGTATTTATCACATAACACAAACAACTGCTCTATTTAAGGAAATAAGCTACAGTATGAGACAGTGAAAGTTTTACCCACCATTTTAATAATCAAAGTGCATTTTATTTTAAATATTCTATGAACGTTTCCCCCTCATTTAACTTATGGTTGATTTAATGATAACTTTAAAGGTTAAATGTTTAAAAGTTTTAATAATTTATGCTTACTTACAAAGCACAGTTTTCAAGCTGCTAAATTGTGTCAGCCTACTCAGACACTTGCAATTAACCTTAAATTAGGACATCAGTCAATAGCTGAGAGCCTACTTTGTGGATAAGACTGTCAACCAAGTTTGATTATACATAATTAAGCAATGTTATTTTCAAAAAAGAGGAAGGATAATTACAAATGTGGAAAACTTGGGCAAAAGCCATTTTAAACCATGAAACAGCAATGTTCCAGTGGAATATCTGAATTATTTTGATTAATTTTAAGTGACATATTATTTTTAGAGAATGACAAGATTAAGTAAAGGTTATCTTTAAGTTCAAAATGAAATAATTTACATGAAAAGAAGTAAATAATTGATAATAACAGAGACATTTAGATTATTTTGGAATGAGAGTTTGGCTTGTACTTTTTTCTATGCTATTAATATTTATATTAATAATAATAAATGCCTTTAGAGTTAAACATATAAAATACCATAAAAGTTTATATAAAGATGGGTTTAAAAGAGCAGAAGGTATGTAATTAGTAAGATTTTTGATACTTCTTTAAAAACCTTTCCTGTTAATTTTCCCTCTTTTTATTCCCTTTTGCATCCTGGTTTCTTTCTTCACACATTTTTCTCTTTACTAAAATGTTAAATCAGGTCTTGGACCATAATAGAGCTGCCATCAGAAACTACTAAGTAAAAACATTTTAACCAAAATTTCTCTTCCATAGCAAGCTTTTAGTACACATATTCATTTTACGATATCATAATTTTCTAACATTTTATTATGAAAAATAATTTCAAACATAGAGCATAGTTGAAAAATGTTTACAGTGAGCAACCACATATCTATCTATTAGTTATATTATTCAAACTAAAATTGATCACTTGAAGACCATGCCAAATAATAGGACACATTTTTAAGATTAGCACAATATCACAGATTGTACAAATATAGAATTTGTGCACATACTGTACGGAAAGAAGCAGCCCAGTAGGATGGGAAAGAGAAGTGTATTAGAGTCAGATTGCCTGCACTTGGATCTAAACTTAGAAACTGGGTTGACCATGAGCAAGTTGCTTAACTTTTTTGTGCTTTAGTTTCTAGAAAATAATCTAAAAAGATTACCTCCCTCAGAAAGCTTTTGTGAGAATCAGTGACATATACTGCTCTCAGAACAGTGCCTTGCACATGACAAGCACTCAGTAAATACTGACAGTATATCAAAATGCTTGGACTTTTCTGGGGAACATAATCAGATCTTAGCAATTACTTTTTACAAAAGGTATCACTAAGTTGGAGTAATGATTTTAGTCTTAAAAACATTTCCAGTGGACACAGTATGGTTCTGGGTATTGAGTTCTAATCTCAGCTCTGCCATTAATTTTTATGTAACTGTTACTTAACAATTTGGTTTTCCATTTTCTCACTCATAATGAAGTGAAGTGAAGTCGCTCAGTCGTGTCCGACTCTTGCGAACCCGTGTAGACTACCAGGCCCCACTGTCCACGGGATTCTCCAGGCAAGAGTACTGGAGTGCGTTGCCATTTCCTTCTCCAGGGGATCTCCCCGACCCAGGGATCAAACCCGGGTCCCCCGCATTGCGGGCAGACGCTTTAACCTCTGAGCCACCAGGGAAGACTCATAATGAAGAATGATTTAAAAAATTTAGCTCAATATTCTAGCAATCTATAGTAGAGATGGTTGGCAATTTTTTTTCTTTTTGTGGGATAAAGAGCCAGAAGATAAATATTATAGGCTTCGTAGACCAAGAGGCAAAACTCAGAATATTATATAGAAACTTGTATAATCATTTAATATGTAATCATTTTAAAATGTCAAAGTCATCATTAGCTTGTGGGCCACACAAAGGTGGGTTTATACTGTGGTCCACTGTCTGTCAACTCCCGACCAGGAAGAAAACAGCATTGCTGTTTTTGTACCAGCATGAACGTTATTCCTATTTAGAGTAACTGAAGATTTGCCTATGTCTGTCTGTATAATACTATACCTGGTTTTCTAAGTCAGCTTTCTTTTGTTTATTTAGTTCGAGTGTGTCCTGAAGCCTGGTCAGCTTGTCCTGAACTTCCCGAAGTGCTGCCTGCTTCTTTTTGAGACCATCCATAGCAATTTTAAGCTCCCCTTCAGCTGCAGCCAGTTTTATCTTTTTGGGAGCTACGATTTTTGCCACTCTGCCAAAAGTAAAATTGGAAAATTAAATACATGTTTAATATTCTAGTGTACTTTCCATCACTGAATTTACTTTTTAATTTTTTTAAATTATGAAAGAGTGACAACACATTTACAGGAGACTTGGAAAATACAGAACAAGATTATGTATAGTTCTACTATATATTACAATTATTTTAGATAAATTAAGATTTTTAGGTGGAGTTTCAGTATCAAACTCCCCAAATGAGCAGAACATACAGAAAGGTAGAAGGATACGTAGACCTGAAAAGCACCGTGAACCAATTCAACACAGTTAGGATTTATATAATTTTCACACAATAGTAGATACATGAATTACTTTTCTAAAATCCTTATTATAACCCAAAACACATCTTCACATAAAACCTATACCGATTTCTATATCTTATATTTAACAAAGTTAATGCCAGCAATAAAATATGATTCTCAAAATAGATATCAAATATATATAATATTTTCAAATAAGTGATTGCATATATGTGTTAGTCGCTCAGCCACGTCTGACTCTTCGCGACCCCATGGACTGTAGCCCGCCAGGCTCTTCTGTCCCATGGAATTCTCCAGGCAGGGTATCTTCCCGACACAGAGATCGAACCCAGGTCTCCTGCATTGCAGGCAGATTCTTTACTGTTCGAGCCACCAGGAAAGCCCCTAAATAAGTGACTTTTTTTTAAACCATAGATAAATATTAAATTGTTGCCAGTGTCAATTTTGGTGATTTTGGAAAAGGAGAATAAGCACATACATGTAAAATATTACAGTGTTTATGGAAACTAGCCTAACTCATTAAGGCTTAATAACAACGAAGAAAGGAAGGGTATTTTATTTATGTCATCTTATTCTTTCATTTTAATTTTTATTATTTTGTGGATTAATCTTACTATTTTATTTTTATCTCAAAATAGTTAAAATGATATTGTATCCACCCACTTCTTCAGTTCCCCAGCTCTTTTGTTTTTTCTCTTCCAGGCTTATTATATACCTATAACAACAATGCTCCTATCTTTATATTTTACTTTTTTTCAAATTTCAGAATATACCCTTAACTAAAACCAGGTATCTTATAAATATGTATGTCAGTAATAAAAGGGACTATGTAGGGAAAACTAGAGATCTAGATTCTCTTCTAGAAAATGGAATCAGTGGTGTCACCATTCTAAATAAATGTATGTGCGCATGTGGCTCAGTTGCTCAACCGTGTCTGATTCGTTGCGACCCTTTGGACTGTAGCCCACCAGGTTCCTCTGTCCATGGGATTGTTCAGGCAAGAATACTGGAGTGAACTGCCATTTCCTCTTCCATGGGATCTTCCCAACCCAAGGATCTAACCTGTGTCTCCTGCATCTCCTGCATTGCAGGCAGATTCTCTACAGCTGAGCCATCGGGGAAACCCAAATAAATGATAAAACACTAAATTAAAATTTATCATTAACAGAATACATCATTGTCCAAAACATATATAGCATGTAATATAGACATACACATTCATATACAAATAGAATTGTATGTGAGATTTAAAGATAGCCTGTAACAGTTGCTTTTCAAAGGAATAACCAACAATTTTTACTGTTTTGTATATGATATAAATGTTCCTCATATAATCATCTATAAAGACTGTTTATTTCATCAAAGACTATACGTTAAGCGTTGTTTTCAAAATGTGGTCCAAGACATGTCCCCTCCCCCTCAGGTACTCCAATGAGGCCCTCCCTGTCAACTAAACATCTGTGTGAGGCTGTATTTTCTTCATAGATTGAATGAAGAAGCAGATCTGAGAATCCAGCTGTCTTCTCTTAGAGAACATAGTAAAGAGATTTGCAAAAGTATAAAATGCCACCACTTTTCTTCCAAAATTTTTTGAAAATGTGGACTTTAAAAAAGTATTTATGTAAAGTTTGTTGCTTTTTAGAAATGAATCAGTAAATTTTTTTTTTTAATTCTCAGTTTTAATTTCTAATATATTGATAAAAAGGTTGGGGTCTATAATAATTTTTTAGCGTGTAAAAGGTTGAGATGGTCAGATGTCATCACCACCAAATCAATGGACACAAGTTTGAGCAAACCCTGGGAGATAATGAAAGACAGGGAAGCCTGGTGCGCCTCAGTCCATGGAGTCGCAAAGAGTGGGACACGACTTACCACTGAAGAACAACAACAAAATGCTCCTGAGTCCAAGAAGCTTAAATATCATGCACTATGCTATGTGGTTGGTACAGTCCTGCCTCCAGGAAGCATGCCAGAGCAGGCATTAGACCTGACTTTCTGAGGAGCCTCTCACCATGTAGCACATAGGTTTTATATTACCTGAAGAACCAACCTGAAAAAAAAAGTTTGTTTTCTTTTTTGTCACTACTTACTTATCATATGAATCCATTGCTATGACCCATTTGCACAGGCCTTCAGCTGCTGTGGAAGCATTTCTTATCTTTTCTGGAACAAAATCTGGATTTGGAATATAATTTTTTCTTATGATGTTCATGTAAGCTGGAGGAATATTGTCCTTGTCATATTCATGAAGTGACTGCAGAAATCGAATGTCACCAAGGAGTCTTTTGGCAGGGCCCCAGAAATCCTCAATCTTTTTCCCTGTACCTGTTGGGTCAGGGATTTTGTCAGCTTTGATGCCTTTCAAGATGCATATAGCTTCCATAACAAGCTTGACACCAGCGGGAGGACTCTTCATGGATTTTACCACTGTAATGTCCTTGAAATAACAACATGCAAGAATTGTTTACATATGACTTGGGTTTGGTCCTATTTTCAAACTAAGCCATAAGGTAGAAACTCGCTAGTCACTGACAGTGATAGTGTCAAAAGCTGGTGACAGTGATAGAATTATATCATGAAGTGTTGAGAAGCTTATCTCAAAGTTAAAAATAAAAAAGAGTAATGCGAAAATACCCTGAGATCAGTTATGACATGAAATCCACTTCAAGAACACATGAAAGAGCTTTCTTTTGACTGTCCCAAAGTAAGAGTTTTGCTCCTTCTTAAAAACTATAAAAGTTATAGATACAAACAGAAAAATACAGAGAAACTATACATATGTCTCCTGTAAAACCAATCATATATAGTTAACTCCTGTAAACATCTTACTTTACATTTCTCTACATTTTTTTCATGTGTGTATGCTATAAACCAGTGTATTTGCCCTATTTTAACCAGTGGAATCATAGTATATCTAATGTACATGCTGTTTTAAACTGTTCTATTTTAATAATATATAATAAACATACTCTCGTGCTAGTAAACATTTACATTATTTTTAATGCTGCATAGCTTTCTGATATATAGATATGAACCATAATTCTAACATTCCATGCCTTTTTCTTCTTTACTATTACAATTAAAGTCTTAATGTCTTTTTTTTTAAGTTTTTGACAAATATTGACAAACTGCCCTGCAGAAAATATATAAGGATGCCTGTTTTATTACATATACCCTTAACAACATGGGTAAGCATTCTATCAGGCAAAAGAGATTTTATTTTGATTTGTATTTCTTTTGGGGCTTCCCTGGTAGCTCAGCTGATAAAGAATCTGCCTGCAATTCAGGAGACCCTGGTTCAATTCCTGGGTTGGGAAGATCTGATGGAGAAGGGACAGGCTACCTACTCCAATATTCCTTGGGCTTCCCTAATAGTTCAACTGGTAAATAATCCACCTGCAAAAACAAACAAAAAAAAAAGAATCCGCCTGCAAAAAAAAAAAAAAGAATCCCCCTGCAATGTGGGAGACCTGCGTTCAATCCCTGGGTTGGGAAGATCCCCTGGAGAAGGGAATGGCTACCCACTCCAGCATTCTGGCCTGGAGAATTCCATGAACTGTATAGACTTTTAAATACACAGACTTTAAATACACGTGAGGTATGATATATTTTCATATCCTTATTAACTATTTGTGTTTCCTCTTTTTGAATTAGTACTTCTTCATATCATTTACTATATTATGTTAGAGCCATTTTTTCTCTTAGTGGTTTGCAAGAGCTTTACACACAGAAGTATATTAATATTTTGTTTCCCATGCAATTGAAAGATTTTTTTCCTTAGTGTTTCTAAACTTCTATCCATGGTGTTTATATGAAATAAATGTGTTGATTTTTAGGTACTAAAATTCATTACCTTTTTAGGTACAAAAATGTACCATTACATTTTAAGGTATAAAAATTCTCTTATTTATGAAAAATACAAGAGAGTATCCATAGCAAATATATTACAAACAATATTGCTTAGTGTTTTCGTCTCTGATTTCTTATACCAAAGAAATCTTCAGTCCTAGTTTATATTCCACAATTATTAACATCTGACCTACATTTTATACTATTTCATAATGTAATATAACTATTTATATTTAAACTTTGATCTGAAACCTATTTTTGAGGACAGTGTGAAGAATGGATCTAACACATCCTCTCCTGTGTGTGCTGTGAAAGTCATTCAGCCATGTCCAACTCTTTGCCACCCCACGGACTATACAGTCCATGGAACTCTCCAGGCCAGAATACTGGAGTGGGTAGGCTTTCCTTCTCCAAGGAATCTTCCCAACCCAGGGATTGAACCCAGGTCTCCTGCATTGCAGGCGGATTCTTTACCAGCTGAGCCACAAGGGAAGTTCCATCCTCTGCTAATTCACCCAAAAGTTTAGTTGAGATCGTCAACACTATTTTTCAAAATTCATCTTAATCTCTCTTAACTGAAATGTTCCCCTTCATGTTTTAATTTTTAATACTGTCAAAGCTATGTTATTATACAATAAAATATTTTGTTTTATTTTATAACAATTATAAATTTTATACTAACAGTTATTATATATTAAAAATCATAAATAACGTGTCATATGTATCACACACACAAAAAACCCACTGACAAACACTGACACAACACCTTCCCATATATACTGTAAGGGATACCCAGCTACAAGTTTCTAAATATGAAAAAGTGTACATAGAATAAAAGTGTATATTCATGCCCCTATCAATTAAAGTTGCTCTGCAGAGTTCCTGAAATAATGATTGCTGTAGGTTGTTTAGAACATTTGAAAACTTTCTTTTCAAAACTGTCTTAGTCTTGCATGTCCATTTGTTTTTCCCAGGTCAGTTAGGGAATCTTTCGGCCAATTTGAAAATGATTTCAATCGCGTTCAATGTGGAGACTTTGGAAAGACAGAGCAAACTGCAGCAGAGGATGGCAAGCACTTCCTTATTTATGCTAACAGGTCTCCCAGCAAGCCCGCGGCTGGGCTCTCACCTGCGCAGTGAGGGTGTCAAGGGCAGCCAGTGCTGACTCTAATATGGGCAAAGCCCCCGCCAGGTCAGCATCACATTCATCTTTGATGGCTTTGGCAGCCATAGCTTGTTCGTTTGCTATTGTTTCATCAGCTTTCACGATTTTTTCAGTTTTGGAAACTTCTACAGATTCCCTCTCAATGATCAACATCATTTCATCAACCTCTTTGCTAGCAACTTTTAACTGAGGATGTAGAGCCTCTAACTCGTATTGCATTGTGGCTACTTGAGATGAAGCAGAATCCAGTTTCTCCAAACCCACTTCATACCTCTTTTTCATTTTCATGACTTCACTAAAAGCAAAGAGATAAAACAAGGTTAGCGGTCAAGCTCTAGGCTTCTTCTTCAAGGAAAAAAATAAGTGTTCTTTAACTTTTCAGATTTTTTCAAGGCATAACTAAAGAAGTGTACCTACTGTATAGCACAGGGAACTATAATCAATATCTTATAATAAACTATAATGGAAAAGAATCTGAAAAATCACACATACACACACACACACACACATATATATATAACTTAATCCCTTTGCTTAACCCCTGAAACTGACACAACATTGTAAATCAAGCATACTTCAACTTTAAAAAAGTGGTCTGAAAGATTTTTGCATATATTAACAGTTGGTAAAAAATATGAACTCTAGAATTCTAGATTGTGTGCAATTAAAAGCAGACAGTATGTCTTGGGATTTTTTGTACTGCCAGTATCTATCACAGTATCTAGGCATATAACAAATTCAAAAGAAAAATATACTAAGTATAAGTCAAAGAACCTCCTCCATCAAGATGAATGATATACCTCTGTAATTAGTCATCTTGGGAAGTTTATTCCAACAACAATATTTTCCTTAAGATCTTTTTATAATCAATTATTTTAAATAGACTTCAGTACCCAAAATATATTGCTTGAGCATTGCCAAATGTGGCACATAATTTTAATATGTGTTAAGTATCTTGAAATAGGAATTTTTCATTTAAAATACAAGTGGCCAGAGAATAAAGCTCAACTCTTTTTTTGGTACAAAATTCTTATAAAGTAATAATAATTGATTTCAAAATAATGTAATATTTTAATATACTTTAAATTTTTGATTTGCATTCACATATGTTCCAGAGATAATTACACATCTTGAGAAAATGCTTCTTTATAATTTGTCTCATTTTAAATATCTGAGATGCCATAATGTTTCAAAGTAAAAAGCGACGCATTTTAGAAATTCTTTTCAAAAAGTAGGTTGGTGTTGGTAACTAACCAACCCAATAACTGTCGAAAGATGGAAGCACACTCTTCAACTGAGTGCTTAGCTGGTTTGAGCCAGAAAACTGAAAAGGCTGTCACTGAAATAAAAGAAAACATTGCAAGTCAGGGCATGTCACACTCCTGTGATAAGCTGATTCCCTCTGAGCAAAATATGTTACAGCAATGTGAACTGAGGAGACTGGAGAGAGGACACCATGTTATCTGTGAGTCTGGTTTCAGTGGAACCCTTGTGGAGCAAGCACAGGAAAGGTCTGGCCCCCGGCCAGCATGAAGCAGTTTCAGTGTGGTGGCTCAACCCACGTGACCCTTTGTTGGCTATCACACTGGTTTCCTGGCAGGGAAGCTGAGCGCTTGCTTCTAGGTTACAATACAACCTGGCTATAAAGAGATCTGAAGACTTCAGGTATTAAGGGAAGAATAACTATAGGGTTACTGTAGTTGGTAAAGGTCAGTTCTCACTCCAATCCCAAAGAAAGGCAATGCCAAAGAAGGCTCAAACTACTGCACGATTGCACTCATCTCACACTAGTAAAGTAATGCTCAAAATTCTTCAAGCCAGGCTTCAACAATATGTGAACCGTGAACTTCCAGATGTTCAAGCTGGTTTTAGAAAAGGCAGAGGAACCAGAGATCAAATTGCCAACATCCGCTGGATCATCAAAAAAGCAAGAGACTTCCAGAAAAACATCTATTTCTGCTTTATTGGCTATGCCAAAGCCTTTGACTGTGTGGATCACAACGAACTATGGAAAATTCTGAAAGAGATGGGCATACCAGACCACCTGACCTGCCTCCTGGGACATCTGTATGCAGGTCAGGAAGCAACAGTTACAACTGGACATGGAACAACAGACTGGTTCCAAATCAGGAAAGGAGTCCATCAAGGCTGTATATTGTCACCCTGCTTATTTAACTTATATACAGAGTACATCATGAGAAATGCTGGGCTGGAGGAAGTACGAGTTGGAATCAAGATCGCCAGCAGAAATATCAGTAACCTCAAATATGCAGATGACACCACCCTTATGGCAGAAAGCAAAGAAGAACTAAAGAGCCTCTTGATGAAAGTGAAAAGGAGAATGAAAAAGTGAAAAACTCAACATTCAGAAAACTAAGATCATGGCATGTGGTCCCATCACTTCATGGCAAATAGATGGGGAAACAATGGAAACAGTGGCAGACTTTATTTTTGGAGCTCCAAAATCACTGCAGATGGTGATTGTAGCCATGAAATTAAAAGCTCCTTGCTCCTTGGAATAAAAGCTATGACCACACTAGACAGCATATTAAAAAGCAGAGACATTCATTACTTTGTCAGCAAAGGTCTGTCTAGTCAAAGCTATGGTTTTTCCAGTAGTCATGTATGGATGTGTGAGTTGGACTATAAAGAAAGCTGAGCACCGACAAATTGATGCTTTTGAACTGTGGTGCTGGAGAAGACTCTTGAGAGTCCCTTGGACAGCAAGATCCAACCAGTCCATCCTAAAGGAAGTCAGTCCTGAATATTCATTGGAAGGACTGAAGATGAAACTCCAATACTTTTGCCACCTGATGCAAAGATCTGACTCATCTGAAAAGACCCTGATGCTGGGAAAGATTGAGGGCAGGAGAAGGGGATGACAGAGAATCAAATGGTTGGATAGCATCACCGAATCAATGGACATGAGCTTGAATAAACTCTGGAAGTTGGTGATGAACAAGGAGACCCGGCATGCTGCAGTCCATGGGGTTGCAAAGAGTTGGACACGACTGAATGACTGAACTGAACTGAAGTACATAGTGGGGATTCTAGTAGAGTCAAAGGAGAACATTTTTAAACAGAGGAAATTTGCAATGTCATCAAGAATATATAAAAATGCCTAGAAAATTATTATTTTCAACTTTTCTCTCAGTTTGTATCTTATTTTTACAATCTTTCTTCCAGTTAGGATGGTCTTAAATATTGTGAGCATATAGTCAAAGAGAGATATAAGTGATACCTCCCAATTAATCAGACTCTCCAAGAGGTTTTGATCCTCCTGGATAGGAAAATACAGGGGGAGAAAAGCAAGATTCCATTAGGTTAAAATCCTAAGATCTAAATGGAAAGATAATATCTTGACAGTCAAAGAAATAATAAAATTTAGTTAAGTTATGTAGTAGCCTTGGGTGGGGCTTGCAGATTTCACTAGTAGATGGAAAAAATGCTATTGGTATGATTCAGTATGGGGTGTGGACCAAGATGAATAGGAAGCTATGACACCTCTGCTATAGAAGGCATTATCAAAGTCACTGTAAATATGGCTGAGAAGTTTCCCACCAGTCTAGATAGCATCTTAGATAATACAAGAAAAAGTACTTCAAAATGCCTGAGATAATGAGATAGCCATAGGAAAATTCAGAAAGATCTACAGTTAATATGCAAACATTAACTTTTTTTTGGTCAGGACTCTGCACATTTGGTGTTTCAAGTATGTTTAATATTTAAAGGCATTTGGCTGTCAGATTCACAGGTCAGCCTTGTGCCTCAATATGGATGCGTGTGTGTCGCTCAGTTGTGTCCAGCTCTTTGCAGCCCCACAGACTGTAGCCCTCCAGACTGCTCTTTCTATGGAATTCTCCAGGCAAGAATACTCGAGTGGATAGCCATTCCTTTCTCCAGGAGACTTTCCTGATGAGTCTCCTGCACTGCAGGGAGCTATTTTACTGTTTGAGCACCAGGGAAGCCCTGATAAGTTGCATAATTGAGCAACAGAGTTAATTCGTGTTTTCATGTTTAAAAAAAAATCCCATCAAGTCTATAGGTAATAGTCAAACACTTAAAACAGCTTAAGGCTTACCATATGTGTAAGTTTAACGTACCAGATTTTATATAAATTAAGTACCTGGGAAAGTTTAGTTTGTTAAATCAGGGAAATAATAATATTAAAATTTTAAAATGTAATATATAAATTGCTTAAATAAATTTCATTAGCAAAAGACCTCCTTAAAGGTGATTAGTAAAATTTCTAAACATCTAACTTCATAGGTAATTTATTTTTACATCTTATAATACATATGTGTGTCTTTATTTTTATATTTTATAATATACATGTGTGTATTTTTGCATTTTATAATATATATGTGTGTCTTTACTTTTACATTTTATAATATATGTGTGTGTGTGTGTGTGTGTGGAAAGTGTTTCATGTGCTCAGTCATGTCTGACTCTGTGACCCCATGGACTGTAGCCCACCAGGCTCCTCTGTCCATGGAATTTTCTAGGCAAGAATACCAGAGTGGTTGCCATTTCCTCCTCCAGTGGATCTTCCTGACCCAAGCAGACTAAGTATTAATTTTTAGAATCAAAGAAACTATTGAATCAACTTTACTGCATGTATAAGTTAACCTCAACAACATCAAAAAAGCTCACATTGACACGTTCCATAGTATATAAGTTTACTGATGTTTGTATTGATGTTCTCAAATAAAGAGTTTACTTAAAGAAGGAAAGCTAGCTATGTATATTGAGTGGCTGTCTCTAGGTTCCAGCTGTTCAATACCTAAAGAGAAGGTATATTTATTATCTAATTACTTATTGAAGAAAAATTACTCACTAGTGACGTCTGCCCAATAGCACTGTCAAAGTACCCTGGGGCCTTACCTCAGCTCTCAGAGGCACATCTTCATTCCTTAAATATGATTATACACTTATGACATCCTAGGCAATCATGTGCACAAAAGAATAAGCCCTGCTCCCTACCCTAAAAATGTTTGTGGAGTAAATCATTAAATGATTCAAGAAAACTCACAGTATACACATATATGAAATAAAAATTTTCATCTTTGCTATGTCATTTTTGTCCACACAAATGTTTTAAAACCACCATAGCTTACTTAGGAATAAATTTCATTTTTACCTCCTTTTCTTTTCCAACAACAGTTTGAAGGTAGAGATTAATTCAAGATAAGAGGTAGGTGTCACATAATTGTATCTTTGAAGTTCAACATAGAAGGATGTCGATAAATCTATAGTAGAAGTGTGGAAGCTCTTACACATCTCAATACAGCCATCTCGTATTTCCTCTGACATTTCAATGTCTTCCAGGAAGCGGGAGGCAACTGCCTGTAGTGCATCTTCAGGCCAGGACTGAATGTAAGATAAATGCTTTAGCATATCATCGAAGTCACTGACAGGAGCCTGTTACTACTGAGGGCCTCCACAGGTGGTGGAAATGCAGGAGGAAGCATGAGGAATGGGGTGGGACAGAAACTCAGGAGAAACTTCCCCCCAAGTACTTGGGACAGGGAGCCAGTAGCTAATGCACGTAATGTTGTTAACTCTTTCTGGTTTGTTCAGGAGTTAGAGAAATTGTACATGAGTATTGCAGGAGCAAGGAAGAAAAAAGGAACCAAATTTATAGAATGTGTATCTTTTTGCACATTCTACTATTATTATCTCATTTAATTCTCCCCAAATTTCTGAGGTAAATGTTACTATCCTTTACCCTAAACTCCAGAATTAGATGAATAACTACCTCCTTGATTTCTTTCATAATCGCCTCAAACTCAACAAGTCTGAATCACGGTCCATTTCTCCCCCGCAAACGGCTGCAATCTTCCCTACTCAGTAAACACCTCAGTTCTATATCCATCTCGAAATCCAGTTCTATGGGCACCATGCCTAAAAGAGCTTCCAACTCTTTTCCTTCTACCTATAATCACCATTGCAGTTCACCTCTGTTACCGTCTTTCTGGAATATTTCAACAGTGTCCTAACTGGCCACCCTGCTGTGTGCTCTATGGAGTCACCACAGTGATCTCATCAAGTGCAGATTATTAATAGCTAATTTCACACTCTCAATTTACAACTATTTGAAGACTTCCCAACATATTCAAAACAAAATCCAAAGCTAATCTGTAAGTCTCTACTTGATCTGGCCCTTTCCACCTTTCCAACCTAACTCTGATTTTCCCCTCAGGTACTACGCCCTTTTCACCCTGAGTTTCTCTCACCCTATTCCTTCTTCCTATGGAGCTCCCGGTCTTCACTAATTTATTGTCTCTGACCAGATCCTCTCAGTACTGGTACTTTTTGTCCTTTATGTTTCCTCCTGAAGGTCACTGATTCACTGATTCAGAAAACCTTTTACTCCATTTATGCTACCCTGTATAATGGAATTATTTTTCACTATTTGCAAGTATGTAAGTAAACTCAAGAAAAGCAGAAGCCTAGTCTACTTCATTTTCTGACTCATCTCCAGCTTTAGAATAAGATCTGCTACAAAGCAAGGGCTCAATAAATATGTTTTTTTCATGAAATCTTAGCAGAAATTAGAGGGACAAAGGGGCTATGTAAATTCCCCAAGGTCAAAAATTCCTATGTGTTAGATCTCACTCATGGGATCTCTGCCACAGCTCACAAACTTCCTACCCTATACCCTTGTGTGTTCTATACTTCTGATACTGAAATTTATTAGAAAAAGTGGTCACTGGGACTTTCTTCCTTTTGACTTTCTGTCAGGTTTTCTAACGGAAAGAGACTGGAGGGTGGGAGAAGAGAGAGGTAGAGGCATTTCTATCCCTCTTGCTGTCTATCAGAAGCTGAACTCTAGGTTTGGGGTTCCTAATCCCGTCAGACTTTCCTACTTCCACAGCTTCAAGCTCAGTAACATGTTTTTCTCCCTGTGTCCCTTTACGCGCAGCTGTAGTAACATCTTCTTGCTGTGCCCTACCGTTTCCTGCCTCACCATCCCTCCCAAGCTCCTTTAATCCTGCCTACACCTTCATGAACAGCTCCTTCGTTCAACTTTCCTCAGGGAGGCCTTCCTAGCTATTCTTTCTTCCCTGTCAGGAACCTGACAGACATACAACTTTACCCTAAAACTTTCTACAGTAAGTTGATGTCAGTGACTGTATACACTAATAATAAAAGGTTTTTCTGTTATAATTAGTTTTGAATTTTAATTTCATAAAATATATTATTATTGACCAGAAAATTCTGCTGAGCCACAATTGCGGGGGGTGGGGGTGGACTCTAATATAAGTCATGCTGATGATGGAGAGTCAATATTTCTAGAAGTCTATCTAAAATTTACATGACAATACCTGAAACCAGTCAATGGTACAGCAGTTTACGAGAGCAGGGAACTTTCTAAGACGAATCCGAAATGCATCTCCAATGGGACTCATGGCAAGGACTACGTGCAACTGGTTGCGGCAGCGGTCAACAAACATGTTGAAAAGAGCTATGGGGCTTCCGTCTGTTTGTTTGGTTTTATCCCGTTGGCGATCTAACTGACGCATCTTATCACATATCTCCTGTTTCTCATCCAATGCAAAGAGATTTGGAACCTCCCCAGCATTTAGCAGATTGTTGACATCTTCTAGAAATGACTCCTTTTTAATCTGAGTATCTGTAAACAGGAAAACACCCTGCATCTCCCCTTCAGCACATTTTCTTAAGATCACTTTTAAATCTTCATGCCACTCAGAGTTACCATAGCCCTTGGTGATTTCAACCTGGAAAACTGAAGAATCAGCCATGTGGGCAGCCAATCTGGTGACAGACTGCCTTCCACTTCCTCCAACACCAACCAGGAGAGCATGGCTACGAGGCTGTTTCAGGATCCTGGAAATTCTGCTGATGTGCTCGATGGCAAATCGGAACAAGACAAGGTTCATTGTTTTTTTGCTCATGTTGTTGTATTCTTCTAGGTGAGCTTCTGCTATCACCCGGAGTGCATCCACATCTGCAATTTCTCTGTAGTTGGTATCCTCTCTCTTGGGATCGTGGAAATCACAGAACATTAAGCTGCGTAAGTCATCTTCTTCCACGATCCCATCTTTATCAAAATCCAAACTTTGAAAAAGCTCATGAAAATTTTCTTCCATGTGTATCTTTAAGATTTCTTGAATGTAGCTGATAAGCCAACTTCTGTCTGCATTATCCAGAAGGCGATCATAATACACTCTGAGGACCTGTACAATAATTAAAAAGCAGCTTTATGAATCAATTTCCCTATTTTAAAGTGCTATTTCTGTGCTAACATGAAGTAATATAAAAAGTACTCTCAAGAAATTTCCATGGGCTTTATTAAAAGGACATTTAAACAAGGAATGGCATAATATTTATTTTAGATGTTAAATTTGATCATATATTTAGAATAAAACATAGTTATATTGTTACCAATAAATGAAGGTAAATTAGGGAGACTGCACCAGATTATAGAGGTATTAAGTGCACTAAGGACTAGAGAAGGGGAAAAAAGACTAGAGAAGGTAGGTCTTTGCTGGTCATACAGATATAGGTAACAGAACTGGACCCTGGTGTCTAGGATTTTGCAACTCCCTTGCAGTGATTGTTTCCTTTTCCCAGCCAGATAATATTTTGAATTTATTGGCAAATCTACAGATATTACTGTCTTTATAAAAGCATATTTTATAGAAAACATAAGAATGTCTTAGATGGAGGGAACTTTGTTTTGGACATGTTAATTATTTTTGTTGTAAGTGACTGCAGATGCAATGTACTAAAATAGATCTCCACTTACATGCACATGTTGAGAGACTGCAAAAATAGTTAACCAAGTTTGCTACATAACTATTAATATTTCCTCAGAGAGGTATGAATATCTCTATAGCTCAGTCAGTAAAGAATCCGTCTGCAATGCAGGAGAGCTGGGTTCAATTCCTGGGTCAGGAAGATCCCCTGGAAGAGGGACAGGCTACCCATTCCAGTATTCTTGGGCTTCCCTGTGACTCAGCTAATAAAGAATCCCCCTGCAATGTGGGAGACCTGGGTTCGATCCCTGGTTGGGAAGATTCCCCTGGAGAAGGGAAAGGCTACCCACTCCAGTATTCTGGCCTGCAGAATGCCATGGGCTGTATGGCCCATGGGGCCGCAAACAAGAAGACACAAGTGAGCGACTTGCACTTTCACCTTACAGTCTGTTTTGGACAGCATTGACTCCCCTGTGCCCACATCTATACATTGGAGCCTTATCCCTTAATGTGACTGTATTTGGAGAGAGGTCCATTAAGAAGGTAATTAAGTATAAAAAGGTCATGTGGGTGGGGCCCTAATCCTACAGGATTGGTGTTCCTGTAGGAAAAGGAAGGGACACCAGAGCCCTCATCTCTCACGGCAGGAACAGAAGGAAGACCCTGTGAGGATACCGTGAGAAGCAAACCCCCGTGAGCCAGGAAGAGAGCCTTCACAGAAACCACACAGACAGCACCTTCACTTTGTACGTTTGGCCTCCAGAGGTAGGAGGGAATAAAATTCTGTTGTTTAAGATACTCAGTCTGTGCTATTTTTACTATGACAACACTAGCAGACTAATACTCATATGATACAAGCAACACATATTTCTGTCAGCAAAATTTCTAACATTAGTCCTCTCTGCATCAGCTTCTTCACCTTATAAAATAGAAGTGGTAATACTTGCCTTACAAGTCTCATAGATGCATGGCAAAAATGAAAATGATAACAGGTATGAAAACACTACAGAACTGAGAAATAAGGATTACAAACTGCCTTGGAATCAGCCTAATTATGTTGGTTTTTTTTTTTTTTTTTAGTTCTACCACTTTATTGCTACCAACCCATTTCCCTCCACCCTCATGCACACATGCTCAGTCATGTAATCCCATGGACTTCAGCCCGCCAGACTCCTCTGTCCATGGACTTTTCCAGGCAAGAATACTGGAGTGGGTTGCCATTTCCTTCTCCAGGCTAATTATGTTTAAGAGTAATGATTCTAGTATTTTCACTGCTGTCAAGCTGACATACCCATGTCATCCCTTTTCACAACAGCGGTGGCTACATAAATGGGATGATTGAAGCTTCCCACTTACTCTGACCAAGTAGTCCAAAAGCTATCTCTCTCCTGGACGACTGGGTTTCCCAAAATATGACAATAGTCACTTCCTCAGATTGAGACACTGAAGTCCTCTTTCTTTTAATGAGGAAAAGAAACGAAATTAAGCCAACCACATATATTGGACATCAGTGTTTAAGCATGAATCAAGTATAGTAGTATCTAACTGCAATTAAGCAAGAATCCAAGACAGTGTTTCTCAAAGACTGTTAACACACCTGCATCTAGGGACCCATTCTGTACCTGTTGACTTACAAATTTTGAGGATGATGACTAGGAAGATCCTTTTTTCTTTTTTAAAATTTCCTTACCACAAGGTACAAAAATCTTCAGTGTACACGAAGTGAAAGAAGCAAGACACAAAAGGCCAGATACAATATAATATTTTTCCATTTAAATGAAAAGGCTGGAATAAGCAAATGCATAGTGATAGAAAGTAGATTAATGGTTGCCAGAGGCTGTGGGGGCATGGAGTAGGAATAGTAAGGAGTGACTGCTAATGGGTGTAGGTTTTCTTTGGGATGTTCACACATTTATACGCCCACAAATCTACCACCAAGATCAAGACATAGAACATTCTCAAAACCTTAGCAGACTCACTCACTCTCACGCCTGTGGATGCCTGCCCTCCTCCCTCCCCGCAGGCAACTTTTATTCTATTTCTATCCCTTAGGTTTTTTAAAGTTTCCATTATAAATCTAAACCTTTTCAGAGAAGCATTTATCCTGTATTTGTGCTTTGAACTTATTTATCTTAAAATCTGGATTACAAATTCTTTTAATTATGTATAATTTACATATCATAAAATTCACTTTTAAAGCATATAATTCAACAGCTTTTAGAATATTCACAATGTTGTGCAGCCATTACCATCGTCTAATTCTAGATCTTTTTCAACACCCCCTCAAAGAAAACCTACACTCATTAGCAGTCACTCCTTACTATTCCTACTTCATGCCTCCACAGCCTCTGGCAACCATTAATCTACTTTCTATCACTATGCATTTGCTTATTCCAGCCTTTTCATTTAAATGGAAAAATATTATATTGTATCTGGCCTTTTGTGTCTTGCTTCTTTCACTTAGTGTAATGTTTCCTAGGTTCGTTCCTGTTGTAACATTTGCTTATTCTGGACATTTCGTATAAATGGAAAAATATTGTATTGTACGTGGCCTTTTGTGTCTTGCTTCTTTCACTTACTGTAAGGTTTTCTAGTGTAATGGTTTTGTTCATGTTGTGACGTCTATCAGTATTTCTTTTTAGGGCTGAAAAGAGCTCCATTGTGTGTATGTATATACACACACATACACACACACACACACACACACACACACACACACACACACAGAGCCCACATTCGTTTGTCCGTTCATCAGCCAATGTATATTTGAATTGTTTCCACTTTTTGGCTATTATGAATAACTCTGCTAACACTCATGAACTATCAAAAAACAAAAGTATTTCCATCTCAAAATTATTTGAAGTCAAACTGAAAGGATTAAAGTCACTTAAAGGAGACTTAAAATGATAGCTCCTTTGAAACACTCTATAAATCAATAGAAAGTCCTGAAAAGCAGAGATAAAGCATCTTAAGTGTCATAGAATATGTCAGTGTGAAGTATTTTTAAAAATTATCCTGACCATTGACCTTCATAATGCCAAATAGTGGAATGCATTTCAACAATTGCTGGATATTTCTTTACCCAGTTTTTGGCATGGTAAAATCTTTGTTTCTTGCATAATCATGTTTTAGTAGCACAGAGATTTACCTCATGAACCCAAAGACGTTTAATCACTTCTTTGGTCTCTGCTGTTTCTGGTCTTGACAAACATACTCCCTGAATGACACGAGAGAAATCTCGGAGGTTGAACAGGTAGTGAGACTTGGCTGGAGTAGGCAAGAGATTCTTCATTGCTTCTTTATACAGAGTCATTGTACCATTTACAATTTGTGTTGTCAAATCTAGAAAGTCATCTGGAAATTTATAACTTAAAATTTTTTTTAAGAGAAAAGAAAGAAAATGTTAGCAAACATAGAATTATGATACATAGTGATATTTAGTACAACTGACATGAATTTTTCTTATATTAAATCAATTGATTTAGTTTACAAAATTACCATCTCTTGTTATAATAATAATAATAATAGAATTTTTACTTCTTTTAAAGCTACTTTTTAGTCATTATTTTATGTTCAAAGGAACTCCATGAGTAAGCAGGACCAGTTTAATGAGCTTAAAACTGCTTAAATAAATGGGCAGAAGAGCCAGCCAAGGAACCCATATTATATAACTCAAACCCAGGATCCACTAGATGATGCTGCCTAACCTCTTTCACTACCTGGCATTCTTAGCTGCATATAGATAGGATCCTTCAAGAACACTGATGAAATGGGTATTTTCAGAGAAAGGGAAGGGAGAAAAAAATTCAGAAAAAAGTAAGGAAGGTGGGGGGAAGGGAGTTAAAACAAAGTGAAATAGTGAACCAGGATTTCTTTTAAAGGGCAAAGGGATGATTAAGGTAGAAAGAACCTTATCTATTTGAAAAAATTGGCTTTATTTCACTTCTGGCTTGATGAGCAGTCAGTTTTCCCCTCCATCACCATTGCATAAGACAAGGAATGATAATTTCCTGAGAATGGTGTCCACATCACGGAGCCAAGACTTGTCCTGCTCAGGGCCACTTGGCTCCTAACCTCCAGGAATCTTGTGGAGAAGTGCTGAGTGTCCAGAACTAGGGAGCAACATTTTCCCAGGGCACAGGCTCCACGGCTACACTCAAACCTGGACACGGACACCCCTGGGGGAACTCAAGAGTTTTACTAGAGGGTGTCAAAGTCACAGGATAAACCTGGCAATCTTTCCAGCATTAACTGAACTACATGGCAAAAATTCAAAATATTGATCGTTCCAACATGGACATATACAACAGGATGCAAAATGTGTATGAATTTTTAGGTTAAAATCTAAGACTTCAGACAAATAAAGGAAAAAGAGAAAGATCCTGCAGGCTTTCTGTGTTCTGTTCTCTTTCCTGGAGACGGGAGCAAAGGAGGGGAGCAACTGCTGCCTCTTAGCTTCCTCCTTCTCTCGAGGTGCTTTTGTGGAAGTCTGAGAAGCACTGCTTATACTGACATGTTCCCCAAAGATCTTATACCCACTAGTGAAAAAACAAACACACTTTCAACTACTTACCAGGTTTTTAAATGCCAGGTTAAGATTCTAGAAAATATTGTAAACATAGATTTATCACTAAACTCATTGATTGTTATAATATTGAAATGCCGCATGTATCGAGGAGTTACTGGATTTCGACCACCACCTAAATATCAAAGAGGACAATCCTTAACAATGCTACTCGTATATAACAGAGTATTTTCTCTACACTTTACAGCATAAAACAGCGTGAAAGATGGACAAATTCATGGCACACAGAGAGAAGTAATCAATTATTTGGATAACCTTGATCTGAAAACAGTTTTTTCCTCAACCTCAAAGTGTTGTTTTCTAGTTGAAATGGTCTCTATAAGTTCAATCAATTAGATATAATCTCGGTCAGGTTTATTTACCAAAGGAAATCCAACGAGACAGAAAGACCCAGCATCCACCTTCTCCATGACTCATACACAGCCCAAAGCAGTAAACTGTCAAACATTCTCAACAAAACAATATTAGGACAATATTATGTAATATTAATATAATATTGTTATTATTAATATAATATTAACGTGATGTTAACATAACCCTGATGACTCTGATTGACCACACTTTAAGGCCTTTGCACATGGCTGAAATTCAGCATGACCTTGACATACAGCCTCATTCTTCCCTCACATCTTGAAATAAATTTCCCTAAGACTAGTCAATGTGGTTCACATGGCCATGTCACTGGCTGCTTTCAATTTTAAAAATTGGAGGAATATCTCATTTTCACAAAATAATTACTATAATTTCAAATATGAAATTTTAAAAACAGATTTAGAATGTAACACCATTTTATAAAATTGGTTTATATTATCATCTTTACATGTATCAATAAAATGCACTGTCTCTTTAAAGGGATTCTATCATGGAATCTCCAGTAAAGAGTGGTTTTAAAAATGCGTAATATCTTTAATATATATTTTGCTTAAAAACCTATAGGTTCAGGTTTTATGTTTGTTTTAAACCAAGTAAATCTGTACTTTGCTTTTATCACTGCATTATACTATGCTGATTCTAAAAACATAAACAATGTGTGAAAGCATATAACTAGGAGTCTACAGTTATAGATCAAAACAGTTAGTTATCGCTATGTATTTAGAAGCTCATAATAAACACTGATTTACCTGGGCAAGTTTAAGGAAATGGAGAAAGGGTTACAGAAGGAAAGGTGTAAGATCATACACCCAGCTGTGTCTTCAAGCTTTCCTCCCAGAGAACAGTCAGAAATGGTGGTCTTTTTTTAGAAAATGAGGTCCAAGAGGAAACGATACCTCATGGATTCAGTCTGCTCCCCTGTCCAGTCCCCGAAGAGGCAGGAAAAGCAGACACTACAAATGACTGCTGTGGGATGGGGAGAGGCAAAGCAGAACTGAACTCTGGGACCCAGGAGTAATAGAATTAAAAAAAAAGAAAAGAAAAGAAGGGGTCTAGCATTCAAAGTGGCCCAGAGAGGGTGCTGAGAGCAATTACTGACTCAGAGCAAACTATCTGCATTACAGGTCAGATAAAGGTCAAGAGTTCAGAAGCAAATAGTGGAGAAATTTCCTAAGACATGGCACACTGTTCTATATTAAAAATACAGAACACCAGCGTGAGTTCAGGAGAACAGTTAAAGATGTCTGGTTAGTTAAATCAAGCTATTTCAGATATTCTAGAATAAAAGAAAATTTTTTCCTACATAGAGAGTTTATAAATTTCCCTTGAAAAGTATAAAGAATATCTAAGAATTCATTCTTTTCATGATTTCCTACTTAAATTCCCTCAAGAGTCTGTCTAAATCCAGAGACTCACTAAAATGGGAAGTGATTGGGGTAGGGGAAAGCAGGGATGTATGAATACAGTTGAAACTTTAAGGAATGAAAGAGGAAAATGAGCTTCTGCAGGGGAATCTGGGTTCTCAGGGGATATGAGACCTCAGAATGCAGGAAGAGGAAATGGGGACCAAACATGGAACAGAACATGGAAGAAAAAGGATTTGGGAGAGCTGTATGATCTGGGGAGAATCACCCCAAACAGGGCTTCTCCGATGACTCAGCAGGTAAAGAATCTGCCCGCAATGCAGGAGACATGAGTTCGATCCCTGGGTCAGGAAGATCCCCTGGAGAAGGAAAGGACAACCCACTTCAGTATTCTTCCCTGAATAACTCGGTGGACCCAGGAACCTGGCGGGCTACAGTCCAGTGGATCGCAGAGTCGGACACAACTAAGCGACTAAACACAGCACGCAGCACAGACCACAGAGGAGGCATCCCCTGTGCAGTGCTGACTGCTGCGGTCACTCTGCTAGGGCAGAACAAACGGAGACAGAACACATAGACACGGAACACCGACTCAGGTTGTCTGACGGGGCTTCTCTTTCTCCTGCTCGTTAGATACAGCCAGAGTGACCACAAACTCAGAAAACATACCTGGAGGTCCCATAGCACACATAATTTGAATGTCCACTAGTTTAATCATAGAGCAGTCTTTTAGGTCATACCAATTCCAGTGATCTAACCACTGTCTAAGTAACTCGATTGGAGGCTGGGCCCCATACACCTCTCGAGCAGGCATGTTGACATCGTCTACAAAGACAATCTGAGAATGAAAGGAGGAAAGGTATTAGAAACATTAGCATCCTAATGTAGTGTCCTATGGGACGAACAGTGTTCAGGCCGAGAATAAGATCACCCTTTTGTGAAGTGCGTAAGTGAGAACTGGTGATTTCCTTGCACATCAGAACCATCACTCAGCATCCATGTTCCCCAGGAACAGGGAGGCAGTCTCATTACTCACCTTTATAGTTAAGAGTTTAGAACTTACTAATCCTCTCATATAACTTGTTTCTCAATATGCCTTCTCTTTTTTCCTTGTACAACTTCAATACATTAAAATAAATGAGAAAGGTATGATCTTCAAATGATTATAAAAGCCTCAGTGAGGCTGAGAAGGGTATTCTTGGCAGAGGAACACAGAAATGTCAATTGATAGCTTGGTTATTTAAAGGCCTAGAGAGCAAGCAGCAAAGACTCTGCTGAGTAAAAATGTTAATGAGAGAAATTAGGAAGGTAGATAATTTCCCAGGTGAATATTCTACTTTGAATTCAAAAGGCAACCGCTTGTTTTTAATGTCAAGTTGCCAAATGCACATACAATATAAAAACACTCTTAAGAAGACTTCTTAACCAACATTTATGATACGTTAATAAAAACTGAACTACAAAAAGATGTCAAGTCCTAGTATATCTGGTTTCCTTGTTCTGAATGTAACAATGCCCAGGAACAGTGCCAGCACTGTAGTATACGTATAGAAAGAGAGTAATTACCATTTTCTTGCCCAAAGGAGGACCAAAAACTCCCTTTCTTCTTTTGTCCAGTTTTGACATGATGATATTTTGAGTTTGAGCTGCTGTAGTTTGTGCTGAGAAGTTAATCAGCAGAGGCTTGTAGATATCTTTATTGAGTTGATTTAAAAGAAAATTCTGTATAATAGCAAGAAATAATAAGATGAGCCATAGCTGCCATTATGTTTGACACTTGAAAATAACTACTAAGCCTCATTGTTGACGTACTCAAATTTAATCTTCAAGTGTCATAATGTGAAAAGAGATGGAATCAATAGACATAACCAAGTTACCAAGTCAATGGAACGTCCCTATCTGTGCAGGCCCTGGGCACGTGGCTTCTCTGACTTCCAAAAACACCATGCAGGGTACCTACTCCTGCTGCTGCTGCTAAGTCGCTCAGTCGTGTCCGACTCTTCGCGATCCCATGGACGGCAGCCCACCAGGCTCCTCCATCCATGGGATTCTCCAGGCGAGAGTACTGGAGTGGGGTGCCAGTTCCTTCTCCAGTACACACTCCTACTCACCATAAAACCATTGGGACTCAGAGGTTAAGAAACTTGGCTTAAGTTCTCAGAAATGAGACAAGAATTTAGACTGCCACTTGTCTTTCTGCAGACCACTGTTCTCTGAAATACAGCTTATTATCTTTCAATAAGTTATCAGTTAGGAAGCTTACATAATATAATTTGTACTTTCAAAATGGAATTTACTGGAAAGCAGGTACAATTGCAATGGTTCTTAACCAAGATGTTGTGTTCTACAAATCATCTTGTAGAAGAATAATAAAACAGGAAGGTATTTAGAGTACATTAAGAAGAAAAAAAGCAGACTACAAGATAATATGTGAAGTATGTATCCAATGTTGTGAAAAGTAATTTTTTTTTTGGCCTGGGCAGTTTATTAGCTGGACTGCCATTTGGGGGAGTACAAATGACAGAAGGCTTTATTTTTCCCCACCCACCTCCTTGAATCATGTCTTTATTTCCTAACTTTTGATAGTATCTTAGATAAATCCTTTAGCTTTCTGTACACTTATTTTTTTTTTAACTCAGTCCAACTCAACACCTTGATTTAAAATCTCCATCTAAACTTCTTCCCTCCCTACTCTTGGATATTCCCTGATACACACAGCATTTAGTACAATAAAAGCAACATTTCAATCTGTTGGGGAAGAAATTATTCAACAAATAATACCAGAACAATTATTTGACTATATAAGCCAAAGGGGGACTGTATTAAACATAGAATCAATAAGGAACTATAAACCAGCACTACCACGAATGGGGAAAGGAGGACTGCCTGGGAACCTGCAATGGGGGAGGGGCCACTAACAGGCCCTCCCCCCTCCTCCACCTGCCTCCTCTGTCTTCCTATCTGTCTTCCTATCCCACAGCTGGTGGTGAGCGCAGCTGGAGGGAGAAGGCAAGAGTCCTATTCACTGGGGTCATTGCAATCCCTCCTGATTAAGGCTATCTTGCCTGCTCCCACGGCAGCTTCCAAATGTTCGCTCTCTGAGAAGAGCAGATGGGAAGGCTCCTTAGATACTCCAAAGGAACATCACATTGCACACTTTGCTGACCTACGAGAAGTAGTGGCATTCCCTCCCGGCTGTGCAGTTACATAAACGGAGTCCCAGGAATGATCAGGCTCACTTATATTGCACATTGTCCAGCTGATCCGGGAGAAACTTGCGTTTACTTGCCATACCAAAGGCTGGAGGCGCTATTCACTCTTAATCCCAGCCAGCCTTCTGCTTTCAGAAATCTGACACTAGAGGCAAGAACTGGTCTTTGATTAGTATGACCCCTTAAACACCAGAGAACTCAGGTTTCATAAAGCTACTGAGATTTGGGGCATGTCTTTTACAACAGCTAACATTTTCTTAGCACACAGTGGGTATGATTCCAGAAAGTATTAAAGAAAATCAGTTTTATTACCATACAGTAATGTTCACATATTCAATAATTTAGAAAATTAAATATCAACCAAAACACTGTTTTTTTTAAGGCAGATAAAATTATTTGTGCTATATAAGCTATTTTCATTAAAATACCTTTTAAAATGGACAATAATTTAGTGATATAAAGTAGCATATCTTTAATCAACTTCCAAAGATAAATTCTCTTTGGAGAGACGTTTTGGTAATTTTGATAGTTTGATAATTACTCAAAAATTCTCTATGGTTCCAACATAGAAATTAAGTATTTCAAAAACACTGCCTACCAGTTCAGGTCATTTAAGAAATAATATTCTTTGGACTATTATGCACATTTTAATATGTATATTTCTACAATACTTACAATAATGTAAACGCTTTTCCCCGTTCCTGTTGGTCCTACAAATATTGAAGGCTTTTGATGGGTGGTCAACAATTCCATTAGTGCAGAGTATCGAATTGTGTCCAGAGTTGGCACAATGATTTCATTAAACATCACATCCTTAGGAATTGGAGGGGCTTCGGCTAACTTCTTTACCCATGGTTCCCATTTTCCTATTCCCTGTTTACAACAAATAACCAAATAGTGAATGTCATGTTGTAAAATATGTTCAGAAGCTCTGTACTTCTGCATCACTGCAGAAAAGATGAAAGATCAAGACCAACAATTCTTGATATGTATACATTTGTCTTTATCCTTTAAAACTCTTCACTCTAATTTTTTAAATTTTGTGTTAAATTAAGGAGAAATTGGGCTTTTGTATGGATAAAAATGAAATGGCAATGATGTAATAATTTGATGTCCTGGAACCACTGATTATATCAACCCAAAGATCAGTTACTTTTGCCAAATATTAGATTCTTTAATAGCATTGAGGAAACTGATTTAATCAATGTGTTAAAGAGTAAAGAATTTTATTCAGTAAATGTTAACCAATATAGAATATTTTTCTACACAGACCATCAGCTGCATTTGTTTGACTTTTATAATGGTACTTGCAACATCAGCTTATTATTTCAAGCAAGATTTCTTTCTCTTTTAAAAAAATTTTATTGGAGTATAGTATAGATGATTTACACTGTCGTGTATCTGTTGTACTGCAAAGTGAATCAGTTATACATACATACATATATATATATCTCCACTCTTTTTTAGATTCTTTTCCCATACCCATCATTAGAGTACTGAGTAAACTTCCCAGTCCATATTAGTTATCTATTTTATTTATAGTAGTATGTCTCTTTTTTTAATTGTAGTAAAGAAAAAAACACCTAAAATTTACCTTCAACCGTTTTTAAGTGTATGGCTCAATATTATTAGCTAAATTCATGTTGATGTGTAAGAGATATCCAGAACAGACAAGATTTCTTAATAAGAGATGATTATTATTATGAAGTAACATTACACTGTATCTTTGCATCCTATTAGCTTTGTGAACTAAAGTTTTCATTTGCTAAGGCTGTGTCTGTAACAAAAATTTCAAAAACATGTTAATTCTCCTTAGAAAAACACCTCCGCCCTCTCCATCCTTACAAAACCCAGTTTAAACTCGTGGTCATTCAAAGTATATTAAAATTCAGACCCATCCTCCTGCACATCTTCAAGTGTCCCACAGCCCAGCCTCACTGATGAGCCTACTGTTTCCAAAACTACCCCAGTCCCTGGGCCTTGATATACGGCACTCTTCTGTCCTGGTGTATACATGACATCCTCCTGAAGAGTTCGGGAGCTCACACAGGACAAAACTGTCCTTTATTCATTTCTGTATCATTTGCAAGTGTTGAGTACAGAGCAGAAAATGTGAGGAGGCTAAATTTGCATAACTCTGAAAACAGTATTTCAAAGAAATTACTAGAACTTTCTAAAACTGATGAAGAAACAATGCTCCTTTGATATTCTTGATATTTCTAACATGAATCTTTTGCCACCTTACGGGGAAGGGAAAATTAAGAATCAGAAAACCTGGAACAGACAGTTGTTTAGAGACTGTGCAATCCTGGGAAAACCACAAAATATCTCTGAGCCTCAATTCCCTCAGTGGTAAAATGTGGAAAATAATCCTATCTTCCCCATTTCACTGAGATGCTGGGAAATAAAATAAAAGTGATTGTGGGAAAACTTAATAAGCTGCAAAGTGCTCTGAAAATTTAGAATATCATAAAATTAGCAAAGATAAAAAGGTATCCTGCAGTTGGCAGGGTGCAGAGTCTCTTCTGAGGTGAGTTCAGCAATATGATTCTCAAGAATCATAAAAATTTTTTAATTGATACACTAATTCTTGTTTGATGAACCTATCTTAAAGAAAAAATCAGATATGTACACAATGACTTGTATACAAGACTACTCACCAAAGCTCTAAAACTAAAATAACAAAAACACTTCAGTGTTCAAGATTAGGAAACTGAGTCAATCGTGGTCCACTGAAATGGTAGAATATAGGGAATTTTACAAAAATAAGCTTTATTAAAGAAGCATCATTGAGATAGAGCTCTTCTCTTTATTAAGGGAAGAAGGAGGACATGAAACTGCCCAGTGAGGATACAGAGTGACCCCAATTTCACTAAAATCTGCATATATTCAAATAATGCATGCATGCTAAGTCACTGCAGTCGTGTCTGACTCTCTGCAACCCCATGAACTGTAGCCCAGCAGGCTCCTCTGTCCATGAATTTCTCCAGGAAAGCATACTGGAGTGGCCTACCACGCCCTCCTACAGGGGATCCTCCCAACCCAGGAGGGACAGAATCACACTGGCAGGCAGGTTCTTTACCAGCAGTGCCACCCGGGAAGCCCATATTTAAATAGCACGCATGCCTAAAGTTTGCCCTCAATTACTGTATTTATGGGAGCTGTTAGACAAAAACAAACAAGTGAACAGACCCCACCCAGGGTATAATACCCATTCTGTCTGGGAAGTGCTGAATTCCTAACAGCCCATCTGCGGTCCTGCAGGAACTCAGCCCGTGACGTGCTAACCTGCACCATGAACCTCCCAGAGGGGTGTCCCTGAGCAGTACCCACCTGCTGCTGGGCTGGATGTCCTAATGTGTGATTTTATGTAATGGTACAACTGGCCCCATCAGCACTTTTATTTATCCCATTTTACCAATGAGAAAACCAAGATTTAGGGAGATTAAAAACCCGTCCAAGGCTATACAGGAAGAAAGCAGAACCAGGTGTGGCTGCCTTCACACCCAGCACACCGTCTCCTACCCCTCACTGTCTCCAGGCAGACAGTGGTGACGAGGCGGCCACAGAGCCATTCTGTGCTGTGTGTCTCCCAGGGAAAGCCAGCCTGGTCGACAGGTGCAGATCTTACCTCAGTGATAAACCGATAATCATAAATTGTTCCTTTTTCAGGGAATGGAACAGTTAGTTGTTTTGAAGATGTTTGTTCAGTTCCACTCAGTAATTTATATCTATCTCGAGTTATATCTGAAATTGGGCCTTCTATCAGTTCTCGAAGAATCTTACTGAATTTCAACCGATCATCATCTTTACAAGAAGCACCAACAGACCAGATCAAAGAAAACAGAAAAATGCCCTGATTTGGAGAGATGAGAAGATAGAATGCATTAAAGAATAACTTTAGTCCATCCTTGAAGCTTAAATCAGATCAGCCAGATTAATATCTTTGAATGGAAATGAATAAACTGATATATGGTAGTAGGTTATCTCGGGATTTTGTAATAATTAGTTTTTTCTATTAAGTTACATGTCATAAAATCTTACCATCAGAGAAGACAATATAATGCAAAGCATAAATTCTAGGCATAGTAAAAACTTAGAATGATTAGTCTGGTAAATCAGGTGCTAATTCAAATATACACCTGAACTTTGATATTAAAAAGAATATTGAGATAACTTTTTATTAAAGTAAAAAAGCATATTTTAAAAAAGAATAATCAACTCACAATATATGTTTATTAAATTTTGATACAATGTTTTGTAAAGTAAAACAAATTCATATACTTTTATTTACCTGTTGCAATAATTACCCGAGCACTGACTGTATCATTAGAACCACTGTCTTGCAAGCATTCTTATCAGACTCAGGCAGAGAGAACAGAAAAAGACACCGCTCAAATAAGGTCTATTTGCTTGTTTTAAAATCAAATCTCCTTTTCCAAGCCAAAGCTAAAAACAGTTCTGACTATGCTCATAAAAGTTGTGAACTCTAGCTTGACACTATTCATCTACTCCTAGATTATTCAGACTGTCTCTTTTTGAAAATTATTTTAAATGAAATTTAAAATGTATTTCATAAAAAAATAAGCAGAAAAGTAACACTGACTACATTAGAAGTGCTACCATTAGCAATATGTAATTTTTTATTAAAGAAGATTCAAGGTCTGTTGATAATTTTATTCCTATATTTAAAACATTTATAGATTATGTATCTTCTTGCTGTCTTCATTTTAAATATTTATATACACACATATATTTTAAATATTCATATCTCATGAACAAGGAGAAAAATTAGGGAAGAAAAAACAATAAATTATAATTTGGAGGTTGAAGGCGGAAGTGACTCTTGTTGTCAAATGATGATTGACATTCTGGGGACCAAGCATCTTTGCTGTGTGTGTGCTCAGTTGCTCAGTCTTGTCCGACTCTCTGTGACCCCGCGGACTGCAACCCGCCAGGTTCCTCTGTCCATGGGCATTCTCCAGGCAGGAATACTGGAGCGGGTTGCCATTCCCTCCTCCAAGGAATCTTCCCGACCCAGGGATCGAATCCAGGTCTCCCGCACTGCAGGCAGATTCTTTACCAACAGAGCTGCCATCATCTTTGAGACTGGGCCAAATGATTCAAGGTATCAGTAGCAGATTTGTGGGGTCGCTGGGCTCCACCCAAACTTCATGATTCAATACAACACCAGGCAAGTTTTCCTATCAGCACCTGGCATTTGGGACCTGGTTCTTTCTCACTGCTCAGCTTCCACACATTATCTAGCCTCCAGTTCCAGGAAAAATGAGGTTAATTAATTAGGAAAATTTACTGGGGAAAGCAATAAATCCTCTTCTATTCCAAGATTCAAAGACTTACCTCATGTAAAGAGTACATGGACTCACCTCAAGTAAAGAGTAAGTTTCTCGATCATTTCTCTCTCTTACTTTGACATCATCAGCAAAGTCACTCATAAAACAGTCTATCAGATTCATTAGGGATCGGACTAAGTTTGTATCTGAAGTTGGAGATAATTCCTGAAAAAATCAGAGAAAAAAGTATATGAAGCAGTTTAAATGAGGCACTAATTGAAATAGTATCAACTAATTCTTACTGAACTCATTCAGTTATAACTGCCATAACATCTATGGAAAGGTGTTAGTGTTACAATTCTAGTTTTATAAGAGGGAAACTGTTTTTAAAAATAATAGTTTATCAGAAATGAGAGATCACCTTTCAGAATATTTTCACCTACATGTGATTAGATGGGACTTCAAGTTTGTTTTTTTAAGGGAAAAGATTATCATCCATACATTTTCTCAAACCATAAGATGCTTTGTTTAAAATACTTTTTTGGAGGACTATATTAATTAAAAATTTTAAACTTTAGTAAGAGTTTTTAATCAAACTAATTAATAAATTATTTTAATATCTGGTAGTTGACAATAAAGTAGACATTAAAATGTATATATATGGCTAATTTGGATTTTCCATTTATTTTTTAAATCTTAAAACTTTCAATCCTCTTACCTTTGTATGCTTTCTAATAAATTCAACAGAAACAGGTACCATCCTGTCAAATAAGCCTATTATAAACTCCTTCTGAATAACAGTGATTGTAGCAGGTAAAAGATTTATCCAAGACAACATCAGCGGTCTCCAGCCTAGCATATGAGGCTCCATGTATATCATCCCACATCTGGAAACCTGGAAAAACAATCACTGTTTACCACCAAGGTACTGCTTATAAAAGAAGGATGACTCAGTAAATCTATTTCTTACATTTTTCAGAAAACTCGTGGGGGAAAAAAAGCATACTTTTATAAAATTTCCTCATCTAAATTTTCATGTATGACTTTACCAAATGGTCCTAGACATAGTGGAAAATATCCCTGACTCATCATTGTCAAGGTATGTCAACAGACATGTCCGCCCTTGGAGAATCACAGATGGCTGTTAAAATGAATTCCATAAATACTTTTTTTCATCTAGAGTCAAAATTACTAAGCAATAAACACATCTATAACATTTCAAATTTATTAGCAGATGTGAAAATTGAGAACTTACAGTGGCAGGAGAAGCAACTTCTAAATCCATTGGCTCAAAAATAAGATTCATTTGTGGTGACATTTGGATAATCTCCCCGCTCATCAGACATAGCTTTTTGTTGTCATCCAGCACAGTGTTCATATTCTCAATCCATACTGCATCTACCGGCCCATCAAAAATTAACCATTTCCTATCTGGTGTCTGGTTCATTCAGATGGTGAATAAAGGGCAAAAATGGTTATGGAAGGAAACAGTTCATTCATGTTATTTTACAATTTTAAAATGTATCTTCTAAAACTAATTTCACCATCAAAATTTAAAGACACCTTTGGAATAGAGTGCATATGTGTGTGAATATACACATTCACTAAAGAAGCCTATATGTGCCATGGACAAGACAAATTTTTAACATCTTAAGATTTTATCTTTTCCAATGTCTCTGAAATCATATACAACATATTTTAGAGAAGTAAAAAAAAAAATGCAACTGCCAGAGAAAACAATTTTCATTCAGACTGTCTGACTCTATAGGCATTCTATTTAGTATTCATACAGATCAATTACTCTTGTGTGTTAAGTCAAATTTTCTGTTCCCTCCACTGAATGAATTCACCCACATACACATCCTTCTTGGGCTGAGCTGTCTTGTTGTATAATATCTGGCATTAATATCAATCCACAGTTCACAGTCCCACAAAGGGAAAAACTGATTCTCTTTTCCAGACCCTTATGAAGAAGCCATCCCGTGGACACAAGACGATGCCCCAGGCCACCTGCAGCAAATGCACACATGAGCTGAAGGAGTGGGGGATCTGAATCCACCTTAACAACTTCTCCATCCTGTGATCAAAAGCATTAATCCAGAAGACAGTGGGTCTGCCTGGACTCAGGTCGCCCACCCCACCCTCAGAAGCTAGCTCTGGCCGTGCTCAGGAAGCATGGAAGAGTGTGCTGTCTTGGAGAGGAAACCTTCAGATCAATGTTTCCTCCTGTGGTTGGGTTTCTACGCCTGTCAGGCTCCACTCTGAGAAACGCCCCCCTGGCGGTGAGCAGGTGGGACCTGCAACAACTGAGACCTCACTTTTCATCTGACTTTACTATTTCCCAGCTGTGTGACTTGGGGACAGCTACTTAACCTTCCTGAGACTAATACTTATGGGGTGTAGCTTCCTGGAAAATATAACGCATACTATGTAGCTAAGTATAAAATGAGAGGTGTCTCATGATTATTTCTGTGTACATGATGCAGTAGCACATATCATCTAGAGACTTCACACGTTAATCTGGGCCCGAGCACAGTTACTGTGACAAGAAAGGATCTGAGAAGCTTGGTGAGTGGCCCCAGGCCTCTGTGTGCCCCACCTGTGCCTGCTGACACGGCACAAGATCTCTGCCCAGAGAGCCGACCCTCGTGTTTATTCATGGCTCAAGGTCCTTCAGGGAAATAAAAGTACCACTGCGATTTAATGTTTTTCTGTCATTACACTGACTCATGACTGTCTTGTCCTTAAATGAGGAAAGAGCGCCAAATTTAGGATGTGTGGTAGTCAGAATAAAGGATATATAAGATTTATATATTCTTACATAAAGAATATATAAGATCTAACAAAACAATTAAATGTCTCTAGCCTAGGCCCCTTTTCCTGTAAGACTAACCTTAACAAGCTGTCTCTATCTGATCATAGCCCATGGAGAGACTGCTAACATAACAACCAAGTTAACATGTATTGGTCAGTGGCCTTTCTTAGACTGGGCAGCAGCCCCTCCGCAGGGTACGCCAGGAAGAGGTAAGTTCCCACCCCCCCCTTCCCAGAGGTCGGCAGCTGGCACATCCCTCACTTTTTCTTTCCGCAGACAGCTCATGCTCTCCCAGCACACTAGAGGGAAGCACTGGGATTGGTCTGCAATTGCCTCTTTCAGCACTGGAGTCTGTCTAACAATTAGTAGGTGGGACAGTGACAGCCAGCTGAGCAGCAGGGCAGAGAATGTTACTGATGGATCAAAAGGATCCTGTCATTCAGATGCTCTCCCTGCTGGGTCACCGAGCCTGGAAAATGAGCACCAGAAATGCTGTCCTCAGCCTCCTTTCCCCGTGCCCTTTCTTCTGTGCTTACTGAGGAGAATATGCCTGCCCCCACGGTCTCCGGCCGTCTTTGTAGAGAGTCACAAGTGCTCTTCATAGAAACTCTGCCAGACTATTCAGTAATGCACTTTAAATATGTACCTTGAACTATAAATACAAAAGTCTACTTGAAACTGAAAAAATCAGAACTCTCATAGCCTTTCCAAATAGACATGCAAAGTGTTAGCACTTACCGATGAAGCAGCAAACGCTCTGAAACTGACAGCAAGGATCCCGTCGGACCACTCGTGGGACACTAAATCAAACTGTCCGTACAGCTGGCCCATGGTGACGGACTTAGGATTTAAAACCGTAATCTGAACCTTGTTTTCTTCCATTAACCCCTTAATAGAAAGCAATTATTTATTTATTTAAAAGAATAACTGTCTTTATTCATGGAAAACATGATTATGTATGTAGATAATCCTAAAGACTCTAAAAGAAACTATCAGAAGTAAAGAGTTCATTTAACAAGATTCCAGAGTACAAGGTCATTATCTTAACATTGATTGTATTTCCTAAATAATGTCAATTAAAAACTTAACAATAAAATTTAGAAGTACCATTTACAATAGGATTTAAAAACTCATAAGATACTTAGGAATACATTAGTAAACTCCAGTACTCTTGCCTGGAAAATCCCATGGATGGAGAAGCCTGGTAGGCTGCAGCCCATGGGGTCGCTAAGAGTCGGACATTACTGAGTGACTTCACTTTCACTTTTCACTTTCATGCACTGGAGAAGGAAATGACAACCCACTCCAGTGTTCTTGCCTGGAGAATCCCAGGGACGGGGGAGCCTGGTGGGCTGCCATCTATGGTGTTGCACAGAGTTGGACACGACTGAAGTGACTTAGCAGCAGCAGCAGCAGTAAATGTTGGTCGAGATCGATAAACAGTAGGTATTATATGTTTTACAGGTTAGATATTCTTTTCCATTTTTCCTTACAAACCTTAAAAATGTTAACACCATTCTAAACTCATTGGCATTACAAAAACAGTTCTGGGGCTGAATTTGCTCCATGGGCTGAACTTGGATGATTCTTGCTACAAAACATTCTTTCAGTGAAAATTAAATAACTAAAATATATGGAAATATGTACCATTTTCATGTTGTGAAAAAGTTCATATTGGTAACTTGACAGTTTCCACTAAAACCTTGAAAACTGTTATATGGAATTAATAAGAGATATTAATAGACCTAGAGCATAAGCTTTTTTATGTTTTTAACTAATAGTTTTTTTAGAAGAGCTTTAGATTTACAGAAAAATTGAACAGAAAGTACTGTATATATATATATTCACATAGATTCCCTCCACCTCCCACTCCACATACAGTTTCACTTATTATTAAAGCCTGGCATTGGTGTGGTACATTATTATGAGTGATGAACTGCTATGGATACATTGTTATTGACTAAATCCCATGTCTTACTAAGGTTTACTCTTTATTATGGGCAGTTCTATAGATTTTGCCAAATACTTTATACCATGTATCCACCATTAGAACATATACAGAATAGCTTCACTGTGCTCTACTTATACACAATCATTTTTTTTCCAGTTAAGGTCAGTTCAGTCGATCAGTCGTGTCCAACTATTTGCGACCTCATGGACTACAGCACGCCAGGCCTCCCTGTCCATCACCAACTCCCAAAGTTTACTCAAACTCATGTCCATAGTCGGTGAAGCCATTCAACCATCTCATCCTCTGTTGTCCCCTTCTCCTCCTGCCCTCAATCTTTCCCAGCATCAGGATCTTTGCAAATGAATCAGTTCTTCACATCAGGTGGCCAAAGTATTGGAGTTTCAGCTTCAGCATCAGTCCTTCCAATGAACACCCAGGACTGATTTCTTTTAGGATGGACTGGTTGGATCTCCTTGCAGTCCAAGGGACTCTCAAGAGTCTTCACCAACACCACAGTTCAAAAGCATCAATTCTTCAGCTCTCAGCTATCTTTGTAGTCCAACTCTCACATCCATACATGACTACTGGAAAAACCATACCGTTGACTAGATGGACCTTTGTTGACAAAGTAATGTCTCTGCTTTTTAATATGCTATCCAGGATGGTCATAGTTTTTCTTCCAAGGAGCAACTGTCTTTTAATTGCATGACTGCAATCACCATCTGCAGTGATTTGGAAGCCTCAAAAAGTAAAGTCTGTCACTGTTTCCATTGTTTCCCCATCTATTTGCCATGAAGTGATGGGACTGGATGCCATAATCTTAATTTTCTGAATGCTGAGTTTTAAGTCAACTTTTTCACTCTCCTCTTTTACTTTCATCAAGAGGCTCTTTAGTTCTTCTTCGCTTTTTGCCATAAGGGTGGTGTCATCTGCATATCTGAGATTATTGACATTTCTTCCAGCAATCTTGATCCCAGCTTGTGCTTCATCCAGCCCAGCATTTTGCATGATGTAATCTGCATAGAAGTTAAATAAGCAGGGTGACAATATACAGCCTTGACTTACAACTTTTCCAATTTGGAACCAGTTTGTTGTTCCACGTCCAGTTTCAACTGTTGCTTATTGACCTGCATACAGATTTCTCAGGAGGCAGGTCAGGTGGTCTGGTATTCCCATCTCTTTCAGAATTTTCCACAGTTTGTTGTGATCCACATAGTCAAAGGCTTTGGCATAGTCGATAAAGCAGAAGTAGATACTTTTCTGGAACTCTTGCTTTCTCAGTGATGCAACGGATGTTGGCAATTTGATCTCTGGTTCCTCTGCCTTTTCCAGATTCACCTTGAACATCTGGAAGTTCACAGTTCATGTACTGCTGAAGCTTGGCTTGGAGAATTTTGAGCATTACTTTGCTAGAGTGTGAGATGAGTGAAATTTTGCAATAATTTGAACATTCTTTAGCATTGCCTTTCTTTGGGATTAGAATGAAAACTGACCTTTTCCAGTCCTGTGGCCACTGCCGAGTTTTCTAAATTTGCTGGCATATTGAGTGCAGCACTTTCACAGCATCATCTTTTAGGATTTGAAATAGCTCAACTGGAATTCCATCACCTCCACTAGCTTTGTTCCTAGTGATGCTTCCTAAGGCCCTCTCAACTTCACATTCCAGGATGTCTGGCTCTCTGTGAGTGATCACACCACCGTGGTTATCTGGGTCATGAAGATCTTTTTTTGTATAGTTTTCTGTGTATTCTTGCCACCTCTTCTTAATATCTTATGCTTCTGTTAGGTCCATATCATTTTTGTCCTTTATAGTGACCATCTTTGCATGAAATGTTCCCTTGGGATCTCTAATTTTCTTGAAGAGCTCTCTAGTCTTTCCCATTGTATTATTTTCCTCTATTTCTTTGCATTGATATTTGAGGAAGGCTTTCTTATCTCTCCTTGCTATTCTTTGGAACTCTGCATTTAGATGCTTATATCTTTCCTTTTCTCCTTTGCCTTTAGCTTCTCTTCTTTTCTCAGCTATTTGTAAGGCCTCCTCGGACAACCATTTTGCCATTTTCCATTTCTTTTTCTTGGGGATGGTCTTGATCACCACCTCCTGTACAGTGTCACGAACCTACATCCATAGTTCTTCACGCACTCTATCTATCAGATCTAATCCCTTGAATCTATCTGTCACTTCCACTGTATAATCGTAGGGGATTTGATTTAGGTCACACCTGAATATAACAACATACTAAGTTCAACTCTCCCACACTGCTTTCTGCTCACCACCACTGGAGCTTGAGGCATGAAACACCAAGCTGAAGAAAAGACATGGGAATAATAATACGAAGCAGTAAAATAAACTCAAGGCCATTGCTTTCTTCTTTGTTTCCAGGAAGGGAACAATAATATGTCATCCTTAACTCAGAAGCATGGGAAAGCTCTATTAGAATATGTCAGTCAGGACAAAGTTGCTGCCATCAAAGAAAGATATTTGCCCCAAATGCAGCAGAGCTAGTGTAAAGCTGCAGGTTGTAGGCAGTGACTATGAAGCCCCATTTACCTTACCACAATGTTACTCTTAGAATTTGCTGGCAATGAATCACTTTGAGGCTTTGTATTGTACCAGAATACATGGTCATCGCCTTCACCTTTTTTTTTTTTCAAGTTTTGTTTTTATTTGTTTTTTTTTTTTTTCCATTTATTTTTATTAGTTGGAGGCTAATTACTTTACAATATTGTAGTGGGTTTTGTCATACATTGACATGAATCAGCCATGGAGTTACATGTATTCCCCATCCCGATCCCCCCTCCCACCTTCCTCCCCATCTCATCCCTCTGGGTCTTCCCAGTGCACCAGGCCCGAGCACTTGTCTCATGCATCCCACCTGGGCTGGTGATCTGTTTTACTCTTGATAATATACATGTTTCAATGCTGTTCTCTTGAAACATCCCACCCTTGCCTTCTCCCAGAGTCCAAAAGTCTGTTCTGTACATCTGTGTCTCTTTTTCTGTTTTGCCTATAGGGTTATCGTTACCATCTTTCTAAATTCCATATATATGTTAGTATACTGTATTGGTCTTTATCTTTCTGGCTTACTTCATTCTGTATAATGGGCTCCAGTTTCATCCATCTCATTAGAACTGATTCAAATGAATTCTTTTTAATGGCTGAGTAATATTCCATGGTGTATATGTACCATAGCTTCCTTATCCATTCATCTGCTGATGGGCATCTAGGTTGTTTCCATGTCCTAGCTATTATAAACAGTGCTGCGATGAACACTGGGGTGCATGTGTCTCTTTCAGATCTAGTTTCCTCAGTGTGTATGCCCAGAAGTGGGATTGCTGGGTCATATGGCAGTTCTATTTCCAGTTTTTTAAGAAATCTCCACACTGTTCTCCATAGCGGCTGTACTAGTTTGCATTCCCACCAACAGTATAAGAGGGTTCCCTTTTCTCCACACCCTCTCCAGTATTTATTGCTTGTAGACTTTTGGATAGCAGCCATCCTGACTGGCGTGTAATGGTACCTCATTGAGGTTTTGATTTGCATTTCTCTGATAATGAGTGATGCTGAGCATCTTTTCATGTGTTTGTTAGCCATCTGTATGTCTTCTTTGGAGAAATGTCTATTTAGTTCTTTGGCCCATTTTTTGATTGGGTCATTTATTTCCCTGGAATTGAGCTGCAGGAGTTGCTTGTATATTTTTGAGATTAATAATTTGTCTGTTGCTTCGTTTGCTATTATTTTCTCCCAGTCTGAGGGCTGTCTTTTCACCTTGCTTATAGTTTCCTTTGTTGTGCAAAAGCTTTTAAGTTTCATTAGGTCCCATTTGTTTATTTTTGGTTTTATTTCCAATATTCTCAGAGGTGGGTCATAGAGGATCCTGCTGTGATTTATGTCGGAGAGTGTTTTGCCTATGTTCTCTTCTAGGAGTTTTATAGTTTCTGGACTTACATTTAGATCTTTAATCCATTTTGAGTTTATTTTTGTGTATGGTGTTAGAAAGTGTTCTAGTTTCACTCTTTTACAAGTTGTTGACCAGTTTTCCCAGCACCACTTGTTAAAGAGGTTGTCTTTTTTCCATTGTATAGTCTTGCCTCCTTTGTTGAAGATAAGGCCTTCACCTTTTAAAATCTTTTATGGCACCACATTTGACTTTTAGAGATTTATTTTTTTATAGCAAAATAATTAGTTCCTATAGTAATAAAGCAACAAAGGAGGAAGAATGCAAACAAAAACTCAGCAAAAGAAGCCAAGACGGATAAAGGAAAAGGAAGGGAGACAAAGAAAGGACAGCACATGGAAGGATAAAAGCATAAAGGCACAGATGACAGAAATAAGCACACATCAGTTTGATGATAAATACAAATGAATCTAAATTCCCCAAAGAGAAGATAAAGGCCATCAAACAGAGAAAATAAAAGTCAAACTATTTACTCTCCATAAAAAAGTAAATCACAGTGACAGTCAGAGTCACAATTACAAATGTGGGCAAATATGTATGCAAGGAAAAAGCGGGGGTTGCAATACTAAAATTAGACACAGGGGATCCATGGCAAATAACACAAGTACATAATATTATACTGGCTGAAGGGGGAGGCTCCACAACGAAGGTATAATGATACAAATCCCATTTGGCTACAAACATTGAAATATATGTGGTAAAACTATTTGAAATAAAAAGATAAGTAGACACAAATGCAATATAAGTTGGAGAATTTAAAACAGCCTCACTGCTTTAGCCTATCAAAGTAGACCAAACTCAGTCAACTAGGACAGTCATTTTGAATAATATAATTATCATTATTTACTATGCTTATATACATATTATACAATGCATACACATACACACAACACACACTTCAATTCAATACCACTAACAGCACTAGAGGAAGTTTGCATTATGAATCTGAACACCAAGAAAATAAAATACACTCTCCTATGAAATTATAAAATACTCTATGAAAGTATAAGGTTTTTTCACATTTTCAGACTTTTTATACAATGAACATGTTACCTTTACAATTAAACTTAAAAAAAAAGAACCAAAGGCTTTGAGGCAAATCTGTGGCATATTCTTTATATGCTGAACTTCCTACTTGAATCATATTACTTTTCTATTTTCTCTGTATTTTCATAATTTTAAGTTGCTGCATTAAAGTATCCTTTTAAGTGACCATACATTCTATCTTACACAAAGCTGATTATTGGTAAATTAACGGATTAATACCACACTTACCTTTTCACATAGGTCATTTAATGCTCCAGCTAAGACACGATATGCACTGGTTTTTCCTCCAAATGGTTCTCCAACAATCATAAAGCCATGACGAACAATCATCATTTCATATATCTGAAGAATCTTCTCAGAAAAGAATCTGGTCATTTGCAAATTCATGGAGTCACAGTTGTCTTTGATAGCTCCCAGCAAATCGTTGTAATCTGGTTTTGGTAATTTCACCCCAGGAAACAAATCTGAAGTAATTCCCTGATGACAGATGATTTGGATGTTTATATTAACATTATATAGCTATAAGCTCTCATATTATCTCTCTATATATGTTTGTATGTATGTGTACATCTATACACATATATATATGTTTATAAACTTGATAAAATTTCTCACACCCTCAAATTTAATACTGATGAAAATAGAGCCATTAAATAATAGCTCAGTATTTTTAAAAGCTTCATAGAGGTATGACTGACATACAATGAACTGCTTATATTTAAAGGGCCTAGTTTGATAAGTGAAAGCACGAACTCAGTGAAGATAATCAACATATCAACCATCACCACAAGTTTCCTTATGATCTTTTGTAATCCTCCTCTTTCCTCTCCTTGAAACCTACCTCCATTCCCAATCAACACATACACTAATTTGCTTTCTGTTTCTCTTTTTATTTTCACTGCCTAGACTTTAATGTGGATGAAATCACACATTATGTGTACTACTTTTTAAAATTTGGCTTCTTTCACTTGGCATAAAGATTTGAAAACTCAAACATGTCACTGCATATATCAATGGTTCACTGCATTGAAGTAGTCCACCATCCTGAGGTGCCAGATTTTAAAAATCCATTTTCCTGCTGGTGGACATTTTCATTGTTTTTAGTTTTGGGAATAAATAAAGATGCCATAAACATGTACACAAGTCTTTGTATGGACAAAAGCTTTCATTTCTCTCAAGTGACTACTGAGGAGTGGAATACTTGGATAGTACACTCAGATGGTAAAGAATCTGCCTGCAATGCAGGAGACCTGGGTTCAATCCCTGGGTCAGGAAGATCCCCCAGAGAGGGGAATGGTAATCCACTCCAGTATTTTTGCCTGGAGAATTCCATGGACGGAGGGGCCTGGTGGGCTATAGTCCATGGGGTCGCAGAGAGTCAGTCACTACTGAATGACTAACACGACAATGGCAAGTATGTGTCTAAAATTTGAAGAAACCGTCTGCTTTCCAAAATGGTCCTCTTATTTTAAACTCCCCTCAGTAGTGTATGAGAGTTTCAATATTTGGTATAATTAGTATTTTTAGCAAGTGTGTAACAGTAGCTTGATATGGCTTCAATTTGCATTTGCTGAACAGTAACACTTTTGCATTACTTTTGTGCCATATGTGTATCTTCTTCAGTGAAATGTTTGCTCAAATCTTCCGCTGTTGTTGATGTTGTTGATCTTCAGTCGCCAAGTCACGTCCAAGTCTTCATGACCCCAAGGACTGCAGCACTCCCGGCATCCCTGTCCTTCACCATCTCCCGGAGGTTGCTCAGTCTCAAATCTTTTGCCTATTTTAATTGGTTTGTTTTCTTCATGGTAAGTTTTGAACATTTGTTAAGCATTCTACTTACAAGCGCTTCACCATACCTCTAACAGGCAAATATTCTTTATAGCTCTAACTTGTCTTCAATTCTCCTACAGTGTATTTCAAAGAGCAAACTTTTTAGTTCTGATGAGCCTATTTTATCAATTTATCGTTTCATGCATTGTACTTTTGGTGGTGTATTCAAGAAATTTTTTCCTAACCCAAATTGACAGGGGATTTCTCCTATTTTCTCTTTCAGATGTTGTAGTTTTACATATTTTTCAGTTAAAAAGTTAAAAGATGAACATTATCCGATTTCAAGGCTTATTATAAAAACAGTATACTAGCATAAAAATAGACAAAATATAACAATGGAACAGAAGAGGGAGACCAGATATAGATCCAGACACATATGAAAACTCATTCTCAAGCAAAAACAATCCAGCAAAGATTTAAAAAAATAGTCTTTGAACAAAGTATGCCAGGATACCTGGATTTATCAAAATAATGAACCTGAATGCATACCTCATATCATACATAAAAATTAGTTTAACAGTATTTTAATCAGTGGAGTGGGTAGTATGTTAATCCTTTTAGTGTTCCTCAAAAATTTATGTCAGAATGTCACCTTATCTGGAAATAAGGTCTTTGCAGACGTAATTAGATCAGATGAGATCCTACTGGACACTAACTCCAGTGACTGGTATCTATACAACAGAAAGGAGAGGAAGATGCAGACTCAAAGACGCCTGGGACACAAGGCCATTCTAGTGATGGGGTCAGAAGCTGAAGCCATTGGGAGCCACCAATGACAAGCCAAGGGACATGAAGATCGTCAGTAGCCACCAGAAGCCAAGGACAAGCAAGGAAGGGTTCTTTCCTAAAGAATCTTTACCTTCTTTCAGAGGTAATCAACAGCTTATTTCAGACTTTTATCCTCCAGAACTGTGAGAAAATAAATTTCTGTTGTTTTAAGCCACCAAGTTTGTGGTGCTCTGTTATGGAAGCTTTAGAAAAACCATATAATCACATAATATAGGATTGGAAAGAATTATAATTCCACATATAGTTTATATGAAAATATAAAGTCACTTTCAAAGTCTAAGAAACATTCCTTTATAAACCACTAAGGTTGTTTCATAAGCACTTAGGGCAACTTAGGGCTTCCCTGGTGGTTCAGTTGGTAAAGAATCTGCCTGCAATGTGGGAGACTTGGGTTCGATTCCTGGGTTGGGAAGATTCCCCTGGAGAAGGGAATGGCAATCCACTCCAGTATTCTGGCCTGGAAAATTTTTGTCTGGGGAATTCATGCCTGGCCTGGAGACCCCAGTCCATGGGGTCGCAAAGAGTCAGACAGACTGAGTGACATTCATTTCACTTCACAGCAACCTATGTGAGAAATACAACTATTCCTTTCACGCTGAAGGTGAAAGTGAAAATTCAGAAGAGCTTAACATGAAAGCATGCCTTCGAGTTATACCTTAGAACTGACAAACTTTCAGTTTAACCACCCTTCGACTTAATTCTTTAAATGCTGTTACAGAGAAACGGATTCCAGTTCAGAGCAGTAAGTTTCCTTTGGGCAAAGGAGACACAAAGATGATGCAGTAGGATGTAGCTTGGCTGAGCAGCTGCAATTCTCTTTCTGTCATATACTGGCCAAGACCACAAGTAACTTATCAACTCTGCACTTCAGTCACACCATCTGTAAAATGGAGATAATGATAGTTCCTGTCCTACTGGGGGCTTGTTAGTCGGTCAGTAGTGTCCGACTCATTGCAACCCTATGGACAGTATCTCGCCAGGTTCCTTGTCCAGGGGATTCTCCAGACAAGAATACTGGAGTGGGTTCAGTTCACTTCAGTTGCTCAGTCGTGTCTGACTCTTCGACCCCATGAACCGCAGCACACCAGGCCTCCCTGTCCATCAACAACTCGCAGAGTCCACCCAAATCCATGTCTATTGAGTCGGTGATGCCATCCAACCATCTCATCCTCTGTCGTCCCCTTCTCCTCCTGCCCTCAATCTTTCCCAGCATCAGGGTCTTTTCCAATGAGTCAGCTCTTCCCATCAGGTGGCCAAAGTACTGGAGTTTCAGCTTCAGCATCAGTCCTTCCAATGAACATCCAGGACTGATCTCCTTTAGGATGGACTGGTTGGATCTCCCTGCAGTCCAAGGGACTCTCAAGAGTCTTCACCAACACCACAGTTCAAAAGCATCAATTCTTTGGCGCTCAGCTTTCTTTATAGTCCAATACTCACATCCATACATGACTACTGGAAAAACCATAGCCTTGACTAGACGGACCCTCGTTGGCAAAGTAATGTCTCTGCTTTTTTTTTCTTTTTGTCTCTGCTTTTTAATACGCTGTCTAGGTTGGTCATAACTTTCCTTCCAAGGAGTAAGCGTCTTTTAATTTCATGGCTGCAATCACCATCTGCAGTGATTTTGGAGCCCAGAAAAGTAGTCAGCCACTGTTTCCACTGTTTCCCCATCTATTTGCCATGAAGTGATGGGACCAGATGCCAAGATCTAAGTTTTCTGAATGTTGAACTTTAAGCCAACTTTTTCACTCTCCTCTTTCACTTTCATCAAGAGACTCTTTAGTTCCTCTTCACTTTCTGCCATAAGGGTGGTGTCATCTGCATATCTGAGGTTATTGATATTTCTCCTGGCAATCTTAATTCTAGACTGTGCTTCCTCAGTGATTTTGGAGTCTCCAAAAATAAAGTCAGCTACTGTTTCCATTTTTTCCCATCTATGTGCCATGATGTATTGGGATTCCCTGGTGGCTCAGATAGTAAAGCATCTGCCTGCAGTGTGGGAGACCTGGGTTCGATCCCCGGATCAGGAAGACCCCCTGGAGAAGGAAATGGCAACCCACTCCAGTATTCTTGCCTAGAAAATTCCATGGATGAAGGAGCCTGGTGGGCTACAGTCCATGGGGTCGCAAAGTGTCAGACATGACTAAGCGACTTCACTTCATTTTGATGGGACAGAATGCCATGATCTTAGTTTTCTGAATGTTGAGCTTTCAGCCAACTTTTTCACTCTCCTTTTTCACTTTCATCAAGAGGCTCTTCACTTTCTGCCATAAGGGTGGTGTCATCTGCATATCTGAGGTTATTGATATTTCTCCCGGCAATCTTGATTCCAGCTTGTGCTTCCTCCAGCCCAGTGTTTCTCATGATGTACTCTGCATATAAGTTAAATAAGCAGGGTGACAATACACAGCTTTGATATATTCCTTTTCCTATTTGGAACCAGTCTGTTGTTCCATGTCCAGTTCTAACTGTTGCTTCCTGACCTGCATACAGGTTTATCAGGAGGCAGGTCAGGTGGTTTGGTATTCCCATCTCTTTCAGAATTTTCCACAGTTTATTGTGATCCACACAGTCAAAGGCTTTGGCATAGTCAATAAAGCAGAAATAGATGTTTTTCTGGAACGCTCTTGCTTTTTTGATGATCCAGCGAAGGTTGGCAATTTGATCTCTGGTTCCTCTACCTTTTCTAAAACCAGCTTGAACATCTGGAAGTTCATGGTTCACATAGTGCTGAAGCCTGGCTTGGTAGCCATGCCCTTCTCCAGGAGATCTTACTAATCAAGGAGTCGAACCCAGGTCTCCTACATCACAGGCAATTCTTTATCATCTGAGCCACCAGTGCTTAGGAGTAACTATTCATAAAACTCTTAGAACAGGGTCTGGTCCATTGTAAATGCATGGTGTTTGCTAAGTAAGCAAAACTATCTTCTCAGATTGTTCAAATTATTTATGGTTAACCTTGAAAGAAGCAGACAATTCCAGATCATATCTGGTAGTTAGTGGGTCTCAATCAAGACCAATTCCTTTCACCAGTTCCTCTCTGCCAGGTAGAGAGTTGGGAATACATGGAGTTGTCCTTCCGGTTGTATTACTGTGAAAGTCCAGAGACATTGGGGGGGACCAGGGGTGCCAAGAGTTTGTAGCGTATGGGACAGTCTCTCACAACAGGGAAGTGTCCTATTTGAAAATGCCAGTAATGCTCCATTTGTGAAATATCGCTCAAGAAATATTTGTTGAATGAATACACAGCTATAGGAGAATACATCTAAATGAGATATATCTCTACTTTATAAAAACAAATATAGCTTTACTTATATTTATTCCTGGAAAATCTGTACAGCGTACTAGTACCAAAGAAACTCAGGGTGATTTTTAACAAGAAATTTTGAACCAATTCCCTGAAAACTTGATCTATAAAATATTTGCACTGTCAACTCCAAATAATAACCGGAGTTTCTTTTAGAATGATGAAACACTGTTCCTATGGATAGCTAAGGGCCCTGGAGCGCACCACAGTGGCAGCGTCACTTCTGTCTTCCCTACGAGAGTCTTCTGATCTCTGTCTCTACACGTTGGAAGCTAACTGTCCATACCGCATGGCAGGGGAAGATAGAGTAACTCTACCGCAGGTCAGCTGCCCACCACCCCCAGTCACTTCTACTGAGAACGGGAAAAGAAAAACAATGACATCACGCGATAATACAGGAACTTTAACCATCACTCTCGTAATTCTTTACAATTACTTATAATCTAATTTTTAAAATACAACATTATTAAACCTAGTTCTTAAATTATCCTGAAAAAAAAAAAACCAATTTCATAAAAGCCACTGCACTCTTTTGAAGAAATTAAGCTTACTTTTAACTTCTTCGATCATTAATTTTAACAAACATTTGCAAAGTACCCCTCTGTGTAAGGAATTCAGTGGTGTGTTTGACCAATTACTTTCCTCCATGGAGTCTATTTCCTAGTGAAATTTATAAGCAAACATTCTGTGGCTTTTGTGTGATTATATTCTGCAGTAGAAAAAAAAAGTACTACTTAAAAAAATCCCAAGTTGTTAAAAGTTACTTGTCTCAACAAGTAAACCCTAACCCTAACCCTAACCCTAACTTGTCACAACAAGTAAAAAAAGCTAGCTAAACACATTTCAAATAAAACATGGAGTGACCTGTGTTTCTCTGTTTTCTACAGTGGAAGTTTCTCAATGGGACTTGAAAACTTGGACACTTGATAAGTACACTATTATAAGAACTTTGATACATTAGAGTAAAAAATGTTCTTACCTCAAAGAGTGGTAAATCGTGGGATAAAAATTTTGGCAAATTTACATCAATAATAGATCTAAGCAGCAGAATTTCTTCATTTTCATTTGGATATTTCAGCTGAAAGAAAATGTACTCATGATAACATCTGCATCTGTTAACTGCATTCCATCCATGTTCACACACACAAGCACCCAGGCCCAGAGGGCATTCCAACCCATGCAAAGATGTTATTTATTTTCATTTCACTGTGCTGTTATTAATTTTAGAAACTGTCGATTTTACTTGTTGAATTTTATATTAGCTTATAATGAAATTCTAAGATGAACTAACTGCCTTTTCACAGATGCTCTGGGTAAAAAGCTATTGGTGATGATTTTCAAAGTTTGGGAGTTGTCATTGCTTCTATCCTGGGTAAGACCTTGCTTGTCCTATGCATTCAAAACCAGCAGTCAGTTGATAAAGTATAAATAATCATTAAAAACAGGGACTCATTAAAAGATTTAAAGTTAAAACATATAAATATTCACTCATTTGCCCATATTTTGGTGCCAAGGCTTTTTCTCTGAGGGTGGAACTCTGCACAATTTTTCTTGCACAAAACAAAACCAAAAACAATCAATAATGAATCATTGCTCTGGATTTTTTTGTTTTGCTGTTTCTGTTTTTTAAAGATAATCATTCTCTTCAAAGATACTTAGGAGACGATCTAAATGTAGCATCCTCATGAATTGTTCTTTTTCAGTCTTACCTCTCTTATCCACACCTAATTCCAAGTAAACTTTTTAGCATTTCATCTTTACTGTCTTTCTTGAACAAGGAACTCAGTTTTCATAAAAACAAACCTCTTCTTTTCATGCCCATATACCATCAGTTTCACTGACAATTAAATAAAGGGCATAATAACCACAGTAACACCTCCCAGTGGCTTCAGCAAGTTCGGGAGCAAGCCGCCCGACCGTGAGTGGGCAGGCGGGGCGGCACGCCACCTTCTGACTGCACCCTCGGCCCAGCGTGCTTGAGTGTGTCCCCTGGCAGCGTGGAGAGCGCTGGCTAATGCTGTCACCTGAGTGGAAGGTTCTTCAGAAAATACATATTAAATTCCAAAACACCTGTAGTAAACCCAGGGTTTACTAAAAACCTGGCTGAACTCAATTTGTTGCTCATGCCCATAAGACGGTTCATGTAATTCACAAAAGAATCTGAACTCAGAAATGTTTCTCTCAACTTCTATACTTTACCCAAAATTTCACACCAAAGCTATTCCCACCATCATCAGTTTAGGTTTCGAGAACCCTCATCCTGCTCTCTGGAATCTTTCTAGTAAGTTCCATGCTCCTACTTAACTAGCTTTAACTTTACAAAGTCAATGACGCCTGGCAGTTAAGTCCTGCTGTCTCTGAATTACCAGAGCCCCCAAACCTAAAGCTAGCTCTGCCAATACGAACTTTGTCTTTGCATCAACCTGACCACACATCAATTATGAAGTGTCACAAGTCTGTTTTGTCAAAAGGCTATCATCTTAAAACAAACATTTAAATTGCTTCCTGATAAAATAGAAACAAACTTCAAACTATTCAAGCCAACACATTCAACAATTCTAAATTAGCTTTTGACAAAGAATGATAGGATTCATTTGCAGAATTCATTTGCTGCATAACTTTAATAGTTCAATTCCACAGTCAAGATGTCAGTGATGACATACAGTAGGGCAAAGCATTATCTTTCCCATTATCTGACCACAATGCAATCATGACATGTCAGGTTAATACAAATTGTTGCTTCTAGTTGCATTTGTTTATTACTACAAATAATGACTTGAAGTCATGTCAGACAAATGTGAAATAGAATATCACCACTATATATCAGAATTCTTGGTAACATCATTATAGAAGTCAAAAATGCATGCCATTGTTTTTAATCACATAGGATATATTTTAAAATCTCCCACAGTCATGAACATCTAAATTTTTATAAGCTACAAGGTCAAAATTTGCAATTTGCTGTTAATTAATCCCATGGACAGAGGAGCCTGGCAGGCTACAGTCCACAGAGTCTCAAAGAGTTGGACACAACTGAAGCGACTTAGCACACATGGCCTATCTTGCTTACTTTCATAAAAAAAGAACAGTTATACTTTATGTTTCTACAAAATACTTCCAATGAAAAGTTACCCAAATCTTAAAATATTTGGCCTTTTTACCAATATAGTTATGACTCATACCATCTTAAAATGCACACATTATAGTGCAAATCCATCACTGGTGGTACGTGTGTGTGCACGCTCAGTCACGTCTGACCCTTTGCAACCCTCTGACTCTAGCCCACCAGGCTCCTCTGTCCATGGACCTTTCCAGGAAAGAATACTGAAGTAGGTTATCGTTTCCTACTCCAGGGGATCTTCCCGACCCAGAGATAGAACTTGCGTCTCTTGTGTCTCCTGCCTTGGCAGGTGGATTTTTTACCATTGCACCTTGCAAATCCATTACTGCTAGTCCACAGTTGGCTGTAATTGTTTAATTATATTAAATAACAATGTCTAGGGGTTTTGTAGGTATGTATTAATTACATACACATTGTTTCCTTTAAAGTTACATATGTTCACACAGACTAAATGCTTTCAAAGTATTTCTCAGCAGCAAGGAATTTATTCCTCAGTAGTACTCAGTTTCATATAACTAAAACTGTGGGATGGAACTAGAATCACTAACCACATGGCTAAGGTTTTACAAATCATAAAATTTCCTTTCTCATGTGTGCAAATGATCAGCTATTTTAGTACAATAGGGAACTTTCTTTCCAGTTGATGGAACCAGTTATAAGAGCTCTGTAAAGACACATGACCCTGAGACATACAAACAGGAAATGAATGAGTAAGAAGTTACTTGAGTTTTCTACCTTTAGATTCCCGGCAGCGGTAAGCACTGACTTCACAGCTCTCATTCCATAGTCATAGTGATGCTGTGATGACAACTGCTCTGAGCACAGGCGATATGTAGCCACAATCTTCACTGAGAGTGGCCGAGCTGTCACAAAGCCACAGGAGTACAGGACGATTTCGGCGATCATAGCGTAGTCGGGCACCATCATCGCTACTGTCCTAAAGAGAGCCTATGGGAGTTGAGAGAAGGTGCCTTTATAAACAGGCGTGAAGGTAAACTCGAAGATAGCTCAACTCTTCATAGCATGCTACAATGTTATAGCTTTTTTGCAATAATATTGATATAATATCCATATCCTGTAGATAAAACATTTTAAAATGTGACTTCTTGTTATTGTTATATAATGAAGAAACCATTAACTCTTTATCTAAATATTTTTTTCTGAAATTATGCTTTGAGAACACTTCAAATTTCTGTCATATCTAGGGCTTTGGTGAATTATTAACTTACTTAAGTATTAAGTATCCATTATGTTCTATTCCTTTGTAGAAAATGACACGTTACAGGGAAAAAGCATCAGGCTCTGCTGAGATGTTGGGTTTCTCATTGGAGCTGTTAGAAAGTGGCTGGTATTGGGAGACTGTGCTTCAAGTGAAGATCTCTAGATATCTAATTGATTAAGGTAACTCCTAATAACAAGGGTATGTTACATAAGTGATAAATTTTGAGATATTTTTTAACCTTTTTGCGTCTTTAGTCACCATGTCAGTTTAAGCACAATAAAGGGCAAAAAGCTGAAAACAAGTACGAGACGATTATTATTAGAGATAAATCCATTTTCCTAATTCTAAGATAATTTTTCCTCATAGTATTTTAAATGTTGTGGGACAAATGTTGTGTGATGGAAGGCAAATAGAAAACTGAATATATTGGGAAAGAATAAGAAAATTTAACTTTAAAAGGTGAGTTTCTATCAGGACTTATTTCAATAGCTCAAGCATGAAAACATGGCTTTCTTACTAAAGCAGGAGAACAACAGTGTTACATAAAATGACAGTCAAATTCAGATAATGAATAATGATTGTACAGAATGACATTCACATGCAGACAGGTTATAAATACCTTTTGGGAACTAGCTAAGTTACTGAGAACATGAGGCAGCTAGAGAATAAGGACATTTTGCCTTAGTGATCTGCTATGACACTTAACAGAGAATAAAAGACTTGCATTAAGCAAGATCCTTCCAATGCATTACATTAATTACTAGCTAGAGGCCTTAGCACTGCTATTTTATCAATAAGTTTAGCATTCAAGAAATGAAAGAATAAAATGTTAAAAGTATAGAGCATGAACAAATAATTTGTAACGGAGATGCTTAAGCATGTGCTTAAAACTACTACATACCCGGGGCGGGGGGGAAACGCAAGAGAATTACTATAAAGATCGTACCTCTTTTAAAGGATAGGTCCTCAACAACTTTTTTTAATCAATAAAATAGAGAATGAATGAATGAACTAGTGATTTAGCTGGTCAATGCCTAAGTCAGGGTGATATAAACTTCCTTTTGTTGTTGTTCAGTCACTAAGTCACGTCTAGCTCTTTGTGATTCCATGGACTGTAGCACGCCAGACTTCTCTGTCCTCCACCATCTCCCAGACTTTGCTCAAATTCATGTCCACTGAGTTGGTGATGCTATCTGACCATCTCATCCTCTGCCTCCCCCTTTTCTTTTGCTTTCAGTCTTTCTCAGCATCTGGGTCTTTTCCAGTGAGTCGGCTCTTTGCATGAGGTGGTCAAAGGATTGGAGCTTCAGCAAGAGTCCTTCCAATGAATATTCAGGGTTGATTTCCTCTGGGATTGACTGGTTTGATCCCCTTGCTGTCCAATGGACTCTCAAGAGTTTTCTCCAGCACCATATGTAAAAAGGATCAATTCTTCGGCACTCTGTCTTCTTAATGTTCCACCTCTCACATCCATAAATAACTACTGGAAAAAACCACACCTTTGACTGTAGGGGGCCTCTGTTAGCAAGGTGATATCTCTGCTTTTTAGTAAGCTGTCTAGGTTTGTCTAGGTGTCTAGGTTGGTCATAACTTTTCTTCCAAGGAGCAAGTGTCTTTTAATTTCATGGTTGCAGTCACCATCTGCAGTCATTTTGGAGTCCCCAAAAATAAAGTCTGTCACTGTTTCCACTGTTTCTACATCTATTTGCCATGAAGTGATAGGACCAGATGCCATGATCTTAGTTTTCTGAATGTTGAGTTTTAAACCAACTTTTTCACTCTCCTATATAGCATACTAAAAAGCAGAGACACTACTTTACCAACAAAGGTCCGTCTAGTCAAAGCTATGGTTTTCCAGTGATCATGTATGGATGTGAAAATTGGACTATATAGAAAGCTGAGTGCCAAAGAATTGATGCTTTTGAATTGTGGTGTTGGAGTAGACTCTTGAGAGTCCCTTGGACTGCAAGCAGATCCAACCAGTCCATCCTAAAGGAAATCAGTCCTGAATATTCATTGGAAGGACTGATGCTGAAGCTGAAACTCCAATACTTTGGCCACCTGATGTGGAGAACTGACTCATTTGAAAAGACCCTGATGCTGGGAAATATTGAGGGCAGGAGGAGAAGGGGAAGACAGAGGATGTGATGGTTGGATGGCATCACGGACTCAATGGACATGTGTCTGAGTAAACTCCAGGAGTTGGTGATAGACAGGGAGGCCTGGCGTGCTGCAGTCCGTGGGGTCACAAAGAGTCAGACACAACTGAGCGACTGAACTGAACTGAACTGAGGTTTGTCACAACTTTCCTTCCAAAAGTAGGGGTCTTTTAATTTCATGGCACAGTCACCATCCACAGTCATTTTGGAGCCCAAGAAAATAAAACTTGTCCTTGCTTCCACCTGTTCCTTCTATCTGCCATGAAGTGATGGGACAGGATGCCATGATCTTAGTTTTTTGAATGCTGAGTTTTAAGTCAGTTTTTTCACTCTCCTCTTTCACCCTCATCAAGAGACTCTTTAGTTCCTCTTCACTTTCTGCCATTAGAGTGACATCAGTTGCATATCTGAGGTTACTGGTATTTCTCCCAGCAATCTTGATTCCAGCTTGTGCTTCATCCAGCCCAGTATTTCACATGATGTGCTCTGCATATAAGTTAAAAAATCAGGGTGACAACATACAACCTTCTCATACTCCTTTCCCAATTTTGAACCAGTCCATTGTTTCGTGTCCAGTTCTAACTGTTGCTTCTTGACCTGCATACAGGTTTCTCAAGAGACATGTAAGGAGGTCTGGTATTCCCAACTCTTTAAGAATTTTCCACAATTTGTTGTGATCTTTACAGTCAAAGGCTTTAGCATAGCCAGTGAAGCAAAAGTAGATGTTTTCTGGAATTCTCTTGCTTTCTCAATGACCCAACAAATGTTGGCAATTTAATCTCTGGTTCCTCTGCCTTTTGTAAATCCAGCTTGTACATCTGGAAGTTCTTGGCCAAGAATGTTTTGCTGAAGCCTAACTTGAAGGATTTGGAGCATTATCTTGCTAGCATGTGAAATGAACACAATTGTATGGTAGTTTGAACATTCTTTCGCATTGTCCTTCTTTGGTCCCGGAATGATAACTCACCTTCCCTAGTCCTGTGGCCAGTAGTGAGTTTTCCAAAGTTGCTGCCAAACTGAGGGCAACATTTTAACAGTATCACCTTTTAGGATTTGAAATAGCTCAGCTGGAATTCCATCACCTCCACTAGCTTTGTTCATAATGCTTCCTAAAGTCCACTTGACCTCACACTCCAGGATGTGCGGCTCTAAGTAAATGACCAAACCATAGTGGTTATCTGGGTCATTAAGATATTTTTTGTACAGTTCTTCTGTGCATTCTTGCCACCTCGTCTTAATCTCATCAGCTTCTGTTGGGTCCTTGCCATTTCTGTCCTTTATCATGAGCATCCTTGCATGAAATGAAAGGGTAATGTAGTGCTTTAAAAATTAATTTGGATTCTGGCTTACCCAATACTATACTTTCTTGAGTGTTTAAAAAAAAAAAAAAAGAATAGGAAAGTATAGATCCAGGTAAACTGCCAGAGCTTGAATAAATTCCAGTACATGTAATCAGTGTTGACATTACCCGCCATGTTTACCTCAGCAGAAATAAATGATTGGGGATAATTATTCTACTGCCTCTGCCCTACAGGGTGGAAGAAAAAAGGCAATACATAAGGAATTATAAATACTTCCTAGAGGAGGCTTTCAAAGAACTACATTTTTGGAAGAAGAACAACAACAAAATCTCAAGCAGTAACTTGTTACCATTTCTTCCTTTAGAGATTAGAAATAGATTTCATAATGTTGTGACCTGTTCAGAAATGAGCTAGGTTTTACTTAAGTCAAATGGAGGATTCAGGATCTATTTCACTTTTTTTCCTCTGTACTAATGGAGTGTTTCACACTACTTACTCTGAGGAAAGTTATGTATCAGAATGTGTTAGCATTTGCAAATCCTCCTGAATGGAGGTCCAAGCCCTCAGTGAACCCCTGACTTCTTGTTCACCTGGAACACCAGACTCCCTCAAATCTCCCCAGACGCTCCCATGTCCTTCAGCTCCGACTTCTGTCTTCGGTCAGGCAGAGCAGCCTTGTGTCACAGAGGCCAGGCTCTGTCACTGGAACTGAGCCCAGGTCCACTTGCATTTTCTTCTTCTTGTGCCTTTAGAGTTGGATGCCACAATGTATCACGTTATTGACTTTGTGGCATCAGAAGATATAGAATATGCCTATTTTCCATACTACCCAAAGCAATCTATGAATTTAATGCGATCCCCATCACATTACTCATAACATTTTCCACAGAACTAAATCCTAAAATTTATATCACAAAGAGTGTGACATGACTTAGTGACTGAACACAGGAGACTCAGAATTGCCAAAGCAATCCTGAGGAAAAAGAACAAAGCTGGAGGCATACCCACCCAGATTTCAGACAATACTACGAGGCTCCATTAATCAAAATAGCAGGGTACTGGCACAAAAACAGACATATCAATGGAACAGAATAGAGAGCCCAGAAGTAAACCCACACACCTACAGTCAATCTTTGACAGAGAAGGCAAGAATGTACAATGGAGAAAAGAGTCTCTTTAGCAAGTAGTATTGGAAATGTTAGATAGCCACTTGTAAATCAAAGAAGTCATAATATTCCCTCCCATTTTACACACACCAAAAGAAAAAAAAAATGTCAAAATGGATTAGAGGCTTAAACATAAGACAGGATACCATAGAACTCCTAGAAGAAAACACAAGCAAAACATTCTCTGACATAAATTGTACGAGTATTTTCTTAAGTCAGTCTCCCAAGGCAGTGGAAATAAAGGCAAAATGAACAAATGGGAATAATCAAACTTAAAAACTTCTGCACAGCAAAGGAAATCATAAACAAAATGAAAAGACAACCAACAGACTAGGAGAAAATATTTGCAAACAATGCAACCAAAGGGGGCTTCATTTCCAAAATATACAAACATTTCATATAACTCAACAGCAAAAAAGCAAACAACCCAATCAAAAAATGAGCAGAAGACCTAAATAAATATTTCTCCAAAGAAGAATACATATGGCCAACAGGCACCTGAAGAGACGCTCAACTTCTCTAATCAGCAGAGAAATACAAATCAAAACTACAGTGAGGCATCCCCTTGCACTGGTCAGAGTGATCATCATACAAAGGTCTACAAATAATAAAAGCTGCAGAGGGTGTGGAGAAAAGGGAACCCTCCTTCATGGTTGGTGGGAATGTAAACTTGTGCAGCCACCACGGAAGACTGTATAGAGGTACTCCATAAACTATGGAGTTGCCATATGCTCCAGGAATCCAACTCCTGGGCATACAGCTGGGGGAAAAAATGAAAATTCTAATTTGAGAAGATAAATGCATCCCAATGGTCACAGCAGCACTGTTTACATCAGCCAAGACGAGGAAACAAGCCAAGTGCCCATAAGCTGATGACAAGTAGAAGAGTATGCTTTATATATGTATATATGTTTAGGAATATGTGAGACATACATACGTCATATATATATAGAGAAAGAGCTATCCCAACGGTGAGAGGTGAACCACTGCAGTAAGAATGCAAGACGATACTGAAGAGGGGTGGGAGCAAGGCATGGCCATAGCACTGGCCAGGAACAGCAGGAGTTACAAGACTGGTTTTGGTAACTGGCTGAAATCGCTGGGGGAAGAAGAGGGAAGCTTCAGGGATGATCCTGAAGACATGAAAACACTTTCTGGGTCTCAGCAGGCTTTAAATAGATCTTTTTCAGGCATTCAATCATGTCTGACTCTCTGCAGCCCCATGGACTGCAGCCTGCCAGGCTCCTCAATCCATGGAATTTTCCAGGCAAGAATACTGGATGGGGTGCCACAACCTACTCCAGTAGATCTTCCCAACTCAGGGATTGAACCTGTGTCTCTTGCTTCTTCTGCATTGGCAGATGAATTCTTTATCACTAGTGCCATCTGGAAAGCCCATATATTTATATCTAAATATCTTTCATTTCAGGCTAAGACATTTTTCCAAATTGTTAGGCACTTCCATATGTACTTGAGAATAGATGTTTTACAGCAGCTCTAATCAAGAAGACTGCACAAAGGAAAATGAAAACAACAAAAAGCTATTAGAATTTGAGAACAGTTTTTGACCTAAAATAGAAAGAAAATACTCCAAGCACCATTGTTTCAACATGCTCAATACATAAAACATGGATGAGCCCACACAGGGCATTAACAGACTCAGTCCATAATGGGTCCCATTTTTTATGATTAGTTGCTCACAGGTATTTTGCCTTTACAAATACTTATGTATTCAGATCAATCCTACCAAATAAAAGAAAAACATGAGTGAATAAAAATATTAGACCAAAAGAGCTTTCCAAATCTATCAGTTCAGTTCAGTTGCTTAGTTGTGTCCGACTCTCTGCGACCCCATGAATCGCAGCATGCCAGGCCTCCCTGTCCATCAACAACTCTGGGAGTTTACTCAAACATGTCCATAGAGTCAGTCATGCCATCCAGCCATCTCATCCACTGTTGTCCACTTCTCCTCGTGCCCTCAATCTTTCCCAGCATCAGGGTCTTTGCAAATGAGTCAGTTCTTCACATCAGGTGGCCAAAGTATTGGAGTTTGAGCTTCAGCATCAGTCCTTTCAGTGAACACTCAGGACTGATCTCCTTTAGGATGGACTGATTGGATCTCCTTGCAGTCCAAGGGACTCTCAAGAGTCTTCTCCAACACCACAGTTCAAAAGCATCGATTCTTCTGTGCTCAGCTTTATTTATAGTTCAACTCTCACAACCATACATGAATACTGGTAAAACCATAGCCTTGACTAGATGGACCTTTGTTGACAAAGTGATGTCTCTGCTTTTTAATGTGTTGTCTAAGTTGGTCATAACTTTCCTTCCAAGGAGTAAGCGTCTTTTAATTTCATGGAGGCAATAGCCGTCTGCAGTGATTTTGGAGCGCAGAAAAATGAAGTCAGCCAAGGTTTCCACTGTTTCCCCATCTATTTGCCATGAAGTGATGGGACTGGATGCCATGATCTTTGTTTTCTGAATGTTGAGCTTTCAGCCAACTTTTTCACTCTCCTTTTACACTTTCATCAGCAGGCTCTTTAGTTCCTCTTCATTTTCTGCCATAAGGGTGGTGTCATCTGCATATCTGAGGTTATTGATGTTTCTCCCGGCAATCTTGATTCCAGCTTGTGCTTCCTCCAGCCCAGAGTTTCTCATGATGTACTCTGCATTAAGTTAAATAAGTAGGGTGACAGTATACAGCCTTGACGTACTCCTTTTCCTATTTGGAACCAGTCTGTTGTTCCATGTCCAGTTCTAACTGGTGCTTCCTGACCTGCATATAGGTTTCTCAAAAGGCAGGTCAGGTGATCTGGTATTCCCATCTCTTTCAGAATTTTCCACAGTTTTTTGTGATCCACACAGTCAAAGGCTTTGGCATAGTCAATAAAGCAGAAATAGATGTTTTTCTGGACTCTCTTGCTTTTTTGATGATCCAGCGAATGTTGGCAATTTTATCTCTGGTTCCTCTGCCTTTTCTAAAACCAGCTTGAACATCTGGAAGTTCACGGTTCACGTATTGCTGAAGCCTGGCTTGGGGAATTTTGAGCATTACTTTACTAGCGTGTGAGATGAGTGCAATTGTGCGGTAGTTTGAGCATTCTTTGGCATTGCCTTTCTTTGGGATTGAAATGAAAACTGACCTTTTCCAGTCCTGTGGCCACTGCTGAGGTTTCCAAATTTGCTGACATATTGAGTGCAACATTTTCACAGCATCATCTTTCAGGATTTGAAATAGCTCAACTGGAATTCCATCACCTCCACTAGCTTTGTTCGTAGTGATGCTTTCTAAGGCCCACTTGACTTCACATCCCAGGATGTCTGGCTCTAGGTGAGTAATCACACCATCGTGAATATCTGGGTCATGAAGATCTTTTTTGTACAGTTCTTCTGTGTATTCTTGCCACCTCTTCTTAATATCTTCTGCTTCTGTTAGGTCTATACCATTTCTGTCCTTTATTGAGCCCACCTTTGCATGAAATGTTCCCTTGGTAGCTCTGATTTTCTTGAAGAGATCTAATCTTTCCCATTCTATTGTTTTCCTCTATTTCTTTGCATTGATTGCTGAGGAAGCCTTTCTTATCTCTCCTTGCTATTCTTTGGAATGCTGCATCAAATGGGAATATCTTTCCTTTTCTCCTTTGCTTTTTGCTTCCCTTCTTTTCACAGCTATTTGTAAGGCCTCCTCAGACAGCCATTTTGCTTTTTTCCAATGTATATTGGAAGGTATATTTTTTCCAAATGCATATTGGAATAAAAAGTTGCAAAATGCTTCTTAGATGAAGGAGGATTTACTAATTTCCATTTTTAAATCATACCTTCCTTCACAAAGGCAAAGTACTAAAACATCACATCAAGCAAAGAAAAGTGCAAGGAATAGAAATACCACAAAAATACTTGGCAGCAGTTGGTCCAATCAAAAGTGTTTTTTGGTGGAAAAGAAAAATACCTCACCTAATCTAAGAAGCTGCAATTCTAAAAATGTGAATAATGGAAGGAATGTAGGATTTAGAGTCAGAAAACTTGGTTTTGGATCTGCAATTACCACTGTATATTTATTCAACATTTTTCTCCATGCACTAGCCATAAACTTGCAGTTCACCAGAAAAGCATATAAAAGGTCTAAAAAAGATAGGGAGGAAAGGTCATGTTTCACTAATAATCAAAGTTTTTTTTTTTTTTAATAAAGATTCTAGTCTATCCAATTAGCTATTTTGTTCTTACAAGAAAACAAACAGTGCTAGGTATCAAGGAGAACTGAGAATTGATATGGGATGTAAATTGTTTCGACCTCTGTTAGAAGGCAATTCAGCAACACAGCTCTTGGTCCTATGAATCTCCCAACAAAATAATTTAAAATAGAGAAAAGCCTTAAGTAAAAATTTCCCATTGCAGTATTATCTTTAATGAAGGAAAACTAAATGCAATCTAAATGTCAAACTGTAAACACAGTTCAATAAACTTATTTACAGTTTGAATCATGTTAATAAAGACAGAAAAATGCCCATATTATAATATTAACATGAACAGACCTTCCCCCAGTATTCACACTTGTCTGATTTCAACATTTAATATTGAGGAATACCATATAGTAAACAGTAGAATGGGTACCTTTTCCAATATTTCCTATGTTTTCTAATTTTTATACTTATGATCAGTTTTAAAATAGAAGTTCTGGAAATTGCATATTTTTAAAGGTAACCAAAGCTTTAAAATTTTTTTAAAACAGTTGTCTAAAATATAACATCTAAAATGAAATGTTTTATGTAAAATTCAAGAGAGCATGTTCTTTTTATATATTAACTTTGTAAATCACAGAAAAGAAACAGATTATATAATGGCCTTTTCTGTACCTTTAGATTATCAGGCAGCTCTGATCGTCCAGCATATCCAGGGTTCATCGTTATAAAGACAGCACACGTGGGGTCAAGTTTTAATTCAGTTCCTTCAAACACCAGTAAATCAGCCCCTGCATTAATACCTGTGGGTAATCAAGAACAAAATGACTTAGCAATTCCACATGTAAATGTGACTCGTGTCATTCACCATGTCCTGTGTTTCTACTGTTTTCACACAATGCAGAGACAAACTAGCCCATTACCTCTTTGGATAGTAAGAATTTGTTGAGCCACCACAGACAGCACTTCCAAATCAATTCTGTTAAACTCATCAAAGCAAGCCCAGGCTCCACAAGATAACAGTCCCTGGGAGAAAAGAGTAATGAGAATTTTCAATTTTATCTGATTGAATATTACAGTGAAATGTTGTATTTTCACCTCATCTTTTCACGGATTTAATATCCTATCAAGGAAATTGCTTATTCACCTTTATCTTTAAAGACAGCTTACTCTTTTATTACCAATTCATTATTCTGCATGAATAAAGAGTTTGATCAACTGAAAAATTTTCCAATTGATTTTTTTTTTTACTTTCTCTGTGTATTTTTCGGCATTTAGATGTATATCTATAATTTCAAAGCCTTTCTTATTTTTTAGTTACAAGTTGATTTTATTCGCTTTTCCTTACAGACTCCATAGAATGGATTGTAATAATCCTTTAAATAAGGTGACTCCTGTTGTCAATGAGACTACCCTGTAACCTGAGTACCTTAATGACCAATTAACACCGTTTGAGGCTCCAGCTTGCAATTCTAACTTACATCCACCCCAAAAGTAACTATGTGCCATTTGGTCAAAGAAAAACTGGAAAGTCAAACTTGAGTAGCTGAGTCCAAATTCAGATTAAATTTAAAAAATGCAAAAATGATTATTGAGTGTGCATCCTCTAGATCGTATATGTATGTATGTGTATTTCACTGAGTACCTAGTATATGCAAGACATGATGCATGGCACTTTGTATATATCTTTTATACAAGGAAACTAAGGCTATGCCACATAAGATGTTAAGTATTTAGTACAATGCCACATATCTAATAGTGGCTAACCTTGGATCTGTATATTAAGCCATCTATTCAAACACACTGGATTAAACATGAACATCATGCATGTCAAAGAATAGTACATTTTCATTATTTAGTGAAGACTCTAAGACTTAGAAATCTAACTCGCGATATAATAAAAGGATTAGAAATCACAGAGAACAAAATACTTATGAATTCACATGTTCAAAGAGTTATACAGATTGTGAGGTTCTAGTAAGATCTCTGTCTTTTTAATTTTGTACCCCCATTATTCAGCATGATCCTAATACAAATTGTCCATATAATCAATACTTATCAATAACAAAACAATATTTTAATATATTAATCTATATCAAAGAATTAAGAATATTATTATTTGGATTTGAAAACAGTGCCTACCAGAATTTTCTTGAAACGTTTAGGAATATAATGGCTATTTAAACTACACAGAGAACCTTTTAGATTTGCTATTTATTTTTTTAATAATCATTACAGTGAGGTTGTGTATCATTATAGAAGATGATTGAAATAGCTACTGATCATTCAAATGTTTTATTCATATTTTACTTATTGTAATATTTTCCTTTCTTTTACTATTATTCTAATTGTTTCAGTGTCACAAATATAGAAATTTCTTATGATCCAAATCTTTTATAAAACGACTAGGCCATATTTCAGCCAGGAATAGTTTACTGTATAAGGTAGGGTTGTTATACTATGTTTTGTTAGTGTGAGTATTTTTTTTTTAATCCTAAAACACATTTATTTGTTCTTTATTTATAATGCTTTTATACTGTGGGATAGCCTAGTAATTTTTTAAAAATTTGTTTATTTTTAATTGAAGGATAATTGCTTTACAATATTGGATTGGTTTCTGCCAGACATCAACACGAATCAATCATAGGTACACAAATGATTTGAGTATTCTTTTAACGTTAACTTTTTCTGGAGATATCTGAAAGTTAAGGATTAAAGAATCATTAAATTGCAATTTGCAAAGTATACAAAAATAGAAATTAAAAAACAAGTAAGTGGAACTCATAATCCCACATGGATAATTTTGTGTTCAACTGTGCCACCTAATATTTTAAGGAACAACAAACTATAGCAACAAAGCATCAAATTGACCAGATGATCAAAGGTTACACCAATGAATTTAGCCAGGGACTTTATATCTTTCACTCCCCCTTTTGCAATCTTACCAACTTGTAAGCGTGGGAGTCTGACTCAGAATAAGAAAAAAAAAAAGAAAAAACAAAAGGATTTCAAGTTCACCAAAAAGATTAAATAGAATGTGTCTATAAAAGTAAATTATTGAATTGTAACTCATTAATAATGAAGTCTTTAGAGAACTCATTATTTACATGATGCAATATACCTCAGTTGGTAAAGAATCCACCTGAAATGCAGGAGACCCAGGTTCAATTCCTGTGTCAGGAAGATCCACTGGAGAAGGGATAGGCTACCCGCTCCAGTATTCTTGGGCCTGTCTTGTGGCTCAGCTGGTAAAGAATCTGCCTGCAGTGCGGGATACCTGGGTTCAATTGCTGGGTTGGGAAGATCCCCAGAGAGGGGAAAGGCTACCCACTCCAGTATTCTGGCCTGGAGAATTCCATGGACTAATGGGGTCACAAAGACTCGGACACAACTAAGCGACTTTCACTCAAATTAATGGTTCTCAAACTTCTAGCTGTCCAGTGCATTGAAGGGACACCATTCATTCATTACTATCAGGAATACTGACCCTTTATAAAGCAAGGACTGAAGAGGGAGGTAGAAAGTGTGAAAATGTTAGTCAGTTCAGTCTTGTCCCACTCTGCAACCCAAAGGACTGCAGCCCACCAGGCTCCCCTGTCCATGTAAATCTATGGCAAGGATACTGGAGTGAGCTGCCATCTCCTTCTCCAGGGGATCTTCCTGACCTAGGGATTGAACCTGGGTCTCCTACGTTGCAGGCGGATTCTTTACTATCTGAGAGGGAGGTAGAACCCCTTCTCAAATAAGCTTTTAATATAACTCTACTTACAGCAAGTCTTTTATTTGCATCAAATTATGTTTCATTATAAAAAGTCTTTCTGAGAAGTTATCATATCATAAATGAGGAGTTAACTCAAACCTTAAAGAATTTTCCTAGAGCCAGATAGTCCAACCCATCAGAGCAGTTGAAAACGACACATTGCTTGGCTACAGCTTTGGCTAAATCTTTAGTAGTTTCGGTCTTTCCTGTGCCAGCTGGCCCCTCAGGTGCTCCTCCAAGGTGCAGATGAAGGGCTCCAAACAAGGTTCTGAAATATAAGAAATAAACAATCTCTGTGTGATAATGTGATTTTTATACACATTCAGAAAAAAAGTTAAATCAAGAGCCAAATTTTCTATTTCCTCAGCAAAAATTCCTTCCTTCCTACTAACCTATGAAAATCTTTGTCTGTTTTATATTTTACTTCTGAATAGCTGTATATGTGACAAAATCAGAACAAGCTCACCTTTGAAATTCAATGCTGACTTCTGGAGAATTCAGTTGATCCTGAACCATCCAATTACCCTACTGCAAGCATATGGAAATGCTACATAAAAAATGATAACTTTTGAAATACAGAACCATTTTTGAGAGAATGAAAAGCAAATTATCAAAGAAGAGGCAATGCATAGCTGGAAAAGTAATTAGGTGTGAAGGCTGTAGAGGTGCACATTGGTTTAGAATTTGTAAATAAACACAAGTGCATTTATACCCACACAGAAACAAAAGTTCTTAGGACTGAGCAAGCTGAGGAGCCGGAATGGATTCACTATTTAAACCCAGAAGGTTTGAAAGGTTGCCTTGGGCGCAAATGGGAACTAAAATTACTTCAGCAGCCTACTCAGGAGACAAAGAAGAGTCAATGAAGGCACAGGAAGCTTATACTTCATGCAGTGCCCAGTGAGAAATCAACATCATTCATAGAGGGTGGCATCAAATTTCCATTCCCTGGTAGCTCAGCTGGTAAAGAATCCACTTGCAATGCAGAAGACTCCAGTTTGATCCCTGGATTGGAAAGATCTGCTGGAGAAGGGAACAGCTACTGATGGGCTGCTGCAGCTACTGCTAAGTCACTTCAGTCGTGTCCGACTCTGTGCGACCCCATAGATGTCAGCCCACCAGGCTCCCCCGTCTCTGGGATTCTCCAGCAAGAACACTGGAGTGGGTTGCCATTTCCTTCTCCAATGAGTGAAAGTGAAAAGTGACAGTGAAGTCGCTTAATCGTGTCCGACTCTTAGCGACCCCATGGACTGCAGCCCACCAGGCTCCTCCATCCACGGGATTTTCCAGGCAAGTGTACTGGAGTGGGGTGCCATCGCCTTCTCCGCTACTGATGGGCATATGAACCCAAACTGAGAAATTAACATTAAAATTTTTTTCTGGACCAGAGAAAACCCTAGAGCCCTCCACAGAGATAAATGTAAAACTGTTCCAGATGGACACCTCCACATTTGAGAAATGGGAGACCACCTGGGGAAACAATCCTATTAAAATGAGCTCACAGTTATAACCAGAAAGAGAGATCAAAATTAAGAATCAGACTTGCAGTGACAAAGGCAGTTAGGCAGTTGGACAATGGTCTGAGAGGGCTACTGTATATATGGCACTCTGCCTTCTTTGGTATCCTGGTGGTTTAGGAAGATTTTAAATAAAAAGCAATAGACATCAGACAATTGTGAGGGGAAAAGGAAGTCAATCTCATAAAAGGGGAAACTTGAAATCTAGCAATAAAAATATAATCTCTTAACTTTTGAAAATTCAATGAACAGAATAAATAGCAGGGAAAACATACAGAAACAGAATTATGCACTAGAAGATAAGTAGGAGGAAATCGCCCAGGGAGAGAGGCCAATAGTAAGAAAAGTTAAAGACATAGAAGAAAGAAGGAAGAGAATGGGGAGAAGGCAAAACTCTAAAAACAATGGCTGAAAATTTGCTAAAATTGAAGAAAGATATTAACTGGAAAAAGTTCCAAGGAGGATAAATAAAAACCCTTTCACATCTAATAACATCCAGTGAACATCAACAATAAAGAGAACACTTTAAAAACTACAATGGAGAAAGTTACTTATAAAGGAATAACACTAATAATTAGAATAATAGGCTAGTCAGCAGTAGCAATAAAATGCCAGTAGAATCACATCTTTGGAGAGCTGAGGGGAAATTACCATTCATCTGCAGTTGACTGAGTGACTTCACTCACTCACTCACAATCTATTGCAGAAGGAAATGGCAACCCACTCCAGTACACTTGCCTGGAAAATCCCATGGACGGAGAAGCCTAGTAGGCTACAGTCCATGGGGCCACAAAGAATCGGACACGACTGAGCAACTTCACTTTTCAATCTATTGGAAAGGACCCTGATGCTGAGGAAAATTTAGGGCAGGAGGAAAAGAGGGTGACAGAAGATGAGATGGTTGGATAGCATCATCGACTAAATGGGTATGAGTCTGAACAAACTCTGGGAGACAGTGAAGGACAGGGAAGTCTGGTGTGCTGCAGTCCATGGGGTCTCAAAGAGTTGGACACAACTGAGAGACTGAACAACAACAATCTAATGAAGACCAAGAAAAAAAGAAGAAGAAGAGGCATTTTAAACTTATATGCAGAGTACACCATGCAAAATGCAGGGCTGGATGAAGCTGGAATCAAGACTGCCAGGAGAAACATCAATCACCTCAGATATGCAGATGACACCATCCTTATGGCAGAAAGCAAAGAGGAACTAAAGAGCCTCTTGATGAAGGTGAAAGAGGAGAGTGAAAAAACTGGCTTAAAACTCAACATTAAAAAAATGAAGACTGTGGCACCCAGTCCCATCACCTCATGGCAAAGAGATGGGGAAACAATAGAAACAGTGACAGACTATTTTCTTGGGCTCCAAAATCACTGCAGATGGTGACTGCAGCCATGAAATTAAAAGATGCTTACTCCTCAGAAGAAAATCTATGACAAACCTAGACAGTGTATTAAAAGCTACAAGGAATCTATTAAAAAGCAGAGACATTACTTTACCAACAAAGGCCCATATAGTCAAAGCTATGGTGTTTCCAGTAGTCATGTATTTATGTGAGAGTTGGACCATAAAGAAGGCTGAGTGCCAAAGAATTGATGCTTTTGAACTGTGGTGTTGAGAAGACTCTTGAGATCCTCTTGGACTGCAAGGAGATCCAACCAGTCCATCCTAAAGGAAATCAGTCCTGAATATTCAATGGAAGAACTGATGCTGAAGTTGAAGCTCCAATATTAAGAGTTGACTCATTGGAAAAGAACCTGATGCTGGGAAAGATTGAAGACCGGGGGAGAAGGGGACAACAGAGGATGAGATGGTTGGATGGCATTACCAACTCAATGGGCATGAGTTTGAGCAAGCTCTGTGAGATGGTGAAGGACAGGGAGGCCTGGAGTGCTGTAGTCCATGGGGTCACAAAGAGTTGGAAACAACTGAGCTACTAAACAACAACAAAGAGGCATTTTTAGATAAATACTGGTATAGCTCACTACTTGTAGAGCCTCACTTGAAAAATGACTAAAAGTTATTGCTTCAGAAGGAGAAAAATTAAAGCAAAAATTAGACAAAGGAAAAAGCCATGGTGAGTAAAGACAATGATAAAATTTTTGGCAAACCTACCTATATATTAGTTGTAAAAATGTGTAATAAATAGAGATCAGCTTGTATTAGAATTTTGACTAAACCCCTAGGCGGAGAGCTTTAAAATATTTAGTCAAGAGGATGCCTGTAGTTTCTCCTGATGACAGAGTAGGAGAAAACGGGGACAGTAAGAAAGATGCACTCTTACTGATGGCAAAACACGAGTGTATCACCTGACAAGACCTAGATCCTACTGGTAGGGAGCCAGGCTTGAGTTAAGCCGAATGGGCCCAGGTGCAGTAGACCCACGTAGAATCAGAGAAGACCCCAGGAGGAGGGTCTGTGTGTGGGGACCTCAGTAGAGGCTAAAGCAAAAGTTACCAGAAGCCAGCCAGAGAAGGCATTTTCTACAGGTGGGAGGATCAGGTGATCGGGGGCTTCCCAAAACCCACATGAACATCCCTTGGGGCATCTGGTACGTCTGAACTTGTGCCACCATGGAAGGCACTAGAGAGCAAAAGATAGTTGATACCCAAGACACCTGTCACCTGTAAACCTACCTCTCCCTTTCCTTCACCTCTCCTCTATCAACTCCCAACACTGGAGAAGCCAAAAGGAAGGGCTATTGAGGGGAGGGTGCAATGGATAGGGATAATAATGACAAAAAGATTGACCACGTTTATCAATACATTCCCAAATGCAGGCCACAAGCTTGAGTCAAGCTTGAACTGGGAGGAAGGGACATTTTAAACTGCATGAAAAATAGTAACTCATTTTATACCTGAATGGACTTTTAACATCTGAAAAGAATAACTATTTATTAATATATTAGAGTCACCAGAAAAAGTGGGGAATATCCGAGAAAGAGTAGAGTGATCCTAGATTTTATCCATAAATGGGGATAATATTTGATAGAGCAAGTTTAAAAGAATAATGATAAAAAAGGATAAAACTGCTTTCTGCTTGCATCCTGAAACTAGTTTAGTCAATAAACTACTTAGAGTTGGAAGAAAATGAAAAAATGAACTTTAATTTAGTATTTAAAAAATCTGGAATATGGTGAATGGAAACTGGAAGTTAAAAATACATGTCTTCTATTATTCAGAAGGACAACAGAAAATAATGTACACATAAATACCTCTGGGATATACAATGGAGCTATCCACCAGTATGTGTGTGGTGAAGCCTCATAGGAGAGAGGCCTTGGCTGGAGGCGCTGGTTTGGGGATCTTCAGGATGTGGGTTGTTAAAGTCTGAGAATAGAGATTTCCCCGGTGGTCCAGTGGCTACGACTCCGAGCTCTCAATGCAGATAGCTCCGAGCTCTCAATGCAGATATCCCCGCGCTCAATTCCTGGTCAGGGAGCTAGATCCCGCATGCCACAGCTAAGAGTTCTCATACCACAACAAAGATCAAACCTCCCACATGCCATAGCTAAGACCACGTGCAGCCAAACACATACATAAAGGCATTTTTTAAAAAGCCTAAGAGCAGACGAGAACATCAGGAAGCTGTGAAGCAGGACACAAAGCGCTACATGAAAACACAGTCCAAGGGGTGAAGCAGGAGCCTCCAATCATCCAAGGGAGCGGTCAGGACGGCTCAGGAAGGAGGAGAAACCAACAATGCAGAGTGACAGCGCTGCCCAGCAGCATTCAGGGCTGAGAGGTCTAGAGAGGACAAAGTCAGCAGAGAAAGAAATGAAGGTCGAGTTGCGAAAAGAATAGTCCAGGAAATATAACAGAGGATATATTTTGGTACTTAAAAAAATTAAGTGATCTAGAGATGAGTGAAAGTTTTTTTTCCAATTAGATCTTTAAATAAATGAGTTTACCTGTAACATCTGTCAGTGAGTGGAGTAATAACCAGCCTAGGGGAATTGCCCAGATATTCATATCCATATCGTAAACCAGCATTGATCATCTTTGTTTCTAAATTATTTTCCTAATATAAATCAGACAAAATGAAGTTAGCTTAAACTATAAAATTTAAATAATATGAAATCTCTAGCTCTTTAATAAATAATAGCCATGCTATAAACAATATCTTTAAAATTCGCTTTTCAGACATCATTTAATTCAGTAGAAGAATTCAATATCTAATTTCCTTGGATGAGACTGGAAGTCACTGGCTTCAATTTTTCCCATAGAACTTTGTAAAATATATTTGTTTTTCTCATATTTTCTTTACGTTTGCTAACACTATTTTATTAAGGTATAACTGACATACAATATTATATTAGTTTCAGGTACATAACATTATTCCATTCTTACATTTATTACAGAATGATCATCATAATAAATCAACATTCATCATCATACATAGTAACAGAAATTTTTTCCTGTGAGAACTTTGAAGATCTACTCTTAGCAACTTTCAAGCATGCAAAACAGTATTATTAACTACTGTTGTCATGCTGTATACTACATCCCCATGAATTACTTGTTTTGTACTCGGAAGTTTGAACCTTTTGACTCCCTTTACCCACTTCTCTCACCTCTCAACCCAAACCCCCAGCCTTTGGGAACCCCCAGTCTGTTTTCTTTATCTATCAGCTTGTTTCATGTTGTTCTTTGTTTCATTTTCTTTTGTTTTTTAGATTCGACATATAATGAGATCCCATGGTATGTGTTTTTTATTTCGGATTTAACCTCTCATCAGATACATAATTTGCAAATATTTTCTCCTATTCAGTAGGTTGCCTTCTCATTCTGATGGTCTCCCTTGATGTACAAAAGGCCTTTAATTTGATGTAGTCCCACTTGTTTTTGTTTTTGTTTTTTTGCTTTTGTTGCCTTTGATTTGGGTGTCAAATTAAAAAAAAAATCCCTATTACCAAAGTCAAGGAGCTTACCATCAAGGTTTTCCTCTAAGAGTTTTATGGTTTCAGGTCTTACAATCAATTCTTTAATCGATTTTGAGTTAATTTTCAGGTATGATGTAAGTCCTATTTCATACTTTTGCATGTGGTATTCCAGTTTTCCCAACACTATTTATTAAAGAGATTGTCCTTCCCACATTTTATATTCTTGGTTTCTTTGTCATAAATTACCAAACATATGTAGATTTATTTCTGGACTCTGTTTTGTTCCAGTGATCTATGTGTCTGTTTTTATGGCAATACCATACTGGTTTTATTACTTAAGCTTTAGCTTCATTTATTACTTTAGCTTTGTAATATAACTTGAAATCAGGAAGTGTGATGCTTCCAGCTTTGTTCTTTCTCAAGATTGCTTTTCTATTTGGGGTTTTTTCTGTTTCCATAAAAAATATTAGGATTGTTTGTTCTGTTTTTTGTTAAATATGCCATTGGAATTTTGATAGAAATTTGATAGCAATCTGTAGATTGCTTTGGGAAGTATGGACATTTTAACTATGTTAATCCTGCCAATCCATGAACACAGATCTTTCCCTTTATTCGTGTCTTAAATTTCTTTCATTAACATCTTATATTGTTCAGTTTATAGGGCCTTCACCTTTTTGGTTAAATTTATTCCTAGGTATTTTATTTTTTTGAGCAATTATAAATGGGATTGCTTTCTTAATTATTCTTTTAGATAGTTCTTTATTCTTCTATATTTTCAATCATTTGTTCCATGAGTTTTCACTATAGAGTATTATCATCATCACCATTTTATATGTAAGGAAGCTGGTGCCTGAAGAGAGCAACTTAACTTGCCAATGCCACACAACTGGTAAGGGGAAGATACAGCATTAGAAGCTATGATTCCACAGTCTGAGCTCCTAACCACTATGCACACAGCCTCATATAGTGTTCCAGGGTTCTGGTTCTTTTATCTCTTCTCCTTCCACACCATACACCCCCAAAACCTTTCACAAAAGTGACTATGATGAGAATTTTCGAGTCTGTATCTCCAATAATCAGCGCTCTCTTCCCACCCTCAACAGGCCCAACCTTGCTCACTGTACTGTTTCTGCTCCTCCTGCTCCCCTGACGGTGACTGCCCTCACCAGCCACCCAGATCCGCTGATAAAAGCCTTCCTCCAGATCATATTTTAGGTTCCTTCAACTGATCAATAAGAGAAAAGTTTAATGACTAAGTCAGACTAAAACATTCTGATTTGTACATTCTTTAGATGTATCAGGAATAAAAAAAAAATTTAAACTGATTAGTTTCAACATTTTGCAGATTCAGCAAGCATGACTAATTTCAACTGAGTAAGTTCTTATAATTCCTCATAGTTTTTGTGTGTCTATATGTGAATGTGTATTTCTATGTAACTATGTATTTGGATATAGATATACACATAGTTTTCATACACATGACATACAGTTTTTGGCTGCCTCAATCTTCACTGTGGTGAAGGCTTGTTTGGGTATAGTTAGCCATCAGCAAGAAAAATTCTGTATTACCAATACTATCACCTATGTGAGCTAGAAAGAACAAATTAAACAGTTGTGATCTGAAATTGCTGTGTAATAACATTCAGTGATATTACTTACTTGCCAATAGTACCTAAGCTGACTTAACCATTCAAAGTCTGAGTCATCACTAACTTTCTTTTTAACAAGTGTTGTGAGAACATCTCTAGCATGGACATCCAGCACCACAAGGGCTCCCAGAGTAACACGATTTTGCTTGGACAATTTGCCACGAACCAAGGTGACAATATCGTCAATTTGCTTGTTACATTTTCCCAAATATTCCTCAAGGGCCTGAAAGAAAATACGATATAATTACTCAATGTAGTCAGAATCCCTTTGAACAAAAATTTTTTGACCTGGCACATATACAGAGTAGAGCATTATCTACATTTTTATCATAACTTGCCATACTGCACAACTTAAAAATAATCAATTTCTTTTTACTACAAAGGTATTAGGTTTTCAACTGCAATGATCTTTCAATTGAAAAATCTTTCAGTGGGAAAGATTGAAGGCAAAAGGAGAAAGAGGCAGCAGAGGATAAGATGGTTAGATAACATCACTGACTCAACATGAATCTGAGCAAACTCCAGGAGATAGTGGAGGATAGAGGAGCCTGGAATGCTACAGTCTATGAGGTTGCAGAGTCGAAGATGACGTAGCAACTGAACAAAAAAAACAAATGAGGTGAACAATCTCAATCAGGCCAGGCAAAGTAAACATACATGGTCTGTGGCTATCCAACACGCTTCCCTTTCCGCTTTTCACGCCTGTATGTTCTGTGGTTGTGGTGAGCTGTCAATCATGTTGTCCCATCTCCAAAGCAACATGAAGGAGGGTGTGTGTGACTAACTAGAGAAAATCCCAATTCTTTCCAAGGACTACTATACTGATAGGAAGAAAGGTGTTTTTCACAAGACTTGGAAGACTCTGAGTATACTAATCTGAAGTTACTGAAAGCCTTCGCCCTCACTGCAGAATAAAGCCCACAGAGACCAGCAGAGATGAAAAACAGATGACAAAAGAGAAACTGCAACAACAGAGATCCTAACTCCAAACGCTCTGTCTTAGATCCCATGAGTCCTTCTAGTACTCACAGGGAGCTGTGAGTACCAAAAGCTTCTGAGTAGGATTTGATGCTGGGAAAGACTGAGGGCAGGAGGAGAAGGCGGCGGCAGAGGATGAGATGGCTGGATGGCATCACTGACTCAATGGATATGAGTTTGAGCAAACTCCAGGAGATAGTGAAGGACAGGGAAGACTGGTGTGTTGCACTCCATTACATCACAGACAAGACTTAGCGACTGAACAGCAATAACAAGAATTTACTATTTATATTAGCAGGATATATTTTTATTGTATTAGAAAAGCCACACTTAAAACTAAAATTTAGCTTCGAACTGTGATAAATTAAGTTCTTTAGGAACTACATCTTATGAATCAATGAGAATTCATATCAGCTAAATTGAAAATCATGATACTAAATTGTTTTTCTTATATTTTCTTCATTGTAAACTGTTCTGTACAGTAAACTAATGAATCTAAAGATAACTATTATTATATAATCTGCCAAATCTGGTCTGGAATAAAATTTATTTATCATACCTCAGTTCAGTTCAGTTACTTAGTCATGTCCGACTCTTTCCGATCCCATGGACTGCAGCACATCAGGCTTCCCTGACTACCACCAACTCCCGGAGCTTGTTCAAACTCATGTCCATTGAATTGATGATATGCACAATGATACATTTACTCAAAATCATATAAATATTTTCAATAACCCAAGTGTTGGTTACTTCATTCATTTTTAGCCCCTCTAATGCCTCATACTGACTAGTTCCACAGTCAATATTCTCTGAATAAATAAACGGAAATGGATCCTGAGGGGAACATCCTCTGGGAGCAGGACGTACAACAAGTGCCATTATAGCATTAGGCTCTAGACAACCTGGGGTGTCTGCAGCGAGTGGAAATGCCTAGTCTTCTCTGAGGCTGCCAAGAAGTCTCCAGCTACTCAAGTAAAGTCATCAGTCTCAGATGTGAACCACACATTAATTAAAGAAAAAGTTATCAACACATAAAATACTAAAACATATGCTATCCTCCCAAAATAGAACTACATATTAAATTTTCTTAAATCATCAATGCTTTAGAATACTAAAGCATGTGCTCTCCTGATGCTGCTTCAGAACTTAAATAAACCAAACATGCATGAGATGTGGGCAGGGACAAGGTACATGGGCAGCAGATGAATGGCATACTGATGCAGAGGACTCACAAGCAGAGGAAAGAGAAAAGAATTTCTAAGGGCACATACTGTGCAAAACACCACAAAATACAACAGAGGAGGACAGTCTAGCAAGGAACAGCAAAGACTTTCTAAATCCCACTAATTACAGCTTTAGAGGGCCTATACCTATGAAGCTGGGTTCCCCTGGAATAACAGTCACCCAAGGCACGGATTCTCCATTTGTCTTTCTCCGTGAATGTGTACCACATTAAGTGACAGAAAAAATGGAGCAAACTAATACATGAGTGAATAAATAACCTCATCTCAGTATCAGTATACCGGTGTAAACCAAGGGGAAAAACCCTATTTGTATCTTTACACAATATGGTAAGAATTGTAGGCAGACAGCTTTGAGCAGAGGACACACCGAGATGGAATGACCTGAGCTGTGTGTCTCTTGAGATTCAGATGATGCTTGGGAGGTGAGCAGAAACAAGAAAGGCTTACACGTAAATCCTCTACCTCAACTCCTACCAATCCTACCAGAGAAAAATATGGTTTTGGCAGACAGGTGGAGTTTAATTGACACCACATTTAAACCTTAAACTGAAGAAACATGGAAGACGCCTGTGAACTTGCCCAGTTTGCTCACACGTGTTTCTTTGTCCCCTCTGTTTCCCACAACAATGAATGAGAAAGCTGTCCTGGTGGTTGGGGGCCAGCGAGGAGTAAGATCCAAGGCTACACGCATCCCCAGTAACCCACACGGGCAATGGAGGAATCCCTCTGTTGGGGAGGTGGCTGAATGGTAGCTTCACAGTGAAAAGACAAAATGCAGATTCTGGACCCAGTGGGGAAAAAAGAGAAATGCACATGGAGACAGAGAGCCAAGAGTCCAGGAGTATCCCAGGGCTTACTGCACTAGGAGAAACCCTCACTCCCGAGCTTCAATTTCTGTGAAGGAAGACCTATTTCCCTACAATCCCTGACTTCCTGCCCCACATCTTTATTCTTCCCCAGAGGAGAAATCAGTGACTTGTTGGTAAGTTGGAATCAACTAAGCATGTGTTACTCAGCTCCTTCCTCTATGACATCTGCTTGCTTACAAGGAATACAAGACTCTCAAACCCAACACTCAGTGTTCACCAATACCTTACAGACTATAATGCCAAAGTGCATGTAAAAAATGTTTAAAACTCATGGTTTTAAACAACATCTGCAATTGCTGGATTCTGATTGGTCCATCAGTCAAGTGAAAGTTGATGTGCTTGAAATCCTACTTTAAGGATAAGAATGTTGCACTAAATGCAGTTTCTGTTTTTAATTAATAATAGCAATTCAGTTAATAATAGCAAATTCATATATCTTCTAGAATAATTAAAATAAAGCTTTACTCAAAATATTACCTAAAAATTAATACAAAAAAAACAAAAATAGTCAAAACAAGTCAATTAATATCTTGTCTTCACAGAGCTTCGTAGGTGGCACTAGAGGTAAAGAACCCTCCTGCCAATGCAGGAGATGAAAGTGACACAGGTTCAATCCCTGGGTCTGGAAGATCCCCTGGAGTAGGAAATGGCAACTCACTCCAGTATTCTTGCCTGGAGAATCCCATGGACAAAGGAGCCTGGCGGGCTACTGTCCATAGGGTCGCAAAGAGTCAGACATGACTAAGCAACTCAGCACAGCATACCTCATAGTGTACTTTTATTGAGGGCATAAAAGAGAATTATATTATGTAATTCCTCCTAATCCTTCTAAGTTTAGGAAGTTTCTTTGTCCTACTATCACTATTTCTGAAAGCATAAAAATGTATATAATAACAAGATTGAGGCTCCAGTATCCTTGGCTTTTGGGTGAATGGTCTTAATTTTTTAGAATAATTGTATTTTGGCAATAATCACTATTAAAGAAATGTGGAAAAACCTTGGGGTAATAAAAACTTACCTCTTGTCCTTTTGCAATAGATGTTTGTACTTCTAATGTCCAATAGGTCTGAGATACACAGAGAACTGTTTGTCCAGGCCACTCTCTTACCCAGTTAATTCGTTCATTTTGTGTATAGGCAAGAATCGCTTCTTTAATTACCTAATTGAAAAAGAAAATGCTTAAAGGTAAACAGTTTCACACTTTACTTGAACAAGCTAAACAATGAAGAGCTAACTCCTAAACGGATTAACTTGTACTGCTCTACTTCTTACATTTTAGCCAATTATGAATATTCAAATCATGTGAGTAGACTATTTAGTTTTTTCATACACCTGTGAGCAAAAAAAATATTATATATCATTTTATTTTGCTGATATATAATCTATTTGTATGAACCACATTATATGAAATACTTCTTTGACCAGCCAAAGATGTCCTAGATACTTTTGGACTGAAAAACAAAAGCAATTTTATTACAAAATATAAGTTCAAGTAAATCCAAAATGAGATCCTTCAAATTCAGATAATTACTTACTTTGAACTTAATCAGATCCCCACTGAGCCACGTGCACATGTGTACATGCACATTAGGCAAACTACATAACTCCACTAAAGTTTTTCCTATTTCCAGATCTCGCTCCCCTTGATGCCAAAGGCTATGCTGACAGGGTGGATACTGACTTCATTCACAGAGAGCTGAGAGCTGTAAATTCAGGAAGTCTAAGTTATGTGCTTTGCTACATATATTTTCAGTGGATCCATAGATTCCCTTTTTCAATCAGTCTAATTTATTATATCAACCAAAAATAGTAAGGTTTAGGAGGTGATAGCCATGTCAATGTTTGAATTTCTGAAAAGGTTGTCAAAATTACATTTTTATGAGAAATATATAAGGATAGGTGAACCTTTCTGGACTTCTATAGTTTAGCTAGGATATTTACAGAGCTGAATTGAAATGAAGGGCAATGCTGACTATTGATAATAAAGAAAATGTATTAATAAAAGGCTAGAAGTAGCCACAGAAAAGGCAGGTGGAAAGGGAGAGATGGAGAAACACTGGAAAGACTAAAAGGAACAGTAGAGAAATGCCAAGGATGAAATATATATGTGTTCTAGAAGGATTCTGTGGAGAGAACGAGAAAGAAGCATATAATCTAATTCACAGATCTCTATATAGTTGGAAGAGGACAAACATGATTACAGAAAGTTCTGATATCATATATAAGATATATTACAAAACTATGCATACCATATATAAAGAATTACATATATTTTGGTGGTAGCAATCTACATTAAACCCATGATAACACAATGAGATAAGAGGCAAAGGTGCCAAGAACATATTTTATCATTTACAAATGACACAAAATTCACTTACTTTAGGCAGACATGCCTTTCAAGCATGCAAGTAACACACAGCCCAACACAGTAACACATGTCTCCTATCTGTAGTATTTTATGTTGCATTTACTTGCATTTTCCCACCAACTTACACATGAACATTTGGAAAAGATATTTCCTACACCCAACTTAATGGTCTGAAATGGCAGCCAAAATATTTTATCTGAATACATTGCAAAATTAAAAGATTAGTTGAAATAATATTAAATATATCTAGAATAATGAGTTATCACTGCACACATCAATTAATAAACCATATAATCAACTTAAGTAGTGGTCAAAGTAGAATTCATTTAATTGTTAATAGATACATAAATGAAAACACTGTTTGTCAATACTTAGCAAGACCTACTGAAGCTCATTCTGTTTTGTCCAGTCATCCTATATATATAAGGTATCATGAGAAAATAAATAATTCAAAGAAGCCATTTCTATCATAAGGATGTTCATTATAATTTAGTCCATAATAGGAAGAAATGGGAAACTGTCCAAAAGATTTTACATCTATTGAAAAAATAAAATTCAAGCAGATACTAAAATTATATTTGAGAGAAAGGGGCATTAAGGTACATGATGTACATTAAATACCTGGATTCCAGTGACTTTTTCAATAATGTATGATAGAATTTGAAAACTTAGTGAAAACTGTGTTGATTAGGACCTGATGCCATGTTTCCTTCTAGTTCTTGCTCTCAAGCTTCCCTGATGAATCATGATTTTTATTCTTGGTAAGGAACTTGAATGATAAGTTCACACTATGGTAAAAAATGAATTTAACTGCTCAACTAATATCTATTTGTCTCCATGACTTAAAATTCTCTAGTAACAAAAAAATATTACAAATGATTGAGATGATAATGTGCTAATGTGAGATGTGAAGTAACTGTTAAAGATTTTCTAACATTTTGGTAGATATGTTACATATGCACAGAACAAAAGGAAGCAGCATAGAGACTGATTTGAAACCACAGAGAGGTGCTTCCTAGACAAGACTACAGATAGACCACGTAGATCAAAGCATATCTAACACCAAAAGCACAAGAAACGAGACAGACTCCAGACTAAACCCCAAGTGTTTTATAATATGCATTGCTTTTCAAGTGAGTCATTACAAAAACAGTACCACAGACCATTTCTTTGCCTTCAATCTATTATAACTGAATTGATAATTTATGACTCAGTTTGTCTAAATAACAGTGCATTTATCAGTAATACATTAACATTCTATCATCTTTACTAGAAATAATAATAAATATAGCCAGCTACCTTGTGGATGGATTTAATCATAACTCTCTCTAACTCAAGCAACCACTTCTCCACTTGACCTCTGGCTTTGGCTGTTGAAATGGTGTCTATGAGTTCCACCACCTCTCCCTCACTACTCTTCATGTGAGTAATGTCCAAACTTTCTGTAAATTCCACCTTTGCAATTCCTTCAAAACATTTCTTCAAGTGAGGCTGCACTCTGTCAGGAAAAAAGAATGTTTAAAAGAATTAACCAAATATAAGAATTCCCCAAATATCAACGTTCTGTGTATTCCAAACTTTATTCAAAATTCATAAATGTGCATTATGTGTGAGGCCCCTGTTAGATGCTGCAGATGAAGTGTTGAAGGGGAAAAAAAAACATACAAATGGAATATACATACATGAGTCAACTGGGAGGTCATCATTAATTGAATAATCACAAAAGACCTATAAAATTACAACTATTATAAGAGCTACATGAGGGTTTGTTTCCAGCACAAAGAATTGAAAGACATTAAAAGTAATATAAGGACCAAATCAACCTTGACCAACAGATAAAACACTCATCTGAAGAATCTTCAAATGCACCGAAGTATATTGATATTTCAACTGGGATCTTCAGAGACTACTTGCAAATTACACAACAGGATTAGAACGTCAAATAAATCAACCACTTGGAAGGTGCCCAACTTTGGTCTACACACTGTAATATAGATGGAACTGACTAAATTCCTCATTTCTGGCATGTTTTAGATTACTTATCTCTAAGCACAAGACACAAAACTAAGGATTGTAACAAATATCTAATCACTGTCTGATATATACCAGACACCCTTCTAAGGAATCAAGAATCAGCTGTAGGGAGAAAAAGGTAAAAAACCTCAGCCATTTATGGAGCTTATGTTCTGCTGGAGGAAATCAAACAGTAAGCAATAAGCACATTACAGAGTAAGCCAGGTGACAAAAAAAGCGTGCTGAAAAAAAAAAAAGGCAGAGAAGATAATCAGGAAAGGAGATTAGGGGGTGCTGGAAGGGGCTGCAATCCAGTGACCAGGGAAGGCCCTCCTGAGCGGCGGGTGTTTGAGCCGGCTTTGCAGAGCACATCATGAGAAATGCCAGACTGGATGAAACATGAGCTGGAATCAAGAATGCTGGGAGAAATATCAATAACCTCAGATATGCAGATGATATCATTCTAATGGCAAAAAGTGAAGAGGAACTAAAGAGCCTCTTGATGAAGGTGGAGGCGAGAACGAAAAAGCTAGCTTAAAAGTCAACATTCAGAAAACTAAGATCATGACATCCAATCCCATCACTTCATGGCAAATAGATGGGGAAGAAAATGGAAAGAGAGGCAGATTTTATTTTCTTGGTCTCCAAAATAACAGCAGATGATGACTGAGCCATGAAAGTAAAAGATGCTTGCTCCTTGGAAGAAAAGCTATGACAAACCTAGACAGTGTATTTAAAAGCAGAGACATCATTTTGCCAACACAGGTCTGTATAGTCAAAGCTATGGTTTTTCCAGTAGTCATGTACAGATGTGAGAGCTGGACCATAAAGAAGGCTGAGCACTGAAGAATTGATGCTTTCAAACTGTGGTACTGGAGAAGACTCTTGAGAGTCCCTTGGACAGCAAGGAGATCCAACCAGTCAAGCCTAAAGGAAATCAATCCAGAATATTCATTGGAAGGATTGTGGCTGAAGCTCCAAACCTTTGGTCACCTGATGCAAATAGCCAACTCATTTGAAAAGACCCTGATGCTGGGAAAGATTGAAGGCAGGAGGAGAAGGGGATGACAGAGGATAAGACTGTTGGATGGCATCACTGACTCAATGGGCATGTGTTGGAGCAAGCTCTGGAAGATAGTGAAGGACAGGGAAGCCTGGCGTGCTGCAGTCCACAGGGTCACAAAGAGTTGGACATGACTTAGAGACTGAATAACAACAAAAGAAGTCTTGTGAATATTTGGGTGAGGAAGATCCTAGGCCAAGAGAACAATATGCTGAGGGAGGAGGCTGACTCTTCTATAGGAGAATTGCAAGGACTGTAGCAGAATAAACAAGAAGAAAACTAGTGGGGGATGAATAGGAAGGATCATGGTGTAGTATCTGGTGAGAGACTGCAAGGCACTGAGAGGCACTGACTTTTATTCTGCATGGGATGCAAAACAGTGATGTGTTCTGAAAAATCTGTAAGAAATTACGTGATAAAAAGAGCAACCCACCCCACATTTAGAAAAATATCATTCAATGGTATTTCTTATGTTGATTTACAACAGTCTTAAGTTATTACATAAACATAATTATATATAACTGGAGAAGGAAATGGCAACCCACTCCAGTATTCTTGCCTGGAGAATCCCATGGACAGAGGAGCCTGGAGGGTTACAGTCCATAGGGTCGCAAAGAGTCGGACACAACGGAGCGACTATGACACAACAACAACAATCATATACAAGTTCTGCATCATTCTGAAAATAAAATTTAAGCAGATCAACTTAGCCATGTATGATGTATGCATCATGATATATATAGTAATATTGATATATCTTACTTACCTAGTGGGATCTTTAGTCTCAGATAGGATCTCAAGAAGTTCATCATTAGACAAGAAAAAGAATCTGGGGAAGAAGAGACGTTTCTTTTCCAAATATTCATTAAGTCCTTTAAGAATGAGTTCCAAAAGCTCATTAGATTTTTTCAGCCTCTCCAGCATCCTGTCAATAGTTACAACTGACAGAACATGTTTATCCTAAAAGTAAAAGAAAATTTACAACTCAGAAATAATAGATAATAGCTTCATATTATATTTGAGATTGCATGGTTTTAATATAACAAAGGTTACACAAATTTTAAAGTGAATACTTTTTTTTAAAGTGCTCTTGCATGGTCTAGATCTAACCAGCCTCTTTAATTACATAAAAGCCATGTTAACTGGATCCTCAGTGATGTTGGCCACAATTTCTCATTCTGAGTTGTGAGAGACAGACAATGAGAGAGAAGGGCAGGGGAAGAAAATATTATCTGAACTCACGAGAAGGACAGGAGGAAACAAATTAATATGCGATATGTTTGCCTTTTGTTCTTTAAGGGAAAGTACTCTAAAAATATGTCATTATTATTATTTTGAGTATTTTGAATATTGTTACCAAAAATAAAATAATACATATCTTGTTTTATAAGTGTAGTAAAAATAAGCATTTGGGAGTGGGGAAGAAGAAGCTTTCAATAAAGACCTTACATTGCAAAAAACTACCTTTGGACCTGCATTATAATACTCTGCTTGCTGAAAAACAAGTTCAAGGTGCATTCTTCCTGAACTCTCTGGGGATTAAACTTGTTCTACTTTCAAGGCATAGATTTCTGAACATTCTATCACTTGAAAGTGTCACTGTTTGCTTTAAAGTGACTCAAATACAATCAAGTACTTTATAAAGCTTTCTTTAATGCTATGGGATTCAAAATAAGAATTATAACCAAAAGTTGGTCTTAAGAACTGATATTTTAAGAAAGTAGTTTATTGATTTCTTAAAATACCCACACCAGTAACCACCAGTCTTATAGAAAATCTTTAGAAACATATATTTTAAAGCACAGTCTAGGTAGAGTCAAAATAAAATTCTTTTTATTTTTCCTTAACACACAATTGATATCATCCAGGTGTGGTCCTGGTTTTACAACCCCAAATCCAGTGTCCACCATTGACACCAATGACAAGAAAAGAAGAATTCTTTACTAAATAGGCTCAAAGGTGTGAGAAAAAGGTATCAAAACGTATTATAGATTTTCATCACCAGGCCAAATAAACCTTATGAGAATATACTGGTATATTTAGAAAATTTACATGAAATTAAATCAAGGGAATATTGTTAAAAGTTAAGTAGAATTTCAAGATTAACTAACTAATTTTTGGTACTTAGCCAAAGTGAGTTTGGTATTCACTGAAAGATCAACCAAAAATTTCAACTGTAAATTGTTTCATATAGAAATTTGATTCCACTGCAGGAAAATGTTTTTGTCAATAGACTTTCAATGTGACTGGAAAGAAAGATAATTCTCTGCTTTGTTTTAAAATATAACAATATAATGGGAATACAGCAATTTAATCAAAGAACAAAATAATTATCATTAAAACCTGTTTTTTCAGTAGAACAGGTTCATATGAAATATGCAACACATACAATTCACTTATCTTTAAAGTGGCGCAATTTTCTAAAGGCATTTTATTATATTTCCTAAGAGTTTTATACTTCAAATAAACATTTTAAAATGCACACAAAAGTCAGCATGACAGAGACTCAGGTCATAATTTAATGTGCAGTTCATTAAAAAAGAGTATGGAGTAGTACTCTTGTACTCTTAGATTAAAAAACTAAAATGATGTTCTTAGAGTGCCACCTTCTGGAGAAGTATGTTTTTCTTCGTTGGGAAGAAAAAAAGATGTTAATAAATGGGAAAAATTCCTTTCACAAATTAACAATGTTTTATTTTCAGCCAAAGAATATACCACAATTTGCTATTTTAGAGCTGAGATTTGAAAGTTTAAAAATTCAGTTATTTAAAACAACAGTTCATATTTCTTTCCCTAAATATTATAATTACAAAAGAAATACTTCTGGAAACACTTAGCATTTGAGCAACAAAAAAACTTTATTGAATTCCTGAGGTCAAACCTATTAATCTAGATCAGCTTAATGACTCTGAACCAAATATGCTAGTTCTGAATGAATATACGTGATAATCTACGTACCTTGGTATGCGGTCTTAAGAAAAAAATATAGACAAGTAATCATTATCCTGACTAGGAACTCTCTTTCCATGAGAAGGTAAACACAGTAGAAGCTGCATGAGATCAAGGAAAGCACAGCCTTGTTCCTAACCAACATCCTTCTGATTCCCTGTGTGACCCTGGACCAGTTAACCGGAGCCTCTGTCTCTTTATCCTTAAAATGGCGATAAAAGCCGTCTCTCAAAGCTGTTATGAGAATCAAATTAGACAAAATATTGGAAGCACCTAGTCTGCTGCCTAGAACACACATGCACTTGAAATCACCCTTTCCATTTCACCTTCTACAAATGTCTCTTGAAGAGAAACAAACAGACACCACCCTGGGGGAATGGGTGGAGTAAGTCACTTACATCATGCTATCGATTTAAAGGAGCTAAAACGGACATTTCATAAACTGCCTTCCTTCTGGTAAGATAATTATCACAGTAAAAGGAAGCTGGCTTTAAGTTCCACACTGGCACTGCCACAAAATTCGGGTACACAGTAAGCTTTCCATAAATATCTGTTGACTGACTGAGTGAATGAGGATGAGTTCAGTTCACAGAAACACAAAGAAACTCAAAGAAGTCTTTTTGTACCAACAAAAGAAAGTTTTGAAGTTTTCCTACTGTACCAACTCATTAGCTAATGCTCTCAAGATAGAACAGTAAGATATTAAAACAGGAAGCTACCAGAAATGTGAAACTAAATGCAACTCCTTTGACACTTTAATTACTTTTTATCTTCTGGAGAGGAAAAGAAATTATTAACTACCATATTTTTTTGGTTAAAGGATAATTTTACAAATTTTGGGTGTCTTCTTTTGCTTCCCAAGTATCACCACTCTCATCAGCTCAAATGACAAGTTACTGGCTAATTTACATTTCTAAACGAAATGCCGATGGTATCAGGGCCCGAAACTTTAATTGGGGGTATATAGAGGGCATTCTAATTACTGCTGCCATGAGAAGCTGCATTGAAAGTACACTTAATGGAATTAAGCTCAAGCCAGTTCACTAAACTTCCAGAAGCATAAACTTCCTAATCAGAAACCCCTGGACAACAGAAAACTGGTCAGATCTTCACTAAACCTATTAAGTATTAGAAAGGAAATGTGGATTCACCAAGTAGACCTTTATGCTCCCTTACAACTTTCAGATCCTTCGACCTCACCAAAAATAGAAATCCTTTCAAGATGCAGGATGTTTCTAGGATTACTCCTGCTCTTAGGACTCAGGAGTTATCTAACACTGAATTTTTACAGAAGGTTTTTCAGAATGAACTCAGAATTCTTAGAACTAGCAATAATTCAAGGATCAAACTCAATTTAATTATTCATTCACTCTGGACACATATTTTTGGAGAGCCTGCTACATGCCCGACACTGTTTCCAGTGCTTCAGCCACAACTGTGAACAAAGCGAAGACCCCAGCCTCCAAGAGGAGACAGGTGATAAATAACAAAATAATTCATACATCATGTAGTCAGTTAGAAGGTGATGAATGCTGCAAACAAGAAAAGGGGGCATCAGGATGGCCAGGAAGGGCAGAGGCAGGTTTCAATTTAAACATGGAGCTCAGTGTGAGCCTCTTTATAAAGGGAATAGTTGAGAAAAGACTCCAGGAAGCAAAGACACTGATCAGCTCTGCAGATATTTGGAAGAACAAGGTTCAGTAGGTGCAAAGGTTCTAGGGCGGAGTTTGTTTGGCATGTGTGATTCAAAAAAAGGCAGCTTAGCGTGGCTAGAATAGAGTAAATAAGGTGGAAAGTTAGAAGGACAGAGAGGTGAAAGTGTAAAGTGAGTAAATCAAGAAGTTCCTGCTCAATGAAGCTACCGCTATGTCCCATACAGAAGCATTTCTCCCCTGGATACTAAGATATTTCAACTAGCAACACCAAAAGTTGGGAAGCAGAACTGTTGTGAGTTGTTTATTGGGTGAACTAGTATGAAAAGTCAACATCATCTTCACTCCTTAATTCCCAGACCCATGAACTGTGCCTGTGGGAGAAGCTATTTGGAGAATACGGACTATGTATCCTCTAGAACTGCATGCCAAACTCAAACTATTTTCTTCCTGCTCATATAGCAACTGAGTCTTCAACATGAGACATTCCACTTTTTATAAGGTCAGTCTTCACATTAGTATCTGTAAATCTTAGAGTATCAGTCAATTGCCTCATTTCCTTTGTAACGTGAATTCCATAGCAGAAGCAGTACTGCATGCAAACTGTGGCAATAAGTCATTCAGTAAGTCAATGAATGACAGTGTTGGTCTGAGGCAAACAAACCACTGATCCCTTCTATTCTGAAACAGGTGCACTGTATTTAATTCCTTCTAAATGACTGCCTGGTCCCTTCAGGTGTGATAGCGTGTAAGAGGCATTTTGTTCGTTTCTGATGTTGACGGCTTGGACGCTCCGCAGTGTTGGGTAAGGGACAGCCCATGATGACAAATCCTTCCATAATTTCCATCTCTGCCATTATGACTTCTTTGCTTGTAGCCTGGGTGACCACATATTCCCAGTTTGATGAGGAGAGTTCTGGCTTATGTTTGCTTTCCTGGCTTATTTATTAATTGGTCTAATTTTCAGAAGTTCTGCAGTTTGGGCAATATATTATATGATTTTTCCATTTCACAGCTCACTGTGCGTACAACTGGCATATGCTAGTTGACATTCACAAATAGATCAACTGGTCAACTATACTAAGTGCCTCCTTTGGCAGCACTACCTTTAATTAAACATTTACATGGAGCACAAATATACTTATATTCTAGTCTATTCTGTGATTCCTGATAGATCTCCTTATTACCAATCTTTCAATCTTGTTTCTTCTAAGTCCTTGATCATATAGCCAAACTGTTTACTACTGACTATGATCAATGTAGATCCACACTTCTGACCATCTCTATAGGCAAGGTCAAAAAAAAAACCAAACAACTAATATTAGTTGATGCTGTACCCTCTAAAAAGGATTCCTACTACACTTTGAGTCAATCCCCTAAGGTGGGGAGGGTGTTGTAATTTTTGCTTCTGAATAATGCAAGCATATTTTGCAGAAATCTGTAAACCAGTCTTTGTTTAAATCTTATTGAGGCAGGTTTTGGCAGAAATAAGTAAAGAGAATGACTCACATCTCCGTGAGGAGCTCATTGAAACATGAATGTCTGGTAAGTGCAGTCACATCAATCCATTAGACTGCATCTAACTTTGGTTCTCCCCAGACAAACGCTATTACAATACAATACCTTCCACATTCCTTAGAATTCTGAAAAGGCTTCTGGCAAGGGAAGCTCTCAGTGTGAGAGTCAGGGCAACCAGAGTTGATCAAATTTCCTCAAATATCCCCAATTCTCAGTTCTCACCATCCCACTCTTTCCCAATAAGGAAATGATCATTCACAGAACAGATCTGGCAAGGCTGTGAATTAAATTATATTGTAATGTGGCAACCTGCTGGATCAGACTGTCATTTTTGGCTATGTCAGAATTGTAGCTATGAGAATTAAGAGGCTCTCTGAGGGCAATCATAGAAGCATTTTAATCCTCTGACCATATCTTAAGCCAGGAATTTAAGCCTTTAATTAGACCATTTCTTTAGTTTTCCAAGGGTTTTAGAAAAAATTCAGCCCATCTCACATCTCTTGTATTTCAAATTTGTTCTGTATCGACCTGTTCCAGCAGCCACTTGGTCCACCAAAGCATTGCCTGTAAAACAGACTCTTCACTTCACAAGACCAGTAGCATAATTTGAGTAAGTGAATTTTGCACTGCCTGCTAGGTACCACCAGTGTTCCATTTTCAGATGCTAACTAGATTTTAACCACCCTAGAGCCCAAGTGGGTCAGGTAGACAATCCTAGATCTCGACTTTGAGGCTGTGATACCTGTATTCATAATTCAGTGCATGATCTTTCTAGGTAATTAAGCAAAAAAGAAATTCAACATAGGGAATTAAGTGATTAAAAAATCACTAGAAGGTCTAGGGGAGCACACGTCAGTCTGGTTTTCCAGAAAAACTCCGAGAACCCTGCGGAACTGATCTTCCGGAAGGGTTGTTATCTCTGCCCCAGGAAGAACAGAAGGACACCGCCAGGGGAACGACTGCATTCAAAAACACACCGCAGTGACTGCGGTTCTAGAATCAGAGGGGGGGTTGGGAAGACACCATCATCATCACCTTTAAGTACCCATCAAACTGGCGACCAGACACTGAAGAAAAGAAAAGTTACATTTTTTGACAGCAGAAATAGCTGAAACGGCAAGAAGATGGCTGCTGCATGCCTTCCAAATCCCGATGAGTGTACCTCACCGTCAAAGTCAAATTCATTGCCAGAAACTTAAGGGGTCTGGAAGACATAATTTTTAGCTTTCCAGCTCCCTAGAAACTGGAGAGATACTTGGTGCCAAGTGATATTTATGGCAGTAAAAGGAAAAAGAAAAAGAATGACTCTTATGCTTTTGGCCTGAAAAACAAGAAGAGTAGTTTTCATATTTATTGAGATGGGGTTAGACTATAAAAGGAAAAAGTTTGGGGAGAAATTCAAGAGTGCCTTTTTCTGCCTTGTATGAAAGGGGCCACAAAAAGTCAGACACAACTAAGAGACTGAACTGAACTCAGGAAATAAAAAAGATTCATGTGGATCAAAAGTCAAATTTGGATAAATGCAAAAGATCATCCACTTCTTCCAACTCCAAATGATAGGCAATTCATTGTTCCCATATTAGTTCCCACATTCTCTCTTCTCAGAGAGCCCCTAGAAAACTTTTCAAGTGGATGTAAAGACAGAAGGCTAATGTCTTCATCCAGAAGTCTGTGCTATCACCAGTCTGCTGTCCTGCTCCAGTGCTATCAGAACAAAAAAAGGCTCTGGGAGAAGGTGGTGTGGTGGGATGACCAGAGAGGCAACGGCCATGTGCTCAAGGTTACTAAGAGGTAGAGAAGACAGATCCCAGGTGCTGCAGACCCCAGGTGAAATTAAGGGCTACAAATCTGTGAAATACTGCTGTAGCATGGGGTGAAAGATACATATAAGAAGAAGGTGGCAAAAGCCATCATTGGTCCATCAGTGTGAAGACGAAGCCAAGGAAGACAAAACCTAGGGGAGATGCTCAAGGTAGAGTCTCTTGGCAACCAGAACTTGTCCGGGTCTTCACCTGTGCACAACCAGTTAATCTGTGGACTTCACCTGTCCATTGTTGGTCAAAAAGCTAGACTAGTTGTGATGACCAAGAGTAAAGGCCCAGTGCGTGGGCATCAGAGACAGGAGGTCATCCTGATGACCAAGAGTAAAGGCCCAGTGCGTGGGCATCAGAGACAGGAGGTCATCCAAATTATGACCACCAACAAAAAGAGGAGATAATCTGGCTGGATCCGTTACATCAGTGAACTTTTCTTTCTCCCTTTCTTTATTTCCCTTCCGCTTTCTGCTTTCCGCCCCTCCCCTTACCTCATCCCGACCTCCTCCCTGTCCCAATACCCGCTGATCAGCACCGGAATGAGAAAGGCAGAGCAGGAGAGCACAGTCCCCACCCACACACTCCAGAGAAGCCTCAGGTGGGCCTGACCGTGTGGAAGAGAAGAGCTCTAAATATAACATGAGACCGAGGTTCTCAAGTAGTTACAGCTCAGTCTTCATAGGCAAAATTATCCTAACCGAAAGTGGCTGGAAAATTCTGGAATTATACTGAACTTTCAGTAGGTCTTTCCCAGTGAGAAACAGCCTTTGACCAAGCGCAGTTGGGAGAAGATACCAAAACATAAAATTATTTCATGTTTATGCCTTAAGGAATCAAAACAACCTCAATCAAGCCATTTATATTAACAATATCATTTACATTCTGTTTTTAACCTCTGAGCCTTTTCTCTTGGCATAGTTCTAAAAAACATTTAGAAACCCCTAAGGCCGAAAGTGATGACTTTTTGTACCAAGCACTTAATCCAGTGACCTCTGGATGGTACAGATCATCCTCATTAGCCTTCCTAAGAGAATATGGACTTAGGTTTATTTGTAAGGTTTTGGAGAGTATAGACAAAAGCTGTCCTGATGCTAACATACTGAAAAAAAGAAAATGTAAAGCCAGTTGAGGAAGATAATCAAATCTTATAGCAAAAGTAAATGAAGTGTCATCCAAAGAAAACTGCTTATTTGGGAATGAGAGTAAGTGATGCTTTTTTGTTAATATGTTTTTAATTCAGCAGTTTTATAAAATTAAAAGTCTGTCTCCATTATTACTAGTCTCAGTATAGCTGCTCTTTCAAGGCATTGAACTATTAAATTTTCTTAGCAATATGAATTTTGAAGAGCATTTTGATGAAATGCCTGATTCAGATTCTCTGGTGGCTCAGCCGGTAAAGCATCTGCCGCAATGCGGGAGACCTGGGTTCGATCCCTGGGTCGGGAAGATCTCCTGGAGAAGGAAATGGTAACCCACTCCAGTAGTCTTGCCTGGAAAATACCATGGACAGAGGAGACTGGTAGGCTACAGTCCATGGGGTCGCAAAAAGTCTGACATGACTGAGTTCTCTTGACCAAATGCCAAAAAAAAATTTTTTTTAACTTTTAAAATTATATTAACTAGGAGAATATAAGCATTTGCTTTATTCTTTTGGGGGAGGCAACAAAAATGGGGGGCAACATCATCCTCTTCCAAACAAAAACATATACATGTTACAAGGATTTTTCCATGTTGTAAGGAAATAATATATAAAAGGAGAAGCTAAATTTACAAAGCAAATTAACTAGAAATGAATTTTTAAAAAAAAAGAAAAATGTGACTCATCAGTAGGTTCTTTAAATATGGAATTCCAATGGGATTAATTCCATAAAAGTTTGGTTTATACAATGTTTTATTCCAAGTATTATTACATAAAATGAAGTAAACTTATTAAATAAACAGACCCATGTCCATCTTATAGGATATTTTCCTATCAAATGATATAGTTGTCACCGATACAATATTATCAACATTTAGGATGATAGTCACAATTTTAAATGTTCAAATAGTAAAAATAAGCATATTTCCATTTTAGGATAGAAAAAAATTTAAGATAAACCTCTCCCTATTTTACAATAAACTTGTATCAATATCTGATCAAAACACCAATAGAGAAGTTCACATTCATATAATGATATAATAACTAATATTTCTCCTATTTTAATCTTAACATCCACTAACACACAAACTATGCCTTGCAGGCATGTCTTCTGAACTGAACATAAACCATACTGTCTTGAGTGTTACTGGTTTTTATTAAATTCCTTCAAATTATAAGTTCTTCACTGTATCTGTGCATTGCTTGATTGATAGACTGCATTTTATTTACATTTATTGGGCTCTTTAGACATATATATATCTTTGCAGCTCTTTTTTTTTTTTAGGTCCCTACAGAGAAACGTCTTGATTGAGTGGTTGGCATGCTGCTTTTTTTTCCCACCGCAGAGCACTTCAGAGGTGGTGCAGCCATAATATGCGAGGCAGAGAACAGACAGGACATCCCATGCTGGGTACGCGTTGCTGTCTTTCTACCAGAGCATCTAATGTGGGATATTAGATATGTGGGGGAAAGACAATGGCTTACTTGGATTGCTTTGGAAAAAAAAAAAAAGTTACTTCAACAAAATAATCATGTTCTCACAGATTTTTACCTACCTGTAGGACACTTTTCATTATGTCTCTCCACGTTTTGTCCACAGTTGTGAACCGCCTCCCTTCCTCAGGCATCTGAGACATAATGTCTGGAGAGCTGAAAATGGGCTCCAGATACAGCCACGTGGCTTGGACCTTGAGCCACTCGTCCAGGATCTCCTGGAGCAGCAGCAGCTTGCCCTCCCAGTCCCTGTGGGGCAGACACGGTGCTTGTCAACAGAGTCAGGAGACACCTCCCATGGTACAGCTCACAACCAGACTGCTAACAGAGCATGCAATGTCGTTTTGCCAGTTTCCATTCATCTACCGACAACCAAAGATAAATCACTAGCATCAACACTTATGCTAATACAGATGCACCTCTCTACAAACAGGTTGGTTTCTATACATGTCATCTCAATAAATCCTTTCTGCAATCCAATTCCATGCCAAAGAGTATGAGTTGAGAATGAGATTTTGGAGATAGTAATGGTATTCTCAATCAAAGGCACTCTGAACTTCTTCTTAGGAAAGGCGATTACATCCAAGATTCATTTAACATTTTGTTTTTTCAATTTTTTTTAATTTGGACCCATAATGGCTATCTTTCCAAGAGAAAACATTCCAATTGATCAGATATAACAGGCATTTAAAGAAAAACCTACACAATCATAAGTATATTCTGTTCTGTTCAGTTGCTAAGTCATGTCTGACTCTTTGTGACTCCATATATTAGTGTGGCATTTTTTAATTAAAATGAATTATTGGTTCATTTATATAAATACAAAGAGAAAAAATGACTAAATTTCCTTAAGAATAAATATTATAATTACAGCATAAATTAACAATTTTACAATCACACTTCTAAGGTCTTTGTGTGTATTTGCTCTATCCTCACAACAACCTTCAGAGGCAGGGTCCAGAATGTAATATTTATTTACGAGTAGGGATGTTAAGGTATATAGAGGTAAGCATCAAGCTAATGAACAAAAGAGCCAGATTTGAACCTAGACAGTTATAATCACTATGCTATGAGATAACATAGCCATAAAGAAGAATAATTGGTTAAAGGCAACAAAATTTAGATATGGGATGGCTTTATGTGTAGATTAATATGTTACTCATCATTTATAAGTGGTGATCTATAATTTTAGATTGTAAACACCAAGAAATGTATGTAGGAGTTCAAAAAGTCACCATGCATTTTAAAATGTCTTTTAAAAATGCCTTTCCTTTCCATGTTCATCAACAAATTTGTCTTTCACACAAGGAAATGAATGCCTCTGCTTCCTTCTGGTGCTCTTCCCCCTCTCTCTATCTAATCCCTGCTAATGCAGAAAATTTCTCACTAGCTAATGAGCTCATGCATAATTCTTAAAAATAGAAACTAGATGTGCCACTTTCAGAGAAGTTCAAAAATTACTCTTGATGAGCACACTGGAGCAAGCTGGGCAGGAGGCAGAGCAATCAGAGACTGAGCCAACACTAATAGCTGGGCAAGCTCAGGATTACGATAATGTACTCATAACCAAAGGCTGATATCTCCAAGCAGATGTAAATTCCCTTGCCATGTAAATTCACAATGAAGATGGCAGTCTGATTTGAATTTACTCTTTTTTAAGGTAAAATATAAACTGCTTAATACAGATTACAAAAACTGAAAAAAATTGACAAGATAAGGGTCATCTACAACAAACTAATTAGTCTATTTGGAAAAATACATAATATCTTCAATTTACTGTTTATATGTTCTATAAACTATGTTTATAGGCACAAGATTATTTTTGAGCATCTAATATATAAGATCGGACTGTGGGCAATGAAAAAGAATATCTGGACACTGTCTACTACCTTTGCTCTGGATATAGATGATAGCAAAAGTATCAAGACTCTTCTAAAAGAAATAAAAGTTAATATTCCTTCCAATGTACTATTTAAAATATTAACTATAAAGTGCAGACTCAATTTTCAAAAAGAACTGTATATTATATATGAGTGATAATTTTGATAACATACTATAAACACTGTCATAGAAATATCACGTTACCTCATTTGCTTTTCATAAGGCTTAATGAAGGGAGATCCTCGCATAGTTTGTGTCTTAATAATGTGGTCATCCAACAACATTTGAATTTCATCAACTGATGACAAAATAGATGTCCCAGTTTCTCTATAAGGAAGAATGACAAATTCCATTGCATCCCATTCATTAATCATCTTCTCCATGGCCTTTTCAAGAGAATATTCTTTGCTAGCTGCTTCACTAATACCCTCAAACCTATCTAAATATGGCTCCAGATTCATATCTAAGAAAGAGAAGACAGTGGAATCATCTGTTGGCTGCAGCGGGTAACCAACGATGTTGGACATGGCCTCCCAGTGCCTGGGGCGCAAACCAGGATTGCAAATCACTTGAATGAGAGGAATGTGCTGCTTGAAATCTTCCACCTTTGCTCTTACTTTTCTGGTCATTGCCAATGCATTGGGAGAATCGTGAAAGGTTTTCTCCAGCTTATAGAGTCCTCTCCAGTAATTTCCAACGTCTGTTTCCACTTGGTCTGGATTCACCTTGTTGTATGGTCCTTCTGTCCATGCTCTATATTTGGTGCTGAATTCTACAGCAGTTTCATAGAGACGGAGATAAGGGTTCAAACCATCTTGGATTTTTTTACGCTGAGGATATATTGATGGTAGCCAACCAAATGCCTCTTCTTCAGCATTAAACTGCTCAATCTGGAAGGACAAGTATTAAACACACTATTCTGAAAGGGAATGATATTCAAAATTAAGTTTTAAAAATATATCCAATGTGACCCCCCCAAAATCTCTCATCAAATGCTGAAGGTAAACTTAAATTAGGCCATACCTGGAAAATAATACTCTCTTTTTCCTATGTATTTTATTTGTTCATTTTTGCCGTTCCTATTTCTTTTTTATTACAGTTTCCAGAGAACAATGACTTCTTAAGTTAGTTAAAATAGTAAATTTATACATATAAAGAAGTCTCTGCCCATTCGGATATACTGAGGATATAACTTCTTGTATTAATTAATAAGAATTTAAATACTTTTAAACACATGGTATTGTGTTAGGTACTATGGAAAATAGAAAAAAAGTATATTGCAAAGTACCAGTTCCAAGGAGTTAGTAATCCAGTTGAGGAGTTAAATACCAGTTACTTATTAAATAAGCAACAGAAGAAATGCCTTAAAACAGTAGCCATTTAATATAAATTGAATAGTATATTTTTAAAAATGCTATCACTCAAAGACAAGAGAGCCTTCTGAAATAGCACAATCATAGACGCTCCTGTAGAGAAGTTGCAACTGGAACTGGGTCTTAAAGGTAAGTAGGATAAGAGATGCAAAGAAAGCATTAATTTCCTCTTAGTAAAGCAGTGAAGTTGTAAGGATGTGGGGGGTATATCAGGAGTAATCTACTGAATTGAAAAGAGTGAGCTATATATGCAAATTATACAGGTTACTTAAAATTTCAGTGGCATCAATATAAAAAAAACTACAATTTCTCTTTTCTCAACATGTATTTACACATCTGAGATTATTATAAACTCTTTAATTACCTGAACTAAAATATCAAAATCTTGCAATATATTAGGAATGTTAGAGAATCATAATATGGTCTGTTTTCATATTTTGTTGTTGTTGTTCAGTTGCTAAGTTGTATCTGACTCTTCTGCAACCCCATGGGCTGTAGCCCGCCAGTCTCTCTGCCCATGGGATTTCCCAGGAAAGAATACTGGAATGGTTTGCCATTTCCTGCTCCAGGGGATCTTCCCAACTCAGGGATTGAACCCGCCTCTCTTGCATTGGCAGACAGGTTCTTTACCACTGAACCACCACAGACGCCCGTTTTTCTGTTTCCCCTTTTTATAAAAAATATAATTAAAAATTTCAAACGTCTTACATGGCAAAGAGTATGGCTTTTCCCCACCCAGCTTCTAATGAGAACACTGTTTTCTGAGATAGAGGTATTGCAAAAACAAAGTTGGCTTGATGGGAAAAAACAATGGACCATTAAAACACAGCCTTGAAATCTAAGCTGGCTTCCATGAAGGTGGGAAATCTAAACACTAACCAGGTGCTATCCCATAATGTAAATGATCAAGTGACACAAAATAAAACTTAAAAAGCAGATGGACATACAACTCTATCTTTAAAATAAAAGAGGAAGGCCCCTAAAATGTTATCACTACCAACAGAAAACAGCAATGCTGCTCCTCCCTGAAGCACGTCTATAAGATCTATTTGTGCCATATATGTTAATCTCTAATTAAATGTTGTTAAACTCTTTGAATCCATTTCTTAAAGGTGAATACCCAATACAAAGTCAAATGCTCTTTCTGTTGAACTAATTCATCCTACTAAGAATTTTTAAATTATACCTTTTCTGCTGCTAAATCCAACTTTCCATTCAGTGTCTGAGCCTTTTTCAGATACCGTTGTACATCCTGAAGATCTCCAAATGAGTAAAATTCTTCTGACTGTTTAGCATAACTTTCCAATTCCTCCACAAACCGTTCACACCGTAACTAATAAAAAACAATTTTTTGTTACTATTTTTAAGAGTAAAAACCCCTAAGCATCAAGAGAAAGTTTTGGAATTTATAAGGGTTATCAGAATTATTACATTTCATCACTGGCAAAATATAAAGAAAGGGACGCTGCTGCTAAGTCACTTTCACTTTTCACTTTCATGCACTGGAGAAGGAAATGGCAACCCACTCCAGTGTTCTTGCCTGGAGAGTCCCAGGGACGTGAAGATGCCTGGGATCCAAAACATGTAGAATTAAGTCTGGCTTTAAAACTAATGGGTTAAGATTCCTGTAACTCATAAATCAGAGAACATTTACCCCTCTATCATCAATGTAAGAAATTCTAACTAATAAAATGTATAAGAATGTAATAAACAATGGTATTCTTTACTATGCTAATGAAATATATACTCACTTGAGAAAAATCTCATGACAATCAAGTATGGGACTAAGAGAACTCCCATTTTTTAAAGACCTATAAAGGTAACTGCAGCATTGTTACTAACTGGAAAAAAGTGAATTTCTTTATTTGCATTCTAATATTCAGATTCAATTAGTAATGCTAAAACAAAGCATCCTGAGTTTATTTTTCTTATCCCATGAGTTCACAGGAAATAAAGAAAAATATATACAGATTTAAAAGCCTAAAAACTAAACCCTTCTAGTATAAAACAAATGTGTGTGTGTTTTAATGAGAGGTTTCTTACAAAATTGTCATTGGAAAGACATTCCAAATTAAATGGTTCTTAAACAGCTCTTAATAAAACAGTCAAAACTCAAATCTAGGTTATTAAAAATAATTTTATATTTCATAGATTATCTAGGTTGATTTCTGTCCTCTTTAGTTTCCTGGGCAATTTATTGCTCTGGCCCAGTGAGAGAAGGAAAATGAGAAGAAAAATTCATTAATGTGAAGTATAGTTTGTAGAATGGTATACATTACCATGAAGTATAGATAATTCTGGGTCACCCAGTGATTTCCTAAGAATCTATTATATTGTATGTAGCATAAGCATCTAATATACATGATATTTTCTACAGGTTTTAAAAAATTGTGAAATGGCCTAAATGTAAAACAGAAAGAAATACTTAAACATACACTTACAGTTTAAAATGAAGGATTAAGAAATTTTTAAGTCTCTAATTTATGCTCCAAACATATTCTGTCAATTAATTGTATCTGCTCTAGTGTGGCAGACAGAGGTCAGGCTTGCGGTCAAAGAGCAGCTCTACTGGCTGACTTGAAACAAGTCTGCTCACCTTCACTGGGAACCTAAATCTCTTCATCTGCAAAATGAGACTGAAAATACGGTGTCATTTATTCAGATCATAGCTATGAGATGCTCACGGCATTTCTGTGTGTCAGGCACTGTGCTATCCAGTAGGGTTAAAAAAATAGAGAAAATGTAAAAAAAACAAGTCCTGCTATCAAAGAGGTGACCAACAAGTGGGGAGAAAACCTGAAAATAATAATGTAATCAGCCCCATGGAGGTGTGTGAGAACTATCACGGGAGCAGAGGTGCAGAAGCACGGAGGTCTGACGGAAAGCGCTTCTCTGGCAGCCAATGACTGTGAGGACAGACAGGCATGTGTGGGGGACGGTGGGCACTCCAGATGAAATGGAGAGGGTGCGGCTTCCCCGGTGACCAGCGGGATGAGCATCTGCCTGCGAGTGCAGGAATCACGGGTTCGATCCCTGACTGGGGAGCTCCCGTATGCTACAGGGCAACTCAGGCCACGTGCCACAGCCACTGAGCCTGTGGTCCAGAGCCCGTGTGCACAACGGCCAAAGCCAGGGCATCGCAGCGTCTGTGCGCTGCAGCAAGAGGCCACCACGGCGAGGAGCTTGTGCACGGCAACTAGAGAGAAGCCTGTGCGGCAACGAGGACCCAGCGCAAGCAAGTACCTGATAAACGTTAAAAACAGAAGAAGAAATGGAGAGTGTGGGCAGGAGATGAGCGGTATAGGAGAGCGGGTACCAGAAGTTGCTCAGGGTTACTGAAGAGACAAGAGCAAGGAGTGGGAAGACATAGGAGATGAGGCTGGACAGACAGGGCGAATCACAAACCATCTTGTTTGTAGGACGCGCACAAAAGGTTCAAATTACCGAACAGTAGAGCTGGTGGAGTACTTAGGCAAGCTGGCGATTACACAGAGTGAAGGCATACCCCACCAAGGGAGCTTTGGCCTTAACAAAAGTAAACTCAAGAGAGTACTATAAACTGTATAAGATAACATTTTTATTAATGGTCATTTGTGGACAATGTATTAAAGTTTACTCCCTCGAAAAATCAAGAAATGATGCCACATACATCCAATATGTGTACTATCTTCTACTAAGATTAATGGGAAGAGAGAGCTAAAATATGTGAACTGTGAAATAGAGGAGCTGACAGTGCTATGTAGGAAGCTAAATATTTCCAGAAAATGAAAATAATTTAAAATATCCACGATGCCTACCTTAAGACCTTCTTGATATTGTTCTGTTTTATCCTTAATGATTTTCCTATGTTCATCAAAAATTTCTTCCATTCTTCCATACCACTGGAAGACATTATTATTTAGTCTAATGTCAGCTGGGGAAAAGTTGGTACACTCAATGAGGAAGGTGAGGCAGTTTTTAGAATCCACCAGTCTTTGTCCCAGTTCAACCATATCAACTGTTTCTACTTTCTGAATATAAGCCTGAGGGGAAAAAAATTACAGATGGCATTTTAAGGAACAGCTCATGTCAAAAAATAGCCTGTGGAAATACATTGCATAAATTGTACAGACTTGTTAGGACAGACTTTTGGTTTAAATAGGGGACTGCAGTAGAGTCTGCTTTTCATCCCTCCTGAAAGCCTTACTGATTTTCAGTAAGAGCAGGGGGGCGGGGCGGGGGACAGAAACACTAAACAACAGACCAAAAGCACTGGAAAGTCAAGAAGCGCTATAGTTCTATGGAACATGAGAAGCAGATGCTGAGTGATACCATTCTTTCAGAATAGCATTTTGTGGCACCTACTGTATGCCTGATACTGTGCCAAGTGCTGGCAATTCAGTGTGACAAAAACAGACATGGGCTTTGCCCTCAGAGAGCTTGAAGTTTAGTGGAGGAGACAGTCAAATAACCATCGTTAACAAGTGTAAAATTGCAAATCTGCATCAGACACAAGTGCGGCAAGACTTTAGCTATAAAAACTAAAATATGGGCTTTCCTGGTGACTCAGACAGTAAAGAATCTGGTTGCAATGCAAGAGACCTGGGTTCGATCCCTGGGTTGGGAAGATCCTGTGGAGGAGTACTTGGCAACCCACTCCAGTATTCTTGCCTGGAGAATCCCATGGACAGGGGAGCCTGGTGGGCTATAGTCCATGGGGTCACAAAGAGTCAGACACAGCTGAGCAGAAAACTAAAATATAACTGAAGACAAATTTAACAGGGAATGTGCTAAACCTATGAGGAAGACTACAGTACTTTACTGAGGGACATTTTTAAAGTACCAAACAAATATAGAAATACATATTAAGACACAATATTATAAAGATGTAAATGGTGGCTCAGACAGTAAAGAATCTGCCTGCAATGCGGGAGACCTGGGTTTGATCCCTTTGTTGGAAAGATCCTCTGGAAAAAGTGAAAGTTGCTCGGTTGTGTCTGACTCTTTGTGACCCCCTAGTTATAGTCCATGGAATTCTCCAGGATAGAATACTGGAGTGGGTAGCCTCTCCCTCCCCCAGGGGATCTTCCCAACCCGGGGACTGAACCCAGGGTTCCCGCATTGCAGGCGGATTCTCCTTACAGTTCCCAGTGGACTTCCCTTGTGGCTCAGCTGGTAAAGAATCTGCCTGCAATGCAGGAGACCTGGGTTCAATTCCTGCATTGGGAAGATCCCTGGAGAAGGGAAAGGCTACCCTCTCCAGTATTCTGGCCTGGAGAATTCCATGAACTGTATAGTCCAGGGTCGCAAAGAGTCAGACACGACTCAGTGACTTTCACTTTCACAGTCCCCAGCATCACATCTGTAAGAATCTTCATCTCTTGAACACAAAAATATCTCAAGAAAGCATGTTACAAGATAGTATATATAAGCAACAGTTTGGCAGAATTCTAGTTTATACCCCCCCAAAAACAGAACAGATTTTAAAATTCAAAAATAATAATTAGTTTTATTTAACATGTTACTTTACTATTTAATATTCTTTACCAGTTGAGCCACAAGGGAGGCCAAGAATACTGGAGTGGGTAACCCATCCCTTCTCCAGGGGATATTCCCAACCCAGGAATTGAACTGGGCTCTTCTGCATTGCAGGTGGATTCTTTACCAACTGAGCTATGAAGGAAGCCATTCCTCAGGAGAAGGAAATAGCAACCCACTCCAGTATTTTTGTCTGGAGAATTCCATGGACAGACAGGGGAGCCTGGGGAGCTACAGTCCATGGGGTAGCAAAGAGTCAGACACAATTGAGGGACTAACAGTTTCTCCTTCAGTCTACAAAGTCAATGCAATTTCAATCAAAATTGCAAGGGTATTAAAAGAAACTAAATTTGATATGATTCTAAGTCTCTGAAAGTACTCAAGAGTAAATATTTGAGAAAGAAAGAAAGTGAAGTCGCTTAGTCATGTCCAACTCTTTGTGACCACGTAGACTGTGGCCTACCAGGCTCCTCCGTCCATGGGATTCTCCAGGCAGGAATACTGGAGTGGTTGCCATTTCCTTCTCCAGGGGATCTTCCCGACCCAGGGATCAAACCTGGGTCTCCCACATTGCAGGCAGACACTTTACCCTCTGAGCCACCAGGGAAGCCTAAATACTCAAGAAGGCAAAGATAATCATTAAAAAGTGAAATGATAGAGACTAGCTCTGCTAAACAGCAAAATGCACTATATAGATGCAGTAATTTAAACAGTTCCTATTCTGGCTTTAGAAGTAGAGAATGGACAAGAATAGAGCTCAGAAATAGATTCAAATATGTATGGAAATTTACTGTTGAAAAAGAGGCATTTCAAATCAGGAGTGAAATGACAAATCATTTAATATATTGTACTGAAGTAATTGGCTATTGATTTTGGAAGAAACTAAGAGGCCTATTTACTTAGTAGAAGTACAGAGAAGGTACACTATTAAGTGAATAAAATAATTTATAGGAGTAATGATTGTATTTTTGCAAAAGCAGATCTCTTCTCGTGTGAGTGGGTGAATATATAGGGGGGAGTGTGTGTGTGTGTGTGTGTGTGTGTGCACGCATGTGCATGCACACGGAAGTGCCCATGTATATGTACATATATACATGTGGTTCTCTCAAAGTTCTCTTGAAACATTAAGCTATGCATATATCTTAAAAATATAAATGGCGAAGGAAACTTGCTACCCTACAGAAAAATGAGAAAACTGGCAATTACTTATCCTAACCTGTGTTTATTTTCCCTGTGTTATACCCCATATCTCCCTGTCCAGGAAGTAAGTACCTTTTTTAATGCTTTTAAAGTTCTTTTAAATTTCTTATAACCAGCTCTCTCTTGCTCTTCCTTTTTGTCACTCTCTGCTATCTATCTGTCTACACACACACACACACACACACACACACACACACACACACACACACAATTGGAGAGAACCATTACCCACAAAGAAAGAAATTATGGAAAAGAGAAACTTTTATTTCATACAATTCCATATTATTTTTCACTTTTATAAATAAACAGAAAAAAAAGAGAGTAACATGGAAACATACATTACCATATGTAAAATAGATAGCCAACGGTAATTTGCTGCGTGACTCAGGGAACTCAAGCTGGGGCGGGGTGACAGCCTAGAGGAGTGAGATGGGGAGGAGGTGGGGACATGGAAAACCTATGGCTGGTTCATGCTGGTATTTCAGAAATCAGCACAGTACTGTAAATCAATTACCCTTCAGTTAAGAAAAAGACACTGTCTTGAAATCTTTCATATGTCACTCTAATTAGGCTGTTTTTTTGGTTGCAAATTCAAATAAAGGTCTAACTGAAAATGCATTTTTGCAACTTGGTTAATCAGCTTTCTAAGCAGTCAAACAACTGGATTTTTATTTCCTTTTACTGATAAAAAATGACTGAGTTCTGTATTGAGTAAAACGAGATGTTTATGACCTTACAGAAATAAACTTTTTCAAGATACAGAAATATAATATCAAGTAGTAAGTCATATTTGCTAATTCTGTTAAATGTTGCTATAAACAGAAATTCACACCAAATAACTCCAAGTTCCTATATAATTCCAGTGATAGCTAAGGGGGTAAATAAATAACACTCTTCATACTCAATATTCATTATTTTTCAAAGGAATTTCCAGCTATGGAACTCTCTAGCTACCTTTAAAATCATCCATATTAAAATATCATTTTTACAACAACTAACATAAGATATAAAAGATTCTAAAAAAAGTACCATAGGTATGTTTGTATTTGATACACACATATACATTCAGGTGCCAAGAGCCCCAGTCCAAGTATAAATACTCGAAAAGGAAATAGAGGAAATACAGAGAGAGGCTGTATATAAAAGTTGGTTCTAATGATTTTAACAACATTTTCAAGTGATTAATTTAATGTACATAATCATCTGAACTCCTTTTGTAATTTCTTACCTATACAAACTTTTGAATGATTTTACACTTTTTGCTGGGTTTGCTTAAATATTTTAAAATCTAGAAACACAAGGTTCTATTTTGGATCTTGTGATTGCTAGAAAAGGGGGAAAAAAGCTCCTATAAAAGCTTAATGTTATACAAATGGAAAAGGAACAAAATAAAAGATGATTAGCCAGGTGTCTTATATTATTTTATTCACCATCAGGCAGACCTCAAGCGTAGGAGACTTATCTAATACTTTCAGTACCATAAGTCCGAAGCTCAAAATATTTTTCAGCAAACTATCACAGAAATGTTTAATATATGAGAGAATAAAAGATAACCTATAGAAAGCAAAGCAAAATATTACTTAAGGATTAAACATTCATTGTTTAAAAAATGAAGGATGATCACATATCTCAGGTTTCCCAAGACAGTCCTGATTTATGCCTGTTAGCATAGTAATGATTATTAATAGTGCTCTCAAAAAGATCCTTGTAGACAGACAACTGCATTAATAACTCCAATATCTCACCTCTTCCACTATCTAATCTTAGAGTGTCCTCTCACGGACTCTGTGGCCATGTGACTTGCTTTGGTCAATAGGCTACTCGCTATTTTGACACAATGAGAAACTTAAAAACCATACGCGCAACTGGGCTTGCTTTTCTGTCTCTATCAGCCCACGAAAACACGCAGGTGAGACTGCTGAGGTTTGAGAGGAAAGCGGAGCAGAAGAAAGTCACTGAAGACAAGGATAATGGTCAATCCAACTGAGAAAGTCAATCTGACTAAGTCAGAACCATCTAGGAGTACCCAGCCTGCATCACCAAGCTTCAGAGAGAGAGAAACAGAGAGAGAGTGTATGTGTGTAACTTACAATTTTAAGCCCCTGTTTTAACTTTTGGAGTGATTTGTTACTATATTATCATGTCAATAATTATAAAAAACTGGGAAAAATAAGCAAAACAATTTACTCATACACACATACAGAGCTTATAAACAATACCTTCATTTCCATCAGTTCTGCTGTATTTGGAGGTGTGCTAAGAGCTTTTTCAGATATCTTCTCAAATTCCTCACATAATCTGAAAAACCAGACAAAAGCCATTTATACAAATAAATTTTATTCTGAAATATATTCATGTATACTATTTTAAAATTCCATTACTGTATTCCATGAGAAATACAGTTAGATTATCTTACATATATGACATCTAATTAATTAAAAGCAAATTTGTGCTCACTTATTCATTCAATACACTTTTAATGATCATCATGTTCCTAACTACTGTATTAAGTGACAGAGATACAGAAACGTGGAATGTAGTAATGGTTCTCAGACAGTCCGCATTCCAGTATGAAAGACAAGACTATGAACAATCACTTCCGACCTAGAGTTTCAAGGATGCTACCAGAGATTTAGTTGAGATGGCACAAAAAGAGGTCTACTTGGAAGGCATGGTTAAAATGGGCTGGTGAGCTCAAAAACTTCTGGGAGCATGCAAATATTTCCTACTGACTTGAGTTGTGGGCAATACAAATAATGAACTTACCATGAAATTAAAAAAAAAAGAGTTGTGAGAGGTTAGGAAAGTTGAGATAACGCATAGAAATTTATTCAAGAAGATTGGCTGAGGTGAAAGAGATGGAATGGATGGTGATGGTATTGAGCTGAAGTGGAGGATGGAGAATGGAAGAGGGTTTTGAACATGTTTGCAAATTTCAGAGGCAGAATCAAAAAGTGAACAAGAGATTTAAGATGAGACACAGAGGGGACAACCCAAAAACACAGGTCCAGGGAGATGGGAGGCAATGAGGCTGAGCTTATGGGTGGAGACAAGAACATTGAATGGTTGCCAGACTCTTGCCCTGTGAGAATGTGGGGAGCCAGAGGGGGAAGGGGTCCTTGCAGAGGTGAGTTGAAACACATGAGAGCAAGGAGCTGAGGGTATTTGAATCTAAGAGTTCCTGTAATAGTCCTGGTGTGTCCTCTGTACATACTGTGAGTCTGGTGAGAGGCATACTTAGGAGAAAAAGGGAAAAAGTAGAACTGGCATGAGCTCTAGGGGCAGCTAAGAGGCAGGGAAATGGCTATGAAATTAAATATTTCACTCAGCATGAAATGTTATAAGTAAAAGACTTATTCACTATTCTACACTTTCAGAGGAAAAGGTACTTTAAGATGAATATATGATTCTGGGTCTCAGATAAGCCACCCAAGTCCTAGCCCTTTTTCATGCGGTGCCACCCTCTTCAGCCTCCCCCCAAACCCCACCTCTCATCTCTCACAGTATCTGTGAAAGTCACACAACCCAGGCCTTGCTCTTGGAGCACATCAGCCATTTCATGCCTCGCTTCCTTCAACACACTGTATCCTCTAACTGGGATTCTTTCACCCACACTGCTCACCTGCTGGACTCCTACTCAATCTTCAAAATGAATTTATGTATCACTGCCACTTTTCAGCCTTCCCTGATTTTCCCCTCTCCTCCAACCTTCACTGTGAAAGGAAATTGATCATTTCCTTCTCTACTGTTCTTTCTCTGTGATTCAATACATCCTGTTGTAATTTACTGGATTGGGTGTCCACTTCTGCAACATAACTTCAGCAGTTTTGTTCATAGTCTATGTCCCTAATGCTGTGCCTGACCTTCCTCCAGGCTTCTACACAAGCTAAAAGAAATATTCTTTTTAATTATATTTCCTCTAACACTATAACTATAAAAATTCTGATTATCTTGGGGATTTATTCCATGTAACTCATACCAGGAAAAGAGGTTCCTGGAGCCACATTATCACCAGTGTCAGAAAACTACACTAATTACACTTCTAGTCTTAAATAGGTATTCTGCTTTACACATTAGCATTTTTGAGTTTACTTAACAAGAGTCAGTTTTCCTTAAAATCTCCAGGTTGGGCAACAAATGAGTTTACAGTTAAAGGTAACATGTTCCCATGGACATGAAGGGTAATTACTGTAAAATGATGTTCCAAATTTGGGATCCTTGACAACTACTATGAATATCCACTTTGAAAATTCACTCTGTGTACTGATTACACAAATTTAAAAATGTAAAGTTAGATAATATCCACATGACTTGTACAAAAGAAATGCAAACGCATTTTAATACCACCTTAATTCAGACAACTGGGAAGACATATTCACGGTGAAAAAAAGATACTAAATAGATTAAAGTAGAAATAAGTTTGGCTTTATCTTTTCTTTTAGGTCATTTATGACACTGCTTTGTCCATCACTTTAGTTGACAGTTGACTCTATTTAAACCACCTCCCCCCCACCAAATAAAAGTATTACACACAATACCTTGTATTTACTTCCTGATGATCTCTGAACATTTTAGCAATAAGTTTTCCACAAATGACATCTGCTCGCCTCACCAAAGCTCTGATTAATTCCTCACAGCGCACTTCAAACATTCCTAAACGAACAGTCTGCAATGTTGGGTATTAAAAGTTTAATAAACATGAAATGAGATAAATGATTCCCACAATTTTGCTTTTCCACAATATTGCTTTGTATATGTGATCTAATACAATTGAGCTGTTTTTTTTTTTTAATATAATGTAGGCTGGCTTTTTAAAATACTCTACCACTATCTTCTCAGTAAATCTCCTTGAATAGAATATCTTAAGCCAATTCTATTTCAGGACAATAATGGATATAAAAACTTTGGAGAACTGAGTTATTGAAACATAGACAGTGTGAGATTTAAAAGTTGTATATGCTCTGTACAAAAAGTAATGAATGTTCATGGTAGCGATTTTGGAAAATATTTTAAAAAGGACAAAAGAATAAAATGTTTAATTACCAGTCTCCTACTAAACAGAAGTTACCACATTTTAGTATCAGTTCAGTTAGGTCGCTGAGTCGTGTCTGACACTGTGCGACCCCATGAACCGCAGCACACCAGGCCTCCCTGTCCATCACCAACTCCCAGAGTCCACCCAAACCCAAGTCCATAGAGTCGATGATGTCATTCAATTATCTCATTCTCTGTCGTCCCCTTCTCCTCCTGCCCTCAATCTTTCCCAGCATCAGGGTCTTTTCCAATGAGTTGGCTCTTCGCATCAGGTAGCCAAAGTATTAGAGTTTCAGCTTCAACATCAGTCCTTCCAATGAACACCCAGGACTGATCTCCTTTAGGATGGACTGGTTGGATCTCCTTGCAGTCCAAGGGACTCTCAAGAGTCTTCTCCAACACCACAGTTCAAAAGCATCAATTCTTCTGCACTCAGCTTTCTTTATTGTCCAACTCCCACATACATACATGACCACTGGACAAACCATAGCCTTGACTAGATGAACCTTTGTTGACAAAGTAATGTCTCTGCTTTTTATTTATTTATTTATTTATTTATTTTTTATGTCTCTGCTTTTTAATACACTGTCTAGGTTGGTCATAACTTTCCTTCCAAGGAGTAAGCATCTTTTAATTTCATGGCTGCAGTCACCATCTGCAGTGATTTTGAAGCCCAGAAAAATAAAGTCAGCCACTGTCTCCATTGTTTCCCCATCGTTTTGCCATGCAGTGATGGGACCGGATGCCATGATCTTTGTTTTTTGAATGCTGAGCTTTCAGCCAACTTTTTTCACTTTCATCAAGAGGCTCTTTAGTTCTTCTTCACTTTCTGCCATAAGGGTGGTGTCATCTGCATATCTGAGGTTATTGATATTTCTCCCAGCAATCTTGATTCCAGCTTGTACTTCTTCCAGCCCAGCGTTTCTCATGATGTACTCTGTATATAAGTTAAATAAGCAGGGTGACAATATACAGCCTCGACGTACTCCTTTTCCTATTTGGAACCAGTCTGTTGTTCCATGTCCAGTTCTAACTGTTGCTTCCTGACCTGCATACAGGTTTCTAAAGTGGCAGATCAGCTGGTCTGGTATGCCCATCTCTTTCAGAATTTTCCACAGTTTATTGTGATCCACACAGTCAAAGGCTTTGGCATAATCAATAAAGCAGAAATAGATGTTTTTCTGGAACTCTCTTGCTTTTTTGATGACCCAGCGAATGTTCGCAATTTGATCTCTGGTTCCTCTGCCTTTTCCAAAACCAGCTTGAACTTCTGGAAATTCACGGTTCACGTATTGCTGAAGCCTGGCTTGGAGAATTTTAAACATTACTTTACTAGCGTGTGAGATGAGTGCAATTGTGCGGCAGTTTTAGCACTCTTTGGCACTTCCTTTCTTTGGGATTGGAATGAGAACTGACCTTTTCTAGTCCTGTGGCCACTGCTAAGTTTTCCAAATTTGCTGAGTTTTCCAAATATACATTTTGGTATAATTGCCATTATTCCGAAGTATTTATAAACACCAAAGCAATTTAAAAAATTAGTTCTTAATATTTTTGAAGGGTCAAATTAAAGAAAGTATTTAAAAGTCAGGCTTGCAGGGTAGACTTTCAGCCCTCTGAGCAGAAGAACCTTGTGTTTTGTCTATGTCCATATAGCCAGGGCTTACCACAATGCTTGGCATGTAGAAAAGTCCAGTAAATAGCTATTCGTTGATAATAATGGTCTAATTCTTTCACTGTACAGTGTAGAAATACAGCATAATAGATCAGGGAAAAGATCAATAGGTACAAAGAACAGTTGTACAAAATGGGTGATTTACCTTTCTAGATGTGTACTGTATATTCTCTATGAGTTTTTGATATTTGCGAATTTCTTGTATTATTCTCACATAATGATGATTTTCTGCAAGGAAAGCATCAGCATCTTGTTCAGCTTTTCTGGTAATTAAAAAATCATACTTGTCATAAAATCTGAGGTGCTCAATGGGTGCCACGCTCTCACGCATAACCACCTCCTTAATCTTTTCTTTGTGAGCTTCGACAATTTCATCCAGAATTACTGGCTTCAAGACTGTTGGTTTAGACTTACTTTCCTAAACAAAGGGATAAAAACTATATGAGTCATTTAAAATACCTTAAATTAAGGTAACCATATCATTTGTGTTTTGCTATTTAGTCGCTTAAGTCAGGTCCAGCTCTTTTGCAAGACCATGGACTGTAGCCTGCCAGGCTCCTCTGTCCATGGGATTTCCAAGGCAAGAATACTGGAGTGAGGAGCCATTCCCTTCTCCAGGGGATCTCTCTGGCACAGAGATAAAAGACACATCTCCTGCATTGCATGTGAACTCTTGACTGCTGAGCCTCCAAGTAAGCACACCATATCATTTAGCTGTGTAAAAATGCCCATCTTAGCATATTGTCTTTTTACTCCCAAGGTATTCTGATTTTTCCAATCTATGTCTACAGAAGGAAATTCAATCTAATCACAGCATGTTTTAAATATTTAGGTTTCATATAATGTTTTGTTTTTCTTAGAGGCTATCTAGGTGCGTTTTGTTTTTCTGTATGGATGAAAGAGCAGTCACTTGAGAACATGCACAAATTAAAATTAGAATATCAAAACAGCAAAATCCACATTTTATTTGTGCAACTGTATATGCTAGCTTAAAAGGTAGTGCTTGCATTGTATATTATTTTTTTTAAATAAGTCAGTTCAATGTCATTTGATTATAGTCTTTGATCACAATACTTAGTCACCTTGAGGAGTAATCTATCTGGAACAAAGAAAGACTGTTTACTCATTGATTGGACCCTGAGTTTTGATTCTGTGAACAGCAACTAGAACAGACTAAAATCCCTAGTTGCAAAATTTGTATTCTGCTACCACCATTAGAATAACATGGGCAAGAATATTATCAGATAAAAATTTTAAATAAGCAAACAAATCTCAACAGCTTGCCTCCTCTTTTTAAATAAGAGGACAAGTAAATGTGCAAATATAGTTTATTATCTCGAACCAAGATACACTTTAAATACACACACACACACACACACACACACATACTCTGTCTCTCTCTCTGCCTGTTTTTCAGAGAAGGGATTTTTAACTATCACAAACAAAAATCATTGCCAGTAGTGAATACCCTACAGCTTTTAAAGTGATAATATCAAATGACTCCTCAGCAAACTGGGTGATTCGTCAGGAATCCAGGGTGCATTTGCCCACTATGTCCCTTAGTGGGCATTTCAGGAAATCACACTTTTTAAGAACTAGATGCTTCATGAGAACATTAGTGAATCCCACCACCATCACTGTCATCTCAACCTTACTTTTGGGGCACAGTAGATACTTGGTGTCATCCTTTCTGAAAAAGAACTTTAGTATAAATAAATACATATTATGAAATTTATGCAATGTGAAATTGTTGGGTCTAATGTGAAGCTTGTCCATTTTAGTTTACTGATTCCATTATATTTACTACCATGGACAAGAGTCTTTTAGAAGAAATGGAGGAGCCCTCATACTCAAAAAAAGAATCCAAAATGCAGTACTTTGGTGCAATCTCATAAACTACAGAATAATCTTGATTGGTTTCCAAGGCAAACCATTCAACAGCATAGAAATCCAAATCTATGCCCCAACCACTAATGCTGAAGAAGCTGAACTTAAATGGTTCTATGAAGACCTACAAGTCATTCTAGAACTAACACCAAAAAAGATATCATTTTCATCATAGGAAATTGAATGCAAAAGGAGAAAATCAAGAGATTTCTGGAGTAGCAGCCACATTTGGCCATAGAGTACAAAATGAAGCAGGGCAAAGGCTAAGGGAGTTTTGTCAAGAAAACACACTGTCATATCAAACACCCTTTTCCAACAAGACAAAAGACATGGACATCACCAGATGATCAACAATAAAACCAACTGCAAAGAATATACTCAATCTGAAGACGGAGAAGCTCTATACAGTCAACAACAACAACAAAAAGACCAGGAGTTGACTGTGCCTCAGATCATGAGCTCCTTATTACAAAATTCAGGATTAAACTGAAGAAAGTAGGGAAAACCATTAAGCCATTCAGGTATGATCTAAATCAAATCCCTTATGATTATACAGTGGAGATGATAAATAGATTCAAGGGATTAGATCTGGTAGACAGATAGCCTGAAGGACTGTGGGTGGAGGTTCATAATACTGTACAGAGGATGGTGACCAAAACCAGTCTGAAGAAAAAGAAATGCAAGAAGGCAAAGTGGTAGTCTGAGGAGACCTTACATATAGCTGAGAAAAGAAGAGACATGAAAGGGAAATACACACTCAACTGAACGCAGAATTCCAGAGAATAACAAGAAGAGACAAAACCTTCCTAAGTGAAAAGCAAAAAATAGAGGAAAACAGTAGAATGGGAAAGACTTAAGATCTCTCCAAGAAAACTGGAGATACCAAGAGAACATTTCATGCAAAGATGGGCTCAATAAAGGACAGAAATGACAAGGAACTGACAGAAGCAGAGAGATTAAGAAGAGGTGGCAAGAATAGACAGAAGAACTGTACAGAAAAGGTCTTAACAACCCAGAAAACCACAATGGTGTGGCTACTCACCTAGAGCCAGACATCCTGGAGTGTGAAGTCAAGTGGGCCTTAGGAAGCATCACTACAAACAAAGCTAGTGGAAGTGATGGAATTCCTAAAAGATGATGCTGTTAAAATGCCACACTCAGTATGCCAGCAAATTTGGAAAACGCAGCAGTGGCCACAGGACTGGAAAAGGTCAGCTTTCATTCCAATCCCCAAAAAAGGCAATGCCAAAGAATGTTCAAACTGCCGTACAATTGCACTCATTTCACAGGCTAGCAAGGTAATGCCCAAAATCCTTCAAGCTATGCTTCCACAGTACATGAACCAAGAACTTTCAGATAAACAAGCTGGATTTAGGAAAGGCAGAGGAACCAGAGCTCAAGCAGCCAACATCCATCAGATCACAGAGAAACCAAGGGAGTTCCAGAAAAAATCTACTTCTGCTTCACTGACTACATGAAAGCCTTTGACTGTGTGGATCACAACAAACTGCGGAAAATTCTTAAAGAGATGGGAATACCAGACCTCCTTGTCTGTCTCCTGAGAAACTTACATACAGGTCAAGAAGCAACAGTTAGAACCAGACGTGGAACAATGGACTGGTTCAAAATTGGCACAGGAGTACAAAGCAGTATATTGTCACCTTGCTTATTTAACTTATATGCATAGTTTATCATTCAAAATGCCAGGCTGGATGAATCACAAGCTGGAATCAAGATCACCCAGGAGAAATATCAACAACCTTATATATGCATATGATACCACTCTAATGGCAGAAAATGAAGTGGAACTAAAGAGTCTCTTGATGAAGGTGAAAAAGGAGAGTGAAAAAGCTGGCTTAAAACTCAATATTCAAAAAACAAAGGTCACAGCATCTGGTACCACAACTTTATGGCAAGCTGAGGGGGGTAAAAGTGGAAACTGTGACAGATTTTATTTTCTTGGGCTCCAAAACCACTGTGGACACTGACTGTAGCCATGAAATTAAAAGACGCTTGCTCCTGAGAAGAGAAGCTATGATAAACCTAGAGAGCATATTAAAAAGCACAGACTTTACTGACAAAAGTTCCTTTAGTCAAAGCTATAGTTTTTCCAATAGTCATGTATGGATGTGAGAGTTGGACCCTAAAGAAGGCTGAGTGCCAGAGAATTGATGCTTTCGAACTGTGGTGCTGAAGAAGACTCTTGACAGCCCCTTGGATTGCAAGGGGATCAAACCAGTCAGTCCTAAAGGAAATCAGTCCTGAATATTCACTGGAAGAACTGATGCTGAAGCTGAAGCTCCAGTACTTTGGCCACTTGAGCAAAGAGCTGGTTCACTGGAAAAGACCCTGATGCTAGGAAAGACTGAGGGCAGGAGGAGAAGGGGATGACAGAGGATGAGATCATTGGATAGTATCACTGACTCAATCCACATGAGTTTGAGCAATTCTGGTAGATAGTTAAGGAGAGGGAAGCCTGGTGTGCTGCAGTCCATGGGGTCACAAAGAATTGGACATGACATAGTGACTGAACAACAACAATGTGAATCTTATTAATATTCATCACAAAATAAGTAAGGTGGGAAGTCATAACTGGTATCCCCACAGGAACCAGAAACCTTGAGAGGTGACACAACCTCAAAATGAGGGTTCTCAGGACATAAAATTTCAGAATGCTGCAAGCTGAGGGGACAAGAAAGAGAAATGTCTTATCTAGGCCTTGTTTTTCAGTGGAGAAGAAAAACAGTGGTTGTCTTAAGAATTTGTAACCACAAATCTGTTCTCATACAGATTTGGGTAAACATTCACACCATCAGTATTGTCCACCTAATCCTCAAGCAAAAATTTTGTCTAAAAGGGTACTGGGTTTGCAGGGGCCTCAAGAGCACATATCAATATGCAAATTCCAGAGGAACCAATTCAAACCAAGGCCTCAAAGATGTCCTGCATAAAGTTCTCAGTTGTACAAGGCCATAGGAATAAAGGAAAAGCACTTACAGAAAAACCACCAAGAGCAGGACGCAGATCGGCAAACAGAAGAATAATGAATGCATAACTAAGTATAAGAGACTATCAAAAATGATCAGGCCTAGCTGAAAAAAGAAGTTAATGGGCCCTGAGAAAGTAAAAATAAAAAAGTTAGATCTACGGAAACGATAATATTCTCAAAATGAATAATGTCACAATCACAATGTTAAGTAAAATAAAACAAGTCATGGACTATTTATAAGCTGACTCCACCTATACAACAATATGGGAAAACTAAAAAGAAATTTTTAAAATATGCAATCATGTACTGATAGTAAGTTTATCTTTAAAAATTCAGAATAATAACTACAAAATGCAAGATAGTGAGTCCTTTGCTAGAAGGTAGAAGAACAGAACTATGAACAGGGAAGGGCAACTGAGGCGCAGAGCTTAAAGGTCACAGTCATTGTATAAGTTAGATTGAAGGCATGAAGCTGTTAACTTTATTACTACTTAAAACTTTAAACATTATCCTTAAAACTTTAAACAGCCCTGTACTCTTTTTATGCATGAAATACTCATAAACTATTTAAAAAATAAAAAAGGAAAAAGAAAGCTAATGGTTGGACTTAGGAAACTTGAAAAGCTTTTAAATAAATGAATTTTCAGACATGCTCATTTCATATACTAGATTGCAATAACTACTGTTGAAATATTGTAGTTCAGCAGAATGTTGCTAAATATTTGGCCAAAGAGAGAAGGGAAGTAGGATCTATGATTCGGAAGTAAGGCGACATTGACTATTCCTGGATAAAGGTGTATGAGGAAGGTAATCATTAGAAGCAGTGTTTTGCAAAGCTGGAAAAGCATTTACTAGTGGTCAACAGCATGTAGAAGTGTGACAGAAAATGCTCATTAATAGCTTCAGACCTGATCACAACTTCCCCTTCAGAAAGTTTTCAGCTGAGTTCAATGAAAGACTGGTCTAAGAAACTGGTATTAAAGAGAAGCTAATGGGAAAATAGTATATTTTCAAGCAATACTGCCTTATAAGCCAATGTGATTAAGTCATTTATATTCTGTTAAGCAGAGGATACCAGTCTATACCTTCCAGAAGTTATTTGAAGGAAATACTATCATGCAAATTCAAGCAATCAGAATATCGTTGCTACTTACCCATTTGGAATACAATTTTGTCTCAACTCTTGGCACAAAATTGACAGCCTTAATCATGACATCGTAAACATTTAGAAAGATGTCTACATAATCATTGAAATCAGGTTCAAACTTAATGGTGTCGTTATCAAGAATCAGCCTCATGACAAAACCTGGATGCTCAAAGGCTCTAATGGAATCCTGCAACAAAGAAATTATATAAAGTATACATATTATAAAGTATCCATAAATATGCATATCAATTGTGAGAGACTCAGGGTGGCCCTGGTCCAAGTTAGAATACAGCCTTCCTCTCGTGGCCTAGACAGGCAGCCCAAGCAGGAGCTGAGCCAGAAAATATAAGAGCCATTCCCAGCCAGACCTGCGGGTATCTACTATAGGGTCAAGATGCCAGAGAAAGGAAGATGCGTACAGCAGTGAGCCTCTAGCATCATGCAAGAAGGAGCCCAAGAGGAGAATATTCAAATTCCAGACTGCTCACCCTGTTTCAGGACCTTCTTACAGAAAGAAAAGACTTGTTTGAAGAAACCTTCCCCAGTCATCATGACCCAAACTTCCCAATGATGGGAATTTTCACTAATTCCCATTAACCTCACTAATATAATAGCAAAAATAATAATAATATGTTCTAAAACAGATAAGTGTGATAGGTCTAAATATATACTTTCTGATCTCTCACTGGTAAAAGTTATAATTATCCACTCTGAAGGAACTGAGAATAAGTTGGTAAGTGAATACTGGTATGACTGAATCTTACTTACTGGGGGTTGTGCAATTAAGTCTGTGAAATCTTGCATGGAAACCAAAGCGAGCTCCTGCAGCTGCAAAGTCATAAGCGTAGCAGCGCAGTTGAAAAAAGATTCCATTTTGGCACTGCTCTCACCAGTTGGCAATAGTTTTTTTTTATTACCTTGGTAATAAATATTCTGCACTTCTGGAAACCACCTTCAAAGAACAAAAGACTTTTAAAACTTAATACTTTCAGTGAATTACTTCTCTTACATTAACAGTAACTTCTGAACATCCATAGGTCTTCATAGAGAGGTATATTGCCAAGTGACATTATCCACCTTCTGAAATGTAAGTGCTAGCATATTTCATCCCTCCTAAGAAATTTTAATCATAGACAATGGAAAATGGCCCAATGACATGATGCTGTGATAAAAACGTAACTTGAACTCCATGTATGACACTCTTTGGATATTATAAAAATTATCTTTACTGGATATTACAAGGATGGATTTGTCAATTTAAAGCTAAAATGTGAGTAACATTAAATCAAGGGAGGCCTTTTTTGGTTCAACCCACTTGGTATTTTATGCTATTCTATTTCACAATGTTAGTTGAAAACAAGATACAAAACAACCAAATCAAGTATGTTCTTTTCTTATCCTCCTTAATGAGAAATTCTAAAAGAGTGACTGATTTAAAACAAGTTTCAAATATATATTCATCCTTGTAATAAAAGGGAAACAACGAATTTCATATTCACAGACACATTGTGATAAGTCAAGTTTTCAGTTTAGAAAACCACGGTCCAACACTAAAATTAAGGAATATTTGTACCTCTTTTATAAGATAGAATTTTTAAGCAGTCAATATAAGTTCAGGAATTACCTGAATGCTCCAAGAGAGATCAAAGTTTTAAATATATGTATTTGTCCCTTTAACAAATACATGTTTTGCGCCTCTGTGCTAGGGACAGTGTGTCGGGAGATATGAAAAATATGACATAATCCTTTATCTTTTAGAATAAGGAAGGCAACGTGTCATAGCAGAAAAGCAGCTACATTTGAAATCAAAGGATAGAGATATATTTTCTACTTAAGTAATAGAAAAGAGTTTTATAGTGAAGAGGGCAATTCCTCTAAAGAATAGATAAAAATGAAGTGAAAAAGACCTTGAGAAAAGGATCTGAAGTAGAAGATATGAAAAACAGGTGGGAAAGGTAGTGCTAATATATCTAATCATTTTGCTATCCGTAACAGAGCCAACCGATTATAAAATAGGAATAAGTAAGTGGGGGAAAGTATGCAGGACTTTGCAGAACTTGGGAGTTAAACACAAGAACTTGGGACAGGCTCATGCTCTTGGGAGCTAAACACAAGAACTTGGGACAAACTTGGGCTCTATGAATAAACAGCATATCCTTCTGCAATGGGGCACGACTGCTAAAGCAACAGGTAAAGAGGCAAGGAGAGAGAGCAAAGCCAGATACAGCAGATACTAAGGTGACAGAGAAGTTTCCAGTAGCTCAGGCAAGAGATGAAGAGAAGTGAAATGTATCTCAACAAAAAAAGAATAGTTACAGATACACTGAATATGGCTGGAGGCAGGCTGGGGATGGTGAGAATGTTGATGATGAGTAAAAGAGATAGAAAAAGTAAAAAAACTTATCAACTTGGCCTGGGAATGGTCCAGAAAAAGAAGAATGGCAGGTCTGGAATAAAGAGTAAATACTGTTATGGAAATGGTGAAAATCAGGTTCTGACATTTCATTCAGCTGGAGATATACAGCAGAAATTTTATGAGGGACACAGAGCTCAGAAAACATAAGCTCTTAAGACAGCTAAGAGAGAAGAAATCATGAAACTGTTGAGAATATAGAGAAGAAAAATGAAAGCAAATACCTGCACAGACTCTACGCTTAGAGAAGATAGTAAGATTAAGTAGGGTCAGAAAAAGAGATCAAAAAAGAAACAGACACAGAGGCACAGAACAGAGACTTAGAGAAGGCAGCTTAGAGACCTACAGCAACTGCTGAGTTGAAGAGGAGGATGAGGATGAAGAAGACATGAGGGTCTGGCATAGATGTCATAACTAATCATTTGCTAATTGTTTCTCCACTGTGGCAAGCTGATGTTCTGCCTTTCAGCCATGATAAAACACATTCTGGCTCCCTATTTAAAGTATGGTCAGAGCGTTCTTCCCTCAGAATCAATTACGCAGCATCAAGAGATACAGTTAATCAATCTAAATCTTTCAGCAAAATAATTCAATAAAGGCTTATCCTCTACTCTTTGCTTTGACATCCAGTCTACTAAAATTTGCAGTGGAAATGTATTCCTGGGGTAGAACCCCAAAGTTATAGAATAAGTTATATTTATTTTTATTCTGTGCTTATGAGGTCATATCCTTCTCTGCAATTAATTATGAAGTTTCATTCTACACTTCTCTATTTTTTATAAGAAATAAATACTAATACTATATAAAAGTCAAAAGTTCTTTCAAGTAATATCAAACAAAGAATTTGCTTCTAATGTATTAGTCAAGGAAAAACATAAAGGAAAGATTTAGCTGTAAGCTGTTAAAAGATACCTTTCTAAGCACCGTTCAGAAATCATAAAACCAAGCTGGAGTTTCATGTCCCCTGTTATCTTAAATGTGATCCAATTTTTATGTTCTATTTGCAATAACTTAATGACCTCTAACAGAGACAATTTTCCTGTACTGTTTCAGAACATATTATCTGGCACCAGTATCAATAATTATCATATGTGGCTATTGCATTTTGAAGGGCCAAATCAAAATTCTGTTTAATTCTCATTTGATAGGTCTAACCTCCCAGTACAACTGTAAACTCCTTTAAAGAATACTTTCCCCTATAATCATCTTTAAATTCTTCTTCATCCTCCATCCAAAGTCAAGAGGTAATAGGCATATTACCTTGCATGTATTCATAGCAGACTCAAATAAATATCTGGAGAATGATTAGTTGATGATCATACTCCCCCCCAACTCGTGTTATCCAACCCTACCCTCAGAGGAGAGGGTAGAAACAAGACATTGAAAAAAAAATCAATTATAACCATCTCAGTTTCTATACTAGCTATGCTGCATAGAACATCTGGATAGACATCACAGAGCAAGGCAGTTAAAGACATCATATTTAACTCTCAATCAGAAATGATTACAAACTTGTTAAAATGAGATTTTCTGAAAGCAGTTAAACTATAGTAGCTCAATCATCACATTTTAAAATGTATGTTTTTAGTACATGAAATTTCAAAACTTTACATTTTCAGTAGAGTCTCTTTGGCAGATTCCATGTGTTTCATGACAATTGTCTGAAAAGTTGACAGCTCCAATGCATCCTGACGATTGTGAAATTCTTCTATATCAACTAACCGTAACTTTCTGCAAGAGATGTCAATGAACAGTGATTTACGTATGTGTAGCTTTTTATGGTATTTGATATTTTGCTAATTGGTTGTTCCCTTCTCAAAAACAATATTCCTAGGTTTTATCACTAAAATTTGTGTTTCATAAAAATATTCTAGAACATAAAATATTTTAATTTTAAAATAATATAACTAAATTCAACAGGAACACAGTTTGATATTATGAAAGAGTGCTATACAATAGAAGGATGTAATAACTGAAATTTCATGGATAGTTAGACTGACTTTTTCTTCAAACTAGAATAATTATAACAGGAAAAGAGGTAGGGCTCAAAGCTTACAAGGTCCACTCCTAAAACAAAAACTGTACCCATTCTGAAAAGAGAGCAATCCTGGATATTGGGAAGCCATGAGGTGAGGGAGTTATCACACCTAATTATGACCCAGTGTATAAAAAAATATTTTGAACTTGTGTGGTTTTTATTTTATTTTATTTTTCAGAAAACTGTGTTTACTTCAGCCAATAGTTTTCAGTTCTGAATACAACACTATGATCCTTGTTACAAACATGCTTCACTCGAGAATTTTCTCTAGCACATTAAAGAGCAATAGTTCCTATTAGTATCATTGTTATTCACCTCAATTTAACTACAGATTACTTTCCTAAAGAAATTGCTTTTCAATTTCCACATGATCAAATGTTTTCTATGTTATCTGAAAGGTAGTAAACACTATTAAAACATTACATTTAATTTTTGCTTAAAGATCAATATAAAATGCTGGTTAGTAAATAAAACACGTTTCACATGTATTTGGATTCCTTTCACAAGTGGAAGTCCATCTCCTAGGTTATAATGAGTTCAGAACATGACATCAGTGATATATTATGCACCGAGTCGGTATAGCCATTGCTGAAGAATCACTGGTAATGCATTATTCTGGACAACTGAGCAGTGCAAAGCAAAGTTTTACATAAAATATTTCTAAAATGTAGCATGACAGCACATACTAAACATAATCTGCTCTCTTTAGGCTCCTAGCTCAACATTTCAATGTGACTTTCTGCTTTAAAGCTGCAGCTATGAGCCAGGGTGCAGGTGCATGCCACATGAAGCAGCCCTGAATAAGGGCAGTTGCCAGGGCAGGAGCCCTGGAATCCACTGTACCACTGAGCAACCAGGCCAATTTCCCTGCACTTCCTTGGTGCTTGATTTAGAGACAATCCTAAGCACAGGGCACCCATCTTTTCTGTTTTGAGACTGACAGGCTTTTACAAAAGTTTTATAGAACTTTTCCCATGAAATCCCTGATAACGTCTCCTATTTGGTCAAAAGGCTGAAATGTTAAGAAGATGGGAAAAATACTACCAGACATTGGTCCTACTTTCTCAGGACAATTCCTAAAACAATCTAGGAGTAGAACAATAGCTTTAATCACTGGGGTAAGACTACAGAAAGAGTCAGGAAAAAAAAAAAAAGATACTCAACAAATAACAGTCCCAAATCACCCCGACTGAACGTCAGGTTCTTCTCTGAACTCTTCCTATCCTTTACCTGCTGCAAGCAAGCAGATGTCAATTTTTGGACTCAGCAGTCAGTCATGGATCCCTCCCATCCTCACACCTGCCACTTGATGCCCATCACAGTCTGAAACCTACCGTGATCCTAGGATCCATCACTGATTTCAGGCACAAGGGCCTTCAGCAGTCTTGACCCAACACTCTGCACTTAACATCAAGTCAGTCTCTGACTTTGATTTCTGGTTCTCAAAGCGAATCTCACTTCTTACTGGGCCCAAGTTGCCTCTTCAATGACACTCCAAGTGCTCACGTGCCTTGCTTGCTCCATGAATTTAGAAACACGGTCTGCTCTTGCCAGTTATCCTCCTTTGTTGCATCCGAAGTAGCACACCCTCGGCAGTGCTCTGCACTTGCTTTCTTCACTTGCTAAGACATCCTGGAGACCTTGTCACAGCACGCTGATGCTGTCCTCACTTGAATTTCATGGCTGTATTCCAGTGTGTGACTCTACCATCACTTACCGAACCAGTCTGCTGTCAAAGGTTACTTGGCCGTTTCCAGGCTTATCCTCTTAACACCTGGCACAATCAAGAACCCTGAATCTCTATCACTTGCTATATTTTTCAGGTTTTATCTGTAAGCTAATTTCCCAGAAATGAGATCACTGGATTCAAGTGTAAATGAATTCATAATTTTGATAGATATGACCAGATTCCCCTCAAAAGGGTGCCCATTTCTCCAAGCTTCACTGACAATGCATGATGTTAATATATTGGAATTTTGTCAATCCAATGGAAAATAGAATGATATCTCAATGTAGTTGTTATTTCAATCTCTGCATTTCTCTTATTGTGAGTTAGTTTAAGCACCTTTTTAAGCACCCTTAATTTAAAGGGTAATCAAGTTGTATCCTCTTTGAGTACTGTACAGTAAATTAATCCATGGTGTTCTAGCAATATTTTATTGGACTCACCTTGGTCAAACCAAAATTCAAAAAATCCACTTATCTTTTCTTTGACATACTCTGATTTCTACTGTAGTTTCTATGATAATTTCCATACTAATATATATACTGTATATATGTGTGTCCGCCTACATACACCATTTTTCAAGCAAAAATACCTGGGTGCTATGTAGGTTTTTTACTACATTATGCATACCATTTTTGACATTAAGTGGGTTTTATAAGCCTAAGTACTGAATGACATGAATTTGCACATTTTCATCTAGAGAGCATCCCTTTGGGGTCCCACATTCAGGCATTCTAGAGTCATTCCGATGATCTTCTGCATTACCATTCCCAACTCACCCCTAACTCATGGCTATGCAGAGCGTGTATGCTTAGGCTCTCAGTTCTCCCACTGAGTGGGTAGCCATTCCCTTTTCCAGGGGATCTTCCCAACCCAGGGATCAAATGCAGGTCTCCTGCACTACAGGCAGATTCTTTACTGTCTTGAGCCACCAGACGGGTCACACGGAGATGGCCTATCTTTTCAGGACCTGCTGAGATTCTGGGCAGACCGAGAGTAAGATGCCCTGCGTGTCCAATGCTGGCTTCTGCTTGGAGGACCAGCACTCTGACGGCCCAGCCCACTCTCACTGTTCTCACGGAGTGGCCACGACTCACACCCACAGAGGCGGCACAGGAGTCAGCCGGGCCCGCTTCCCACCCACAGGCCACAGGGCTCCTCTCCCACTCATCCCTGCCCCAGCTGCGGCACTAACGTCTCCACCACTACAGCCCTGAACGCTCATTCTGGACGCACACACTGTTTACTGCTTTCTCATCTCAGCTTCCTTGTTTTCACTTCTTCCCCTTCCTCCTCTGATTTTGTCTCTTGCCTCCTGACACCATGTAACAGACAAAGTCTAGCCCTTTATGGACAATGTCAGGCAATGGTGCTCATCCTCCCGTGTCCAGCCCAGGGTATGCTGGCAGCTCCATCTGTGAACCGGTATTTTAAAACAGAACAAAAACCACACTGTGGTAGTGTTTTGAAAATGTACTGCTGCATATAAACACCCTTTGTGAAAGCAATATACTATATTGTATGATCTTATCATTGCATACAAAATCAGATCACAGGCCTTAGATATCTGAGTACCGGTACCCAAAAGGAAGGAATGAGAAAAGCGCAGGGCAGGGAGATGGCCTCTTCCTATCCCTACAGGACAAATTCAAAACGACAAATAAATCCACATCACACAGCGCGAAGCTGAAAGGATGTCATTTCTAGCAGTTAAGTAGTCTCACTGACAAACACCAGTTTTATGCTCTGTATGTGTATACATGTGTGTGGTCACACATACACATTTGGCTACATGAGCTCAGAGCAAAAAATGAGAAGATGCCCCACTAATGGTTATCACGTCTTTCGCTGGGTTGGTGGAAAGAAGGGAAGCCATGAGGAAAAGAAAGTCCAGGTTGGTGAAGTCAGGTAAAGTAAAGAAAAAGAACATTGCACTTAAAAAGCGTATATCACATTTGTGTAGTCATATATAGTTACATACATACCCGTACAAAGAGATTAAATTAAAATTTGTTAAATAAGGAAGAAAGGGAAAGAGGAACAAAGGGAGGGTGAGGAGGGGCCTCAGACCCTGCAAACCCACGTTCATCTCACAGGTGGGAAATGGGGAGCCTCTGAGGAGAGGGTGGCAGAGCTGGGGTGATTCTGGGTGCCTTGGCTTCCTGGTTAGGGTCAGGTGCTCCTGTGTGCTAAGGACCCCCGCTTCGGAAGGAATTCAGAGAAGCTGGTCCGCGAAGCCTCCCAGTGTATGTCCAGGGGGCTTCCCGGAACGGAAGCGAGAGCTGCATTTCTGCAGCACGCAGAGCTCTCAGCTCTCCCTTTGCTGGTCTGCAGGAGGCGAGACAATGTGCTCATTATTGTGCCCTCGTAACAACACCTGCTATTAAGAACCAAGAGACCCTGGAGAGCAGATCGCAAGTAAACTCTGGCGGCTTTGGCTGGGAGGGTGAGACAAGGTTCTCGGACCACCCTGGAGACCTGGGGGCCGTGTCCTCTAGACAGAGATCCACCCGGGTTTTGAGAGGTCTTCTTTGAGAAAAATAATATAAAACTATATTACTTTTGCATATTTTATAAATACATATGCCCACGTGTGCCTATTGCTAGGATGCCCCCCAGTGCCTCAGAAGGGATGGCACAAGGGAAGCACAGGAAGCTGGAGCTTCTAAACTGTGAGGGAAACTGTCCTCAGCCCGAGGGCCAAGGCCTTCAGCACCACAGTGCCCACCAGTGCTCACACTATGACATCTCCCACACGGAGATGTATAATCTCCAACAGTTGCCCAGAAACTTCACCTCATGCCAGTCACATGGGCAGTAATTCCTAGGTCTCTGAACAATACAGATTACTGCAGCAGCTAATGTTCCATGGGATTTAAAACAAGGCCTGGCAATTCAGTCCTTTAACTATGACTACCCCTTAAAATAAATGTGGTAATTGGGTGGGGGGTGGGGAAGGGAGAACTGGATTAGAGATGATGGTGATGCTCAATTATTACTCTATGTAATTCTATCTTATTTACAACCATGCTTAAACACTTAGGCTAAATTTGCCAGAATTTTAAAATTCATAGTTAAAATAATAAATGAAATAAGACAGAATAGCTTTCATCTCTGTTAAAAAACAAACAACAAAAAAAACTTCAATAAGGCCAGAAATACTTACTTAAAAGTACTGTGCCACAAATCTAGCACCGACAACATTGTAGGGTTCATTGCATTCAAGTGATCCCGAATATAACTGCTTGCAGCTAAAAATGATCTCCTCCAAGGCTTTGGAAGAATTTCCATCCTGAAAACAGAGAAAATATTTCATTATCTTCTTTAAAAGTCAAAGAATATTATAATATTTAAAATGCTTTTTGAGTAATACTTTTTTGAGTTTAATTTAAATTATCCCTCATGGTAACAATAAAACATGTTATGTAATTATGCTTTAAAGTATATAAAAGTCATACTTATTATGGTTTAGTATACTTTCTAACGCATACAAAATTAGATTTGAATTTTTATCATATGAGGACTTTTTTCTCTAAATGCTTAATCTGATGGAGTCCACAAATAACTAACAGTAATTAAGCAGAAAAGAATAGCTAGCTATGTTTTATGTACATCTTCAAAGATTTTTTTAAAAGGAAACATTTAAACATTTTATACCCCTATGGTTTTTAAAACATTGTAAGAATATAGTCTAGCCTGGAAATCTCCTTAAATTTCACCTCTGACTTAAAGGTCATTACAAAATCAGGAATACTAACATTCTATTTAAAGACATGTATTCTGTAACTGATAGCTAGATGGTAAAGAATCTGCCTGCAATGCAGGAGACCAGGGTTCAACCACTGGGCTGGGAAGATCCGCTGGAGAAGGAAATGACAACCCACTCCAGTATTCTTGCTTAGACAATTCTATAGACAGAGGAGCTTGACAGGCTATAGTTCATGGAGCCGTAAAGAGTCAGACACAAGACAGAGGGTTTAATAATAATATTTTGTAACTCCTCCAACTTGAATACTCATCTTTTATATATTAAAGATGGGCCATCTTCATCTTTCAGAGTGTATTTAAACATTTATATTTTATGCCTGTAATTTTTTTTTTACTCATTAATTTTAAACATTTAGTCTTGTTGTAATATATAGTAAGTCTAATTCAGTTTGTCATTTGTGGCCATATCACCTTTATAATCACAAAAGATAGTTTTTGTCTTTACCTGGGAGAAAAATATTCTCCACAGAAAAGATATTGACTCTTTTTTTAGTTGTTAAGATAAATGATTTGGGGCAATTTTAAATGATATAAAAGAAACAAAGCAAAATTGAAGTGGTTACTTAATCACATAAGTTCTGTTCAAACTATTTAAGAAATGTATTCTTAAATGTTAATTATTTTAGGGAAAATATATAGCAAGTGAATTTTCATATTATGCATTCTCTATTTTAATCCATGTAATAAAATGAAATATGTTTTATAGTTGCACATTTTCTGTAATGTTCCCAGTGTGTTTTGAGGCATTGAAACTACCATTGAGCTTTTACGTCCACATAGTATCTGAAGCCCATGCTTGGAGCTGTGGAAATACAAAGATCTGTATCAAGTTCTTTCACCAGCATACTTATATTTTAACCACATAGGCATTCATCCGTCAGTACGCCTGCTTGCCTATCCACTTATCCAACAATTTGCAAACATAATGTGTTGTGTTTAGTCGTGTCTGACTCCTTACAACCCCATGAACTATGGCCTGCCAGGTTCCTCTGTCCATAGGATTTTCCAGGCAAGAATACTGGAGTGGGTGGCCATTTCCTCCTCCATGGGGTCTTCACGACCCAGGGATGGAATCCCTGTCTCCTGCATTGGTAGGCAGATTCTTTACCACTGAGCCACCTGGGAAGCCCAAACATAACATATTAGGGCTTACATACATAAAGATAGTACAATCACTTGTATAAATGAAGTACACAAATTATAAACATATATATGAGAAAATATAACCAGTGTATAAAGACATCCACACGCACAGAGATGATCACAAAGTCAATATTCTTAGAGAAAATTGATTGCTTACTCAGCACGATGGGGTGGAAGTTCTTCTACCTTTTTGTCATCTTCCTTTTCTCTAGGATCTTTCAAAACAAAATCAACTAAAAGAAAATTGAAAAGTTCCAATCAACAATCTTATAGTAATTACAGTATTTCCCAAACAACTGCAAAACTAACTCCTTTAAAATTGTTTACATTAAGCTTTTTAAAATAATGAGCAATTTGTGTATTTAAGAACACGAGAGATTTTTAAATTTTTTATGAGAAAACCCATGATATCTGTGTCTTTGAGAGTGTATGTACTCTTTCTTAATGATGTCCCATTCTTTCAATTGAAAATCACTGCTTACATTGTATTGGTTTTGCCATACATTGATTTGAATCCGCCATGGGTGTACATGTGTTCCCCATCCTGAACCCCCCTCCCACCACCCTCCCCATCCCATCCCTCTGAGTCATCCCAGTGCACCAGCCCCGAGCATTCTGTCTCATGCATGGAACCTGGGCTGGCGATTCGTTTCACATATGATAATTTACATGTTTCAATGCCATTCTCCCATATCATCCCGCCCTCGCCCTCTCCCACAGAGTCCAAAAGATTGTTCAATACATCACTGCTTTTAATATTACATTTGCCTTTTGAGCTATGTATCACTGAAAGTAGTCTTACTGAAAGTCAACAGTACAGAGCAGCAGTTTCCTTCACTGAAGAAAGATAAATATTGCTCTGTTCTCTTGAATTGCTTAAGAGCATAGAACTATCTTGTTAAGAAGTCAGTTAAGTGAGCTCCTTCTGCTTCTGTGGTCCTTAATTAAGTTAATTTTATTCTTCCTACTTTTCTTTCAAGATGCTCTTTCTAAAATGCAAATATGTTATTTCCTCTCTGTTTAAAATCTTTCAGTGGCTCTCCTTTACCCTCAAATGCTTTTAAGAAGTTGCCTTTTAAGGCCCTTAATATTCTGTCCTCTTCCTGAAATGCACCCTTTTCTCGAGCCATCAGAAGGGCTTGCAAGCCTGGAAGAGCCTTTCACTTTTGTCTACTACCATTTCCACCATTTCCTAGGCCATGCATGTTTCCTAGTAGCTGTTCATCCTTCATGACTCCGTTCAGGTACCCCTGAGTCCTTCCTAACAAGTCAGACATGACCTCTTCTCCCTTGGAGCATGTTCTCGATTCCTCTCCTCACTGTACTTGCTCCTCTGCTTCATCATTTAGTAATCTGTCCATCCCTCTTATTACATTATGAACTCTTCAGGGGCAAGAATTTGGCTCTTTACATGACCAAGACACTCAACAGCAGTCTTAAATGCAATGAATGGTCTCCTCCCTGAAGGGTTCCCAGACCATTTCAAAGCAATATGATCTCTCCCACTCTGACACAGAGTCAGTCATATCAGGCTTACAACCACAAACAACTAGAGAACCTTTTAAAAAAAAAGCATAGATATCAAAGACCTGCCTCCAGAGGTTTTAGTTCAGATGGTCCAGAAATGAGCATTTTTTAAATGATGCTGATTATTAGTCAGTCTTAGAGTCTATTGGTTTATACCATGAGCCAGTAAAAGGGTTAGATTGCTAGTATTTTCAACTTGTGAGCCACAAGATCTCTATCATAACTACTCAGTCTCTTATGGTACAAAAGCAGCTATAGACAATATGCAAATGAATGTGTGTAGCTGTGTTTCAGCAAAACTTTATTTACAAAAACAGGAAGTGGGCCAAATTGGGCCTGTGAGCTGTAGTTTGCTAACCTCTGATCCATTGCAATAATTTTGTAATTGATCACACTCTATGATATCAGTAATATTAATACTAATTAACATTAAAATTTTCAGTTATGTTCTTTGTTGAGGGGATATACCCCTACAAATAGAAAGACTGTTTTGAAATTTTTTTGCTACATTTTATTAATGAAATTTGCCTGAGACCTGAAGCAATATAACAGCAAAACAATAAACAGCATAATAAATATAATAAATAGCTTCAAGTATAGATGTCAACTTCAAACTTTTAAAAATTTATCTTTAATATGACACATTCAAATCTTAAAGCAAAGAGAAACACTGATTTACCTATGGATTTTTTTACACTAAGAAGATAATCTTCTCTCATTTCATCAGACAATGCAAGTATGCTGTTAGTGAGGACTTTCAGATGCTGGGGGACTAAATTCAATACATGCTCCAGCCAAGAATCTTCCATTGGTGCTACATGGTCCGTATCAATTCCATGGTGGATATAATAGTAGTATCTCTATAGAAAAGGGAGCGAGAAATGGAGATGGATTTAGTACTATAATGGGTTTCCCTAGTGGTTCAGATGGTAAAGAATCCGCCAGCAATGCAGGATACCTGGGTTCATTCCCTGGGTTGGGAAGATCCCCTGAGAAGGGAATGGTCACCCACTCTTGCTGGAGAACCCCATGGATAGAGGAGTCTGGTGGGCTACAGTCCCTGGGGTCACAAAGAGTCAGACATGACTGAGCAACTAACACTTTCACTATAGTACTATAATAAGAGAAGTATTTATCAAAAATAAAACTACTGAGCAAAATTAAAGTTTTAGAACAAAGAAGTTACAAATTATAAAAAATTATCTTCTGCAATTCGTATTGCCATTATTTGTGTGTGCTGTGTTTATTCATTCAGTTGAATCCAACTCTTCAGGATCCCATGGACTGTAACCTGCCAGGCTTCTCTGTTCATGGGATTCTCCAGGTAAGAATACTGGAGCAGGTTGCCATTTTCTGCTCCCGGGGATCTTCCCGACCCAGGGATCCAACCCACTTTCCTTGTGTCCCCTGCATGGCAGGCAGGTTTTTTTTATCACTGTGCCACCTGGGAAGCCCTGGTATTATTTGATCTCTCCTATATTAAAAAGATGATTTTTATTTCAGGAAAATCAAAGCTCTTATCTTAATTCATAACTATGTTATGAAACATGAAGTTCGATTACTAAATATGTAATGTACTAAACAGAAGCCATGTGGAAGTAGAATTGTGTGAAAATGGCTTTAGGAACCTTGTATTATTGACAATCAGAAGTAGATATTAAAAGCTGTAAGTGAATCAATATTCCCTATTCATTAATCTCAGAGATATTATACCATAGGATTTATGAAATTTCCAATTGGCCTATTAGTAGTCCATACCATAATTTTACAAATGATGTTAAATGTGTGCATGAGAAATTCATTTTAAGATGTGACAGTATTTCTCTCATAACAGACATTTAACTTCAATGTATTTTTACAAGCTTTTACAAGTCACTTAGAAAAGAATTCAAATATTAAAATACTTTCAAATTAGCAATGTTAAAGTCTTTGATATTTACCTTTTAAAAATTTTATATTTGAAATCCTTGAAGAATCACTTTTTCTAAAGTAAGCTGATATGGTTTGTGAAATGTACATTATATAACTAAGATAATTTCTCATAGAATAAAGACATGGAAAAGCTATGCATGATGAGGCTAGCTTTAACATAGGAACAAAGAGACTTGAGATACTCTGTGGTCTTAGGAGACAAGGGAGAGTATGATTTCCTCCATTCATCCAACAGAGCAATTTTATAGAACTTCATATTTACTTCTACATTCACATAATTCCATAAGGAAGAAGTGCAGAATAATCTCAAAAGCATAAAAGCACCTTCAAGGGCTTCCTTTACTTTTAATTATACTGACAAAGAAATATCTTATTACCAAGATGTCTTTCTCTATTGCAGAAGTGGTTAGTTTTGGAAGTGTGCTTTCATCAGGAGTCGCTGAGGCAGCATCTTGTTGCCTAAGAAAATGACAAACACACTATTCAAATGTATACAAAGGTCAGTTAGAACATATATCAATAGATTTATCAGACTGTAGTCCATAAAAATAAGAAAAATACATTATTAAACATTTTTAAAATAGTAAAACATTTACTTGGTACCATATTCCTCCCAGATTACTTTCTCTTTATTCATAGACACACACCCAGATATACTGGAAGTGATTGATTTGAATTATCTAAAGCAGATGCCACATCCTTTTTGATAAGCTTTATTCATTCTTCTTCACTGGTCCAAAATCATCTCTCTCCTGAAATTTTATAGAAATGTTCTTGCATTATTCTTGAAACATGTATAACTATTTATAAGTAAGGTTTAGAAAAGCACGGATGGGAAAGGTTTTGAGTATAGTTTCTTCCAAAGACCATTTCTCCGATTTCTAGGGCACATTAAAAGTTAGCAACAAGTGACATAGAAGTTCATATGCTCCTATGTGTTTATTATTGACTATTCATACAATACTGTAATGTTTCTAGGTATAATTTACTTCAAAATCTGCACCAGATATGATCCACATTTTGCAACTTCCTATGGAGAAGGCAATGACACCCCACTCCAGTACTCTTCCCTGGAAAATCCCATGGATGGGGGAGCCTGGTGGGCTGCGGTCCATGGGGTCGCTAAGAGTCGGACACGACTAAGCGACTTCACTTTGACTTTTCACTTTCACACATTGGAGAGGGAAATGGCAGCCCACTCCAGTGTTCCTGCCTGGAGAATCCCAGGGACGGGGGAGCCTGGTGGGCTGCTATCTATGGGATTGCACAGAGTCAGACACGACTGAAGTGACTTAGCAGCAGCAGCATGGGGCTCCTATGTTCACATCTTCAAAGAAATAAAGTCTTCTCAAACAGCTTACCCTCTTTATCATTGATTGTATCATGCTCCAGATCCCAACTTCATCTGGGATGGATACAGGTTAGTGACAGTGTAATAAAATAATTTTTCCCACTAACTGTCCAGTGAATGGAGACTGGAGGTTTATTGAATATCTGTCTTAAATACCATACCAAAGTAGGTACCCAGAATGGATCTTCTGACTTATTTTGTCTTTTGAAAAACTAGGAATCCACTATTCTGTGAGCTTTACACTTACTCTTTTCAATTAAATGGACCAGAGGAAAGAATCAAGGCAATGTCTCAAGCAGTGTATCACGTCATGTCTCAGTTTAATTCAGTACGTAGTAGATTTAGGAATGAAATCTGCCTAGGAGACTCCTGAAAAAGGTCTAGACGCAGTCAACAGGTACCAAGGAAGGAAATGAATACAAAGGCTAAGAACAAGGAAGTTATCTGAACAGCTTTATGCCAGCAAATTAGACAATTTAAATTAAAAGAACCTAAATCTTTTAGGATTTAGGATTTTTGTCTTTTAAGACAACGTATTAAATGTTTATCAAATGAGAATAAGTCTATGAAAGGAGTGGTAAGAGATCATCAAGATATTCTGTGGTTGGAAAGAGAAGGGTTATTTTAACTGCAAAAGAAACCAACTTATTATTTTGGTGTTTGCATAGTAAAAAGATACTACTGACCATCATGTTCTTCAGGAATCAGGACATCTGGGCTCAGATTTTGCCACTATAAAGTATATGACCTTAATAACTGGGTTGTTTTTCTTTTTCATGGCAGAAATGCTTATCTTATCTAATTTGCTGAATCCTGACACTCAAACTTCATCCTCTGTGAGAGTAACATGGACCTAAAAGGATGCATCGAGGTTGGGAGAGGGAGGAGATAGGAGGCTGGGGCAAAAGAGAGGCTGCAGAAATTCTTGCCATCAGAATGAAGATCCTTTCAGCTCTAACACTCTATGACTCTATTTTTCTGTGGCCACAGGCAAAAATTCTGCTCACTGGGAACAATAATAGAAGCTCTTTACTGATCACCTAGTCAGGCCCTAAATAGTTCCACATATATTATCTCTAAATCATAAGCCTACTGTTACAGGGCACAGTGATATAAATATTCCCACTGTGCAGATGAAGAAACAATGTCAAAGAGATTAAATATCTTCCCCTTTACACATCATTAATTAAATATAAAAACAAGGATTTGATTATCCATAGGTACTTCTACACTGCCACGCTCTTTCCATCAAAACAACATCCCTTTCAGAAATAAATCAGTCAATGCTAGAAACACTATTCCTGGTTAAAGGGAAAATATGATGTATTTTATTTTGCAAAAATGAAAGAACTAAATTGATATTTTTTTCTCTTTATTAATAGAGATTTTTGGTTCAAGATAGTAACACAAACATCTATTTTTCCAAGTTTTTCTGTGAAAATGGTAGTAATGTTAGCCCATGATTGTGAAGCAACTAGAGGGTCATCAGTTGAGGAATTATTTCAACCAATTTCCGGAACATGAAAAGAAGACAGAGAATAGATGAAACAATTTAAAACACCACAGACAGTAACTCATGCAGGAGAGATTGAAATCTGCCTCAGAGACTCCCGGAAAACGTCTGGACTTGCAGTCAACAGGTACCAAGGGAGGAAATGAGCACAAAGGCTAAGAACAAGGAAGTTATCTGAACAGCTTTATGTCAGCAAATGAGGCAATTTAAATAAAAAGAAAATATTCCTAAAAGGCTAAAAAGTACTAAACATGATTCAAGAAAAAATAGAAAATATGATGAGATCTACATCAAGTGAGCTAATTGAATTAGTAAGTAATAATCTTTTTACAAAGAAAAGTGCAGGTCCAGATGGTCTCACTAATAAGTTCTATCAAATAGGTAAGGGACAACTAATACCAATTCTACACAAATTCATTTGGAAAACAGAGTAGTTGGAAACACTTCCCAGCTCATTTTAGGAAGCCAGTAGTGCTCTGATACCAAAGCCAAAGACATCACAAGATAAGTACAGTAACATATTATTCATTTGCAGACTTGAAAATCCTTAAAATTTTAACAAATGTATAAAAGGGGTTACATAAAAATAAATAACGATGAAGTTAAAAGAAATGCAAGATTTCTTTAACATATACAAAGCAACTAATGTAAAGGAAACAGTGTCAGACTTTATATTTTGGTGGCTCCAAAATCACTGCAGACGGTGAGGGCAGCCACGAAATTAAAAGATGCTTGCTCCTTGGGAGAAAAGTTATGACCAACCTAGACAGCATATTAAAAAGCAGAGACATTACTCTGCCAACAAAGGTCCATCTAGTCAAAGTTATGGTTTTTCCAGTGGTCATGTATGGATGAGAGAGTTGGAGCATAACGAAGGCTGGGCACCGAAGAATTGATGCTTTTGAACTGTGGTGTTGGAGAAGACTTTTTTTTTTTTAATTTCTTAGACTGTTTATTGTGCATGTTGTATTTGTGGGAAATCACGACTTCTGAAGGAACTCGGAGGTCAGCTGCACTCTGAGTCGGCTGCAGCGTGAGCACAGTTGAGCAGAAGCTTGCTTCTCTTTATAGGTTGCCATCATCTTCTAGATTTCAGCAACAACTTTCCCAGGATTCAGTCCCTTAGGGCAGGTCCGCGTGCAGTTCATGACAGCGTGGCATCGGTACAGAGAGAAGGGGTCCTGCCGCTCGGCCAGGCGCTCCTCGTGAAGTCGTCTCCGGAGTGGATCATCCAGCGACAGGCCTGCATGAGGACGCGGGGCCCAGGTGCTTGTCTCCGCTCCACCGGCAGCTCGGGCAGCCGGTACCGCAGCAGGCGCAGAGAATACACTCAGAGCCCGTCCAATTTCTCACGGTCTTCTATGGGCTGCAGACACTGCTCCTTGCCTCCCTGGGACTCACCCTTCTTCTTTAAGTAAGGCTCGATGGACTTCTACTGAGCACAGAAGTTGCTCAAATCAGCAACAATATCCTTTATCACATACATATGTGGCAGAGAGTAGATTGTGGTAACTTTGTTGAGGTTGGTGTCGATCCTGTGGGTACCCGCCAGAGTGTTGCCTCCGTTGATGTTCATGGCAGAGGAGCTGCAGATGCCTTCTCTGCACGATCTTCGGAAGGTCAAGGTAGAATCAATTTCATTCTTAATCTTGATTAAACCATCCAACACCATAGGACCACAGTTATTCAAATCAATCTCATAAGTCTGCATGTGAGGTTTGTCTCCAGTCTTGTCTGGGTCCCATCGATTGATGGCAAATTTCTTGATTCGTGGTGCTGTGGCTGCAGCGTCTGGGCCCCACTGCAGGCCTGCTGGCGGGCCCCACCGAGAGCTGCGGCCAGGAAGAGAGCGACCACCGCCACCATCTTGGCTCCTGGAAAAGACTCTTGAGAGTCCCTTGGACTCAAGGAGATCCAACCAGTCCATCCTAGAGGAGATCAGTCCTGGGTGTTCATTAGAAGGACTGATGCTGAAACTGAAACTCCCATACTTTGGCCACTTCATGTGAAGAGCTGACTCACTGGAAAAGACCCTGATGCTGGGAAAGACTTAAGGCAAGAGGAGAAGGGGACGACAGAGAATGAGATGGTTGGATATCACCGACTCAATGGACATGTGTTTGAGCAAACTCTGAGAGAGTGAAGGACAGGGAAGCCTGGCATGCTGCAGTGCCTGGGGTCACAGAGTGACTGAACTGAACTGCCATATTTAAAAAATAACAAAAATCAAATGATCATCACGGTGGACATCAAAAAAGCATTTGACAAAAATCCAGCACCCACTCATGACAAAACCTCACAACAAACTACCTTAATCTAATAAAGAATATCTTAAAAATCTACATTTAACATGCTACATAAATGTGAATGACTGAATGCTTTCCCCATAACATTTGAAATTTCACTGTCACAAGTTTTATTGAACAATGTACTAAAAGATCTACCAAGAGCAAAATGGAAAGAGAAAGAAAAGAAAAATATCTACACTGAAAATGAAGAAATAAATCTATATTTGCAGAGAACACGATTCATATGTAGGAAATCCTAACGAATCTTTTTAAAAGCTCCAGAACTAGTAACTAGTAAGGTCTCATGATACAAAATTCACAAGCATTTTTTCTGTATACTGACAAAGAACAACCAGAAAATGAAATTAAATAACTTCAGTCACATCAAAAAGATAAGTACTTAAGAATAAGTTTTTTAAAGTCTAAGATTTGTACATTAAAAATATAAGACACTATTGAGAGCATTTAAATAAAATCTAAGTTAATAGAGGGAAACAACATGTTCATGGACTGGAAGGCTCAATATTATTGGAAATGGCAATTCTCTCAAAATTGATTTATAAATTCAATACAATGTCTACTATATCTCAGTAAGCTTTTATTTTTTATAAAAAAGGTGACAAGCTGATATTAAAGTGTACATACATGGAAATGCAAAAGGCCTAGAATAGCCAAAAGAGAATTCTGTGGAACTAAACTACCTGATTTCAAAACTTAATATAAAGCCATAGAGATCAAGACAACATGATAGCAGTGTAAATACAGACAGTTGAAGGGAAACAGAAACCTATATATAGTCAAATGATTTTTGACAAAGGTGCCAAGGTAATTTAATGAAAACTGTCTTTTCAACCAATGGGGCTGAAACATTTGGATACTGATACACAAAAAATAAAAAAATAAAAGAACCTTAATCCTTACCTCATAACATAGACAATGAAATAAAGCATACATATAAATGTGAGAGCCAAAACTAAAACCAGAGTCAACCTAAACCTTCTAAGAAAACATAATATTTACAATCTTGTGATAGGAAAAGGTTCTTAGATATGACTTTAAAAGAATGAACTATTTTTAAAAAATCAATAAATCAAGCTTCAAACTTTAAACTTTTGCTGTTTTTAAAAATTCCATTAGGAAAATTAAAAGATAAGCCATAGACTGGAAGAAAATAGTTTCAAAGGATATATCTGATAAAGAACTTCCATAGAAAATATATAAAAAACTCTTACAATGCAATAATCAAACAACCGATTTTTTTAAATGGGCAAAAAGTTTAAAATTGAAAAATAAAGGTTTAAACTGACAATTCCCCAAAGAAATTATGTGAATGCCAAACAACTACAAAAGAGATGTCCATCGTTATTGGTCATTAGAGACATACAACTAAAAGCCATGATAAGATACAACAGTACATTTACTGGAATGACAAAACAAAAGATGAAGCATGGGCAAAACTGTGGAAAGATTAGATTCATTCTTATGGGAATGTAAAATAGTATGATGATTTGCAAAAGAAAATTTAGAATTGTCTCAATTTAAACATACACCTCTACAACTAGGTATCTACCCAGAAGTGAAAACATACGTCCATGAAAAGACTTGCATGCAAAGTCTTTGGGGCCATCATTTATAATGGCCCCAAACAATAAACAAGATGGGTTTCAAATACATACTATACAATTCCATTTATGTGAAGTTTTAGGAAAGATAAAACTACAGAGATAGAAAGCAGATCAATGATTGCCTGGGGCAACCAGTGGTAGAGAGGATTAATTGAAATGGGCAAAAGGGAATTTATGGATGACAGAAGTATTCTAAAAGTGGATTTTGGTGAAGGTTGTACAACAATACAAATTTACTAAAATTCATTCATTGTACATTCAATATGGGTGAGTTTAATGGTGTATAAATTATATCTTAATAAAGCTGTGTTTTTTAAAGCCTATATAGAAGACTATGAAAATATAACATTCAAGGGGGAAAAAAAAAGGGAAAAGACAAACTGACAGTACAAACACAGATTGCAAAGTAATAACGAATAAAGCAACACAGGCTTCTCATCAACAATAATACATGCCATCATGTGGATATAGAAAATAATGTGTTGTGTAAATAAAATTTGCTGAGTAAAACTTAAGGATTCTTATTTAAAAAAAAGATATATCAGGTGATAGTTGTGCTAAATTGACTGTAGAAATTCTTTCACAATGTTTATTAAGTCATCACATCATACACTTTAATTTTATTTGTCAGTAAAGCTAGGGGAGTCTTCCCTCATAGCTCAGTTGGTAAAGAATCTGTCTGCAATGCAGGAGACCCAGGTTCAATTCCTGGATTGGGAAGGTCCCCTGGAGAAGGAAACGGCAGCCCACCCCAGTACTCTTGCCTGGAGAATCCCATGGACAGAGGAGCCTGGCAGGCTACTGTTCATGGGGTGCAAGAGTCGGACATGACTTAGCAACTAAACCACCACCACCAAATGGGGAAAATGTTAATATTTTTCATTAATATTTTTCAATCTAATGTTTTCCAGATTTGTAGGGGAAAATTACTATTATCCTTTAACTCTGCAGCCAGCTTACTCATCATTTCAAGAGAAAGGCAAAATTAGTAGAGACCTTTATAAAGTGGAAGTCTTAGGTTTACTCTCTACAGATTCTCACTGGAAGAGCTACTAAGGGATGGACTTCAGCAAAAAAGAAAATGAACCTAGAGGTAAGAAGCAGAATGCAAAGACTATTTTCTAAAAAATTAGAAAACATGTTAGTGAATCTAAGTGAGTATTAACTTGAGAAAAAAAAAAGAGTATGGGGAATTTAAGGACTTGGTAAAACTAAAATATTTTAGAAATACTGGTAGAAATAAAATAAACAATCACATGAAAAATGAAAGGAAAGTTCAGAGCTAAGCTAAAGCACTCCAAAGTCCTTTCACATTATTCAGTGAGAAAATGAATCAAATGCATTTTAAACTTAAGAAAATATAAATTACAATGTGTGTGTGCATGTGTGTATGCAATTGTGCAGTTGTGTCAGAGTCTTGTGACCCCATGGACTATAGCCTGCCAGGCTCCTCTGTCCATGGGATTATTTCCCAGGCACGTGTACTAGAGTGGGTTGCCGTTTCCTCCTCCAGAGGATCTTCTGGAACTTCAGGGATCAAACCTGCATCTCCTGCATTAGCAGCTGGATTCTTTACCAATGTGCCACTTGGGAAGCCCCCTATAAATCATAACACATGGTTTCAAATGCCAGGGTAACCACTAAAACAATAAAAATACATTTTATAACTTTTAAGACAATAGGAAGAAAGGAAGAAGATGGAAAATTCAATTCAATAGAAATAATAAAAAAGATTAAATAAGGCAACATATAGTAAATAGAAAATATAAAATAAGCTGTTAGAATTAAGTCTACATATGTAGGAATACCAATAACTAATAATGGGATTAAACATGCTACTGAAGTCCAGAAACTCAGACTGAATTGTAATTAGTCCACCTTACCTGCCTCCTGAGAAACCCATAGAAAGGTCAAGAAGCAACAGTTAGAACTGGACATGGACAACAGACCAGTTCCAAATTGGGAAAGGAGTACATTAAGGCTGTGTATTGTCACCCCACTTATTTAACTTATATGCAGAGTTCATCACGTAAAACACCAGCCTGGATGAAACACAAGCTGGAATCAAGATTGCCTGGAGAAATATCAACAACCTCAGATAAGCAGATGACACCACCCTAATGGCAGAAAGCAAAAAGGAACTAAAGAATCTCTTGATGAAGATGAAAGAGGAGACTGAAAAAGCTGGCTTAAAACTCAACTTTCAAAAAATTAAGATCATGGCATCTGGTCCCATCACTTCATAGCAAAGAGATAGGTGAAAAAATGGAAACAGTGACAGACTTTATTTTCTTGGGCTCCAAGAGGACTGCAGAGGGTGACTAAAGCCATGAAATTAAAAGACACTTGCTCCTTGGAAGAAAAGCTATGACAAACTTAGACAGCATATTAAAAAGCACAGATATCACTTCGCTGACAAAGGACTGTCTAAAAACTATGATTTTTCCATAGTCATGTACAGATTTCACATCTGGACCCTAAAGAAGGCTGAGCACTGAAGAATAGATGCTTTCAAACTGTGGTGTTGGAAAAGACTCTTGAGTCCCTTGGACAGCAAGGAGATCCAACCAGCCAATCCTAAAGGAAATCAATCCTGAATATTCATTGGAAGGACTGATGCTGAAGCTTCGATACTTTGGCCACCTGATGCAAAGAATTGACTCATTGGAAAAGACCCTGATGCTGGGAGAGATTGAGGGCAAAAGAGGGCAACAGAGGATGAGATGGTTGGATGTCATTACTTACTCAATGGACATGAGTTTTATGATTAAAAAGAAACTTCTTTTTCTTAAAACTCAGCAGAAAAGATAATCTGAAAAATCTCCCCATACAATTCTATAAATATTGAATAATATGTCACAAAGTTCCTTTGAATGCATAGCCAAGTTCTCAAGGAAAAAGGAAATACTCAGGAGGAAAAACCCACTCCAGTACTCTTTCCTGGAGAATCCCATGGACAGAGGAGCCTGGTGGGCTACAGTCCATGGGGTCGCTAAGAGTCAGACACGACTGAGGGATTTCAGTTTGACTTTTCACTTTCGTGCATTGGAGAAGGAAATGGCAACCCACTCCAGTATTCTTGCCTGGAGAATCCCAGGGACAGAGGAGCCTGTTGGGCTGCTGTCTATGGGGTCGCCCAGAGTTGGACGTGACTGATATGACTTAGCAGCAGCAGCAGGAGGAGGAAAAAGATGGAATGATAAGGAAGAGAACACCCAAGCCCTGCGGTTATGGCTGCCCTTGTGGGGTAGAGCTTTGAATTTTAGTGTATATGTGGGTCAGGAGATGATTTTGTAGGCAAGAGTTAAATGGCAAATTCAAACTCACAACTCTATATAAAGCTAAAATCCCAAATGGGCTCTATCTTCAACCAGGGGAGGACCAAAAATGACAGACACAGGAACATAGTTTCAAAAAGACCATCTGTTTTGACCAGGACACTGGGAAGTGAAAGAGTCACTTCTAAGAATTTGTAACCAGAGGCCCAGCCATCCATGGCTTGAAGTGTTGATTTTACAGTTTGTGTGGTCTGAGAGAGCTCACCTGAAAATAAGTGGTATAAGTGGGCCAAGCTGGGAATGCCCGGTGGGACCTGGCAAAAGCCAACTCCTAGCCACTCCACAGAGGCTCCTGCTCCGGGCCCCTAACTGCACAGGGGCCCACACAACTGCCTTCCCTTTGTAGCATACAGTGACCACTGCCCTCCCCTCAGGATGCTTATCCAGCCAGTAAGATGGCTCATGGAGACAGGAAAACGGGGCTCTCCTGTGAGTGACTTAATGTAATGTGTCACTAAACTCTGTTCACAAATAGCAACGTGTGCACCCTGAAAGTCATACTTAAAGAAAGGGGCTACTGAAGAACTAGCACCAAGCAATGAAAAAAAACAACAGGCAGAGAGGAACTGGCAACTTGCATCTGCACTGCACTCCGTAAACAGATCTGCACTTCAGACTGGGCAAGCCCGGCCCCAACCATGCCACTGATGATTTCACCCCAGTTCCTTCCTTCTCTGCACAAAAAGATCTACAACTACAGGGAACTCACCACACCACCTGAAGAGAGAAGATGGGGAAAAAACTGCCCTAAATCTTCCACCAACCACCATACCTACACCCAGAAAGCCCATTCTCTCAACCAATATCAAGTATTAATATTGACCCCTGATGGAAGAAATTTTCACATATTGAGGTTCAGGTAAGTCATTCTGGCTTATACATGATTTGGCCTGAACTTCATGCTAACTCGAACAGCCTG